>NC_135318.1:2420245-2735239 GCF_048772815.1 Callospermophilus lateralis | reverse complement strand
ATTTGTGTGATACTTTGTTACAGGTACGTTTTGTTAAGTTAAACAGCCGAAGTTGCTAAGACTGCTGAACAGAGTCCTCCTCACAACTGAAGGAAACTGTGCTGGTAAAAGCAGCGGGACATGTCACCACGCCTAGCTAAATAGGACAAAAGAGAACATCTCTTAACAATAAAAAAGAAGATAAAGCAAAAGCAAAATTAAGATGGAAAAACAATCTCAAATGTTAAAAAGAAAATGAAGGAATTTATTACTGGAAAGTGTTAGGTCAATCAACACTTTGAGCATCACTTGGGATTATAATAATTTTCCTTAGTCTTTTAAAGGATCCCCAATTTTCCACAGTCTGATTGTTACATCTTTCATAATCTGTTCTGCTGAGATTTAATAAGGTTGTTAAGATACACTTGCAGCATTGTAGCTCGAACCTGCAAGGACAACTCAGGAGTTTTTTCCTAGGGGACAGCTCCTGAGCTGACTCTGGGGGAGGGTTATCTTCCGAACTGGAAGGCACGTCTTTTGCTTTTGAAGGAGCTCATGTCTTTATGTCCATTATTAAGGGTGCACCAATTTCTGAAAATAGCAGAAGTCGCGAAGACTGCTGAACAGAGTCCTGCTCACAGTGAAGGAAATGGTGCTGGTAAAAGCAGCAGGACATGGTCACTACGCATAGTAAATAGTAAGACTGCTCAGGACTGCTCAGGAATGCCCGGAAAACCTCAGGGTTGCCGTCAGCCACTGTACATAACACTTTCATACAAAGAGTGCCTCCCTGAGGCCAGGGTGTGTGTTTCTCAGGTGGTGATTTTGAAGGGGAAAAACCTAGGTAAACACACACACTCCATGTGCCTAAAAGCTGCCTCTGCTAGGAGGACTTGAAAGAAAGAAGTGGCCCAGGAATCACCCTGGACCCTGGCCGAGAGGAGGCGTGGAAAAGGATGTGTCAGGAAAAAGCGTAGTGTACATGTATGTGTGTGCGTGTGTGTAAGTGCATGGAGAGAGACAGACAGAGAAAAAGGAATGATGAACACATAGGAGAAAGTGTCAAAAATTGGTGGACGTACATAAAGTTTAGTGGTTCCTTGTTCTAGTCTTGACATTTTTCTGTAATCTCTAAATTATATCCCAATAAATGATTAAAACTCCCAGTGATGAAGGAAGCAGTCTGAGTGTGGGTGAGTGCTTGTGTGCCTGTTCACGCACCAGCCATGTGTGTGAAGCCTGATAACATAAGTCGTATCTGCTTATACATAAAATTTGGAAACTGCCAAAATCCATAACACAATATTTTAAAGCTAGCAAGCCACTGTTAGTGTTTTGAATAGCTTATTCTAGAATTTTTATAATGTATACATTGTTTCATAATTTAGATCATGTTTTGTTATAATTCTATGACCATCATTTTCTTTGAACAACTTCCTTTTCTCAGTATTGTTTTAATTTCCACAAGGCTGCACAGCACCTTGTGTCCGGGCTGACCCTGCTCAGCAGGAGCCTTGCTGCGGGTGCTTTGGGAGGCAGGGATGGGGCAGCTAGCCACAGCCTCCAGGCAGCTAGCTCACACACAGCAGCACTTCTGTGGCCACAGTTATTATGTCCACTCAGCAACTCTGCAGCTGTTTGGACAAATACTAGACAACGTGGCAGTGAAAGAATTTTCTAGATTTAGTTGACATTAAGAGTCAGTGGACCTGTTATAATGTGGGTGGTCTCACCCCAGGAGTTGAAGGCTTTAAAGTGGAAACTGAGATTCCCCAGAGAACAAGGGCACCTGTCCCTGGGCTCCAGCCTCCTGGCCTGCCCTGTGATGTCTGGGTTTTCCTGGACCTGGTGGCTCACAGGCATGTGATCCAATTGCTCTCTGAGGACAGCCTGTGTGTGTATGTGAACAGAGACAGGGACAGAGAGAGAAATACCTGTCCTGTGTCTATGGAGAAGACTAACACAATTATGCACCTGGCCATCTTTGCCTCAGTTTTCTTTTCTATGAATAGAGAACAACAGTTCTTACCTCAGAGGATGGGTGAGAAGAGAATATGTCGGAACTTTAATGTCTGGAAAATGTCCACTGACCACAGGTCGCAGCACCTGCTGTTGTCATTACAGATGTTTTGGTTCTTTGTTTCCAGTCTGGTGATCTACTTACAGCATGGGGATATGCGTAGTTGGGCATCCATTTCCATATGTATCTTTGCATCATCTCTGTTTCCTCCCTCCGTCCTCCTTCTTTCCTTCCTTTCTCCCGCCACCACTTTCATCTCTCTCCCATGCTGGGGCTTGACCCGAGGGCCTGGCGTGTGCTAAACACACTCCACCAGTGAGCCCCTCCTCCAGCCCTGGAGGATCTCTTTGGTGGACTCCAGTGCCTATCCATGGAAGCTTCCAGACCCCACAGAGCCTGGCCTGTAGCTGGGCCCCGATGTCCCAACTCATTGCCTCCCCCAGGCCCCACGCCGTCCTCCTGCTGACAGTGCCTGCCCTGGGTGGGTTTCCTTGCAGTTCTCTAGCCCTCTCTCTCCTCTGGGAGGCACTAGACAGGTAGCTCTATGTTGGTTATATTAATGGGCTTGTCTCCTAAGATCCCTCAAAATAACTAGACCCTATGTGGAACCCACCATTTCCTCTTTCTGGGACTTGATTTTTCATAATCATTTTGAGTATTCAATTTGGGTTGCATTATCTGGGTTGGAAATGCAAAGACAACTCAAGTCATCACAGAGGGGTTGGGATGTGAGGGAAGCGAGCAGGCCACCTGTGGCCTTGGGGGGGGTGCCTTGAGGGTCTGTGTGGCCTTCAGGTCCAGCCTTTGATTCTGTGGCTGGTGCTGCCCAGGTTGTCGTGAACAAGCAGGTGATGGGGGGTTCCCATGTGGCGCTGTCCTGCTCTCTCGGCGAGGCGTGGAGTATCGCCCACCTGCTGCCCCTCTTCTCCTCAGGCTTCTTGATCCCATCCCCTGGGTGTCTCAGGCAGAGGCCAGACGTCTCCTGGGACCTGCCCTCTGTCTAGGAGACTCAGAGTCGTGGCTGGTGGAGGGACAGTCCTGTGTGCACTGCAGCCGGCGGAGCTGGGCTGTCAGACCTGGGAGTCTCAGGGCCAGGGAGCAAAGGTCTGGACTCAGTTTCTTCTGAGGCAGGAGGCAGTTGGCAGCTTCCAGAGGATCTGCCTAGAGATAGCACTGGAGTCTGGGGTCACAGCCTGCCCTGGGGAGACGGCGATGTGTGATTTTATGAAATGTGACTTGTATTATAGCGTGGGGCCTCACTTCCTACATTATAGACATGATGGTGAATTTTAGGATGTCAGTGAGACAATGCCCAATAAAAAATTGTATTCCATGTTAAATTTTCAGAATCTTATGCATTTTTAAAGGTGGAGTTCACATAAATGTTGCTGCATTTCCTTTTTTATGCTTCCTCCTAAAAGTAATGTAGGTCTCATTAACCTGTAGAGCATGCTATTCCAGCATCTTTCCTTTGAGAAGAAAAGGTTACCATATGGTTTAAAAACTATTCTTACAATAAAGTTGTTCCATCTTTTGTCTCAGTGTATCAAGTTACACTGGAGAGCAGCTTCAGCAGAAGATTAGGGGGCTCAGGAAATCACAGTGGGCCCTCCCTGGGCAGGTGGCATGGCCCTCTGCCTTGACTGTGGGGGCTGGGACGTGGGGCAGCATCCGGAACGTGGTTTCCCTCTTCGGTGGCCCTGTGGCTCATCCTCACGGCCCCACCACATACATCCCATCAGCATCACCAGAAGGAGACCCTCTAAATCCCCATGTGACCCTGCCTGTCACCCCTATCTGCCAGTCTCCCAGGAGCCAGGCTCACCTTGCTTTCTACCCACAAGCCCAGAGCACCTTCACTTCCTGGGGAGCACCCTGGTCCTCCTCAGGCAGGACTTCCTGTCAGTGGGTCCCCTCTGGAGGACCATCTCCCTCCTATGTGAGTCCTGTGCAGCCTTCACTGTGGGCCTGTTCCCTCCCCAGGTGAGCTGTCTCCTCAGCCCTTCCGTCTGCATCTCAGTGTTGTAATCTATGAAAACAGAGCTTAGGGTTTGTAATGGGATCATCTCGGGATTCAGCTGAGGATTGCCTGGGCCTCCCTTCACTTAGAGACATGCTAAGGCTTGGATAAGTGACCCTCAGAGCCTGCGTGCGGGAGGCTTGGCCTCCAGCCTGTGGCACTGCTGTGAGAAGTTGGAACCTTCAGGAGGAGGTGCCTGGGGGAGGAGAGTAGCCTCTGAAGGTGTGTCCCTCAAGGGGACACTGGGACCCTGTCCCTCCTCTTCTCTCCTCCACTTTCTGGCCACCATGCGGTCAGCAGCTCTGCTCTAGCATGTGCTCCCTGCCATGATGTTCTGCCCCCCACGGGCCCAGCTGCTACTGCACCAGGTGAACATGCACAGAAACTTCTGAAATCCTGAGCCAAAATCAACCTTTCCTGCTTTTAAGCTGATTATTTTGAGTATTTTCTTACAGCGAGAGAAAACGGAAAAACACAAAACTTGGTTCTTTTCACCAGTGAAAGTGGAAATTCCTTTGGTGAATGAATTTTTGCAAAGGACACTTTAAGTGAGAAGTGCCATGAGAAATCCAGCAGTTAGTTGGCCAAGTCCTTGTCAGCACTCGGTATTGTTAGTCCTCCAGATTCAGCCTGTATGGATTCCTAATGTCTTCCTCTACTCTGCGACTGTCTCGTCCCTCTCTGCACGGCGAGTTTTGTTAAAAGTTGTCAACCTGCCGCTTGGGCACCGTCAGTCTTTTCCTTTATGAGTCTTCTTTCTGTATCCTGTTTGAGCAATTCGCCCCACAGGTTATTAAATGCTTTTTCACATTATTTTTTTGGAAGCTGATTGTTTTAATTTTTTATTTAGATCTACTATTTCACTGAAATACATTTATTTAGAGTGTAAAATTCAAAATGATTTTTTTTTCCCCCGGAGCCAAGAACTGAACTATTTTGTGCTAGGCAAGCGCTCTGCACTGAGCTAAATCCCAACCCCAAAGTGACTTTGTTTACTCTAGAATATACAGGTAGACACAGCTCCATCATTCCCCCAGACCCTTCCCCAGTGCTCTGAGCCATGTGGGTCGGGTGGCCAGACGCCTGTGGGCCTCTCTGTAGCTGTGCCCTCCATTTCTGTGTCATTAGATCTCATAGATTTGGTTGGTTTATTTACAATTGTCTTTTTGTGTGTGTGTGTGTGTGGTCAACTTTTTATTTTAGAACAGTATTAGATTTACAGAAAAATTGGAAGGCAATACGAAGCATCCCCTTTAACCTGCTCCTGTCTGATAATACTGGATAATACGTGTCCCGTATTATCAGCATCGAGCAGTGGCCGGGTGCTTTTGAATCAGAGAGGGAACCTGCATGGATACACTGTTGCTACCTAAAGACCAAACTAGACCAGGCTCCCCTAGCTGCCTCTCAAGGGCACCTCCCCAGCACTAAGGTCCCATCCAGCATGCACTACACAGAGTGATCACGTATGTCTACCTTCTCAGTCGATGAACTTTCAAAACTTCCATCGTTTTTGATGATTTTGATAGTTTTGAAGAGTATTAGGTAGTTTGTAAAATTGGCTTCTTGGGATTTGTCTTGTGTCTTCCTATGCTTAGCCCAGGATACGGGAAAGACCCCAGAATTAACCAGATGATAGCAAGAGTTCCGAGGTCGCAGGGCTTTCCTGGGGACCGTCCTGGAGCTGCTGGCAGCGTTGGTCAGGTTCCTCCCCTCCTTTCCCTACTGTGGTCTTTATCTGCCCTTTAACATGCACCAGATGCCCGGCACCAGCCTTCCTCCTTTCTGATACTGGCCATTGGTCTTTTCTCTTACTTCTTTTCTTGGCAGACCTAACTAGCAGTTTATCCATATCCTGAATTAAAAACAATCAGCTTTGGGATACGTTGATTTTTTTTTGCATAAAATTTATTGATTTCTGATGATTGTTTCATATCATTTTTTTCTTCTGAATACTTGTGTTGCTTTTTTATTTTTTGAAAATAGTTTCTTAAATAATTGATTTTAGATTTTCCATTTATATTTATGTGTAGACTGTTATTGTGTTTTGAGCACTACTTTCTTTCCATCCCTAAAGTTTTGAGGTTGTATTTTTAAATTTGAACTCTTCCAAAATTCACTTTGTAACTTTCTTGACCCATGTGCTGTTTGATTGACACACATTTGGGAATATTCAGGCTATTTTTCCATTATTGATTTCTAGTTTAATTCCAGTTGGGCCTTCAACCACACTTGATGTGAGTTCTCTTTCTAAAGTTTGTTAAGGTATGTTATGTGGCCCAACCTTTGGCCTGATTCCACGTGAACTTGAGAATATCCTGCTGCTATTGGATACAGATCCTTAAATATCAATCAGGTCATGCTTCCTGTTAGTGCTGTTCACTTCAAATACAGACTTGGTTGCTCTTCTGCCTACCTGAGGTATTAATTACTAATTGAAGGTGTTAATGTTCACATCATTGGTTCTTGAAATCCTATCCATTTTGCCATACAAAATCAGCCCTTTTCTGTGAGCTCACACCTCCCTTCCACATGATGTCCTTAGTTCCGAGTTGGGTCATCTGAGACGGGTGCACTACGCAGCTGTCTTCTGACTGGCATGACTGCACTGTGTGCTGTGACTGTTTTCTGTCCTTTAACCTTTCTGAGCACATGTATTTAAAATGCATTTCTTATAAAGAACATAAAGCTGGGTTCTGAGGTTTTTTTCCCCCTCATTTTTTTACCCATCTGAAGTTCTCTGCTATTGTGGTGAATCTGGGCCATTCATAGTGAAGGCGATCAGTTAGACGAGCAGCTATCATGTGGTGTCTGTTTTCCTTTTGTTCTTTGCTTCTTCTCTACTCCACGTTTTCTGCCTTCTTTAGTTTTATTTGAGCACTTTATGTCATCCTACTTTATCTTTCTCTTAGCATATCAATTATACTGTTTTTAACATCCTCCGTGGTTTCCCTGGAATTTGCAACACTTATTTTTCACTGATCTGGTCCCCTATCTACAGACCTTCATATGTGATATGTTGATAACAGTGTGCCTGCTCTACCCTCCCATGACTTGTAACATTGTAGCTTTTCATTTTTCTTATTCAGATACTATAGTTACCCAAAACACTCTTATTATGATTTTAAGTTATCTTTTAGATGAAAATAAAGACATTGTTTTCCTCTGGTTTCCTACAGTGCTTCTCATTTTTTCCTTTGAAAGTGTGATGGTAGGTCAGCCTTAGAGAAGAACTTCAGAACTTATCTCACTTCAGTTCTGCAGAAGTCTGAGACCCTGGAAGCATGGTCCCCCGTGGTCTCCCCAACAGTCCAGTCTTAAATGGGGACAGCAGGCCACGTGTGGCTTAGGAGGAAAAGGTGCAGCAGCTCCCAGTCGCGGACACCTGGCACATGCCCAGGGAGATGTCTGTGCAGTGAGCAGTGGGGTGAAGTGGGGGCTGCGCAGCCCTCCTGCCCTCAGCGCGTGGACAAGTGTGGGGTTTTCTGAACTTCTAGTTTCATGCCCATAAGGAGGCCACAATTCAGGAAAGAAATAATGGTGATCTTGGGTTAGGGATGGGAGTGAAATTCAGAAAACTGTGAGAGAAAAGAAAGGAGCATCCAACAGACCCTTGTGCAATCTGCAGAGACAGGAAGGAGTCGTGAGTCACCAGGACAAGACTCTGTGACACAGCACTAGCAGGAGGATAAGGCACATTTCCCCGGGAGGGAGTTTTTAACAGTGCCCAAGTGAAGACAAGAGAGGTCAAGGCCACTGGAGGACAGCAGGACTGTTGAGAGCCACGGCCAGGTCAAGATGGTGCCTGGCATTTTGCCAGAAGGAGTGGTTCCTGCTGCCTCCAGTGCCCGCTACTTTTGAGCTCTCGCGGAGTTCCTAGAGAGTTCGCGTGGGTGGAGTCCATGGGGTTGAGTTCCCGTTGAGTGGTCGCCAGGTTCCGGAAGTTGCGGTAGAGCTCTCCGGGAGTTCCTGGAGGGGTCCCGTGGGTGGTGTGCCGCACGGGTTCTAAAAATAAAGTCATTCCTGCTTGAATCTTCAAGTGGCTCGTCATTTGTGCCCAGCCAGACAGTGGCACAGGACCTGTCCAGTCTGCCCTTGTGTTGGAGCAAAGCCAGCAGCCCACAAATCTGGTGCCAGGAGCCCAAAGTGTCGGTGACAGGAGCCCATAGGGTGAGTGGCAGGAGCCCATGGGGTAGGTGGTAGTAGTCCATGGTGTAGGTGACAGGAACCCATGGGGTGGGCGACAGGAGCCATGATGTGGGTGGCAGGAGCCCCTGGACCGAGGGACAGGAGTCCATGGTGTGGGTGGCAGGAGCCCTTGCATGTGGGTGGTCTCCACAGCCAGACAATAACCCAAGAACAGGTCCCGCTGGGCTGTATCCAGCGGAGTAAAAGCCACGTAATGTTAGTAGTAGACAGAGCTTGGGCACATTGAAGACCACTTATGAAAATATCCTCATGCACACGCTCAGCAGGGCTGAGGGCAGTGGGCTAAGCACTGATTATGCACATTTAACCTTTCAGGTGCACAAGTTAGACTCAGTCAACTGTTTTTTTGTTGGTTTGTTTTTACAGCGCTCTTACTTAGAATTGTGGTTACTTAGAATTGTAGTTAAGAATTAAAAAAATTTTAAAATTCATAGCTCAAAATGAAAGACATTGCAGTGTTATACTATTAACGATTATCCTTTCATAGAGTGCATTTTAAATTTTCTCTCTGTGGTTTAACCAGATTCTTAGGGCTACTCGCTGTGCAGGGTAGTTGTACCTGTCAGCGCTCCGGCGAGCTTGCTCTGAGGTCTCGCAGTGGCTCACCCATGGCTTGCCCTTCCCGTTTCCAACATCCCACCACTTAACTAACATCAGAAGCACCTGATCTGCTGGAGTTGGATATGCCACAGAGGGTTACCGTTAATCCCGAGTCCCCTGACATGTTTCTTCCTCTGTGCTAATGTCGAAGATATTTTCATTAGGCATGTGTGAAAGTACAGCTTATAGCTTCATGAGGAAAGCAGAGAAAACCTTAATGAACGCTCAGAATCTGGCACAGGTGAAGATTCCCTAAGAGTAAAATTGCATGAAGCCTCTCCTGGTGTTCTTCAGCCCATAAGCAAAGGGACCCCTTTGTGCGAGTGAACTCCAGGACCACCCTTGAGCCCCGACACATTGTGCCTCTGTGGTGTGGGCTCTTCTCACTGTTTGGGAAAATGGAAATTAATCATTTTGGTCTATTGTGCTTGGGGATTGTGAGCAAGTGAAAATATGTTTGAGATGACAGTCTGTGTTTTCAACAGACAAAATGCTTTGCAAGTGTGTGCAGTTGAGCTGTGAAGAATGACATTCTTAGTCAAAGACCAAGTATCTCATTTCACAGAGCTCTTTGACAGTCTTGATTTAAAGTTTTTCTAAGAGTCCACAGAAGTGCATTTTAGAGTTGAAACAAACATCTGAGATTGAGCAATCTAACGCTCTGCTTTCTCAACATCTTTTCTGTAACACTTGCCCTCCCTCTGTCTCTGGAAGAGGAGATTGCTTCCTGCTCTGATCTGCTCCAGCATGCTGTTGCTCCTGTCCAAGGCGTCACGACCACCACTCTGTGTCCTCCCTGTGTGCAGCTGGCTGGATGGCTGCTCGTACCTGGCAGGGAACAGGCACTAAACACAGACCACAGCAGCAAGACAGTCATGCTGATATGGCAGGTAAAATTCACATGGGTAACAAGGTCTCACCCAGATCTCAGAGTTATGGGAAGAAGTGGCCCAAGAATCTACATTGCTTGACTTCCATCCTGCAATGAATATTTTCTCTAATATACTTCCCTTCTTCTTTAAAGTCATAAAAAGGAATTATGGATTTTTGATTAAGAATTCTTTGGTTTTTAAATGCTTAATGATGGAAACAGCAACCTCTGCTTTCCTCATGTTACAAAGTTGAAATATCTTGTTCTCAGTGACATGTGCAATCACATTTTCATGTTTGAGTTATGTCAACAGATGTCATATTTTTTTAAAAAAACATTCTACCATGATGTGTACCTGTGAATATCTGGAAAAGGTTCAGATACATCTCCATGTTCTTCCTGAATGCAGGGAAAACAGATGGAGGTATGATTAGGTTCAGATGTGTCTGGAAGATGAAAGGCAGGAGCGGATTTGGTTTGAATTTGCCTCCCTGCTTCTCTGCCTTCTTAAATCATCTGATTGCCAACACACCTAGTGCTGCGGGCATCCAGGTGCCAGTGTTGTAAACTGGGTACGGACCTTAAATAAGCCTCCCTGTCTCTGGAAACCCAACGCAGGAGTGCCGGAAGTGGCTGAGAAGGAAGCAGAAGCAAGATGGTAAGACTCTCCTCCTCCCGGGACAGCAATCTTGCTTATTCAGCATGTTTGCTAATGCCCTGGTTTGGGAACAGGGAAACAGTTTCAGGTCAACCTGGCAGGATTAGGAGGAATTTGCCAAAAATGCCTCGGGAGTTTACCGACCAGGAAAGTGAAGGCAAGGAGCAGGTCCCGGGGCCTGAGTTCAGGAGTGACTTCCCTCCCTATGCCAGGGAGGGCCACATTAATCCCTTTGCTGAATTCGGAAGATGCACATGGCAATGTGGTCCCAGTGCACCTCAGTGGCTTAAGTTGCCACTGCCTTATTCCTGCCATGGGTCAAAGTGAACTTTGGACCCAACATGAGCATAGGTCTTACTGTACTCACCTCACTTTCCCCACAAGAGGTAACACCTGATTTGGGGAGAGGAAGGTCATGGCACATGTAAAACTAGAATATTCTTAAATAGTTCTAAGCATTCATTTGAATGAATGCTCAATTAGGAAACAACATTAGAGAAAAACATATACTTAAAAAATGTCAAAGCATTGCATCCACAAGTGTTAGTGGGAAGGTTGTGATATTATGAAAGACCTGGGACTCATTAAGGTATCTTAGCCAATTACTTCTTCTAATGAAATTCCAAGTCATATTATTATTTTGTGTGTAGTATTGGGCCTCACACCCAAATTATATTATTGTTTAAAAAATTTAATTAAAATTGTAATTTCATAAAATTATATAAATATACTATTGTATTTATAGCACATGGGGCCAGGCACATACCTTCCACCAGTTTCTAGCTACCTGTGAAGGAACTGCAGACATGCACCAAGGAAGGACACCCACAAAGCAGCAGTGGGCAGCTGTGACAAGTGAAGCTCAGGGCAGGGTTCAGGCCAGGTTAGGAAACATACTGGTGGAGATATTAGGGACAGAGATGGTAATAGCAATGGAATTAACAAATGAATTAGTGTTAAATGAGAAATTAATGAGGCACGGGGATTTATTTCACTAGTTTACATAATTAAATTACAGACAGATTTTTTTACAAGAAACAAAAGAAATCTAAATTACAAGAAAGCAAAACAAAAGTTAGCTTGTCCTCTTTTTCTTTTGAATAACAGTGTGAAGCCCTGAAATGGCAGCAAGGTGAATTTGGGGCACAGCGGATGGAATCCCCTGGTACTTAAACACATAACAGTAGTCATCTATGGGTAGAGCAGTCTTATTGTTTAGAAATTATATATACATTCCAATTATTCCATAGATCCCTTTCAGAACCATGATACATTATGTGAACGGTTAGTATTTGCGTAAGTATAAGCTCCACTCTCAGCTCCTCAGTCCAAAGAGCATTTACCAAATTCAGCTCATGCACAGACAGAAAAGTGGGTGGTTGTGTTGCTTCCTTGTCTCCCAATGTTGAACCCATGTGACATTCTGCAAAAATGGATCATCAAATGAGGCAATTGGCCAACAAAGATGAGAGTTCAGCAACAAATGGAAGGCACTTAACTAAGGTTTGATGTTTATGTCCCCCTGTGGCTGATAATGTGTATGTACTTTAATCCTTACACCTTCTTTAATTAAATGACTTTTAGAATTTCTCCACTTCTTGGCAACTCAGACATTCTAAGATATAATGTAGGAATCATAACATTTTTAAAAAGATAAATTAGACTTTACCAAAAGTTTAGACAGAAGTGTGAGCAGAAACTTAGAAATTCAATTTTTTAAATACCACTGTTAAGAAATCAAAAAGACAAGCTACACATTGGGAGAATATATTTTCAAATCACTTATCTAATAGAAAATTTTATCCTGTATTTTCCCTATATAAATTGAATTAAAAGTTATAGAGAAATTTGGGTAAAATTGACACTTAACTGTTTGGAACTTTCATTCATGAACATGGTATCTCTTTTCACTTATGTAGAGCTTCTTTGATCCCTTCAAGCTGCTGTTAGCATATATATCCTCACATTTAATTAAATTTGTGTTTAAGTGTTTAATTGTTTAAAGACTCCATACATGAAACCATTGCTTTGAAATTTTGGTTTCTATGTTTTTCTTTCAAAATAGTATCACTCCAAGTGTTGGGAAGTAAGGAGCTCACTGGAGACCAGTCCCCCACACTGCCTCAGGAGTGTTCCCGAAAGCAGCAATGGTATTGGAGCTCAATACCATGCTTGGTGATGGCCGAAATTCCTTACCCTGTTGTGAATCATGAGAACAGTTGGCAGGGGCCCTGTAAGCAGACAATATTTTGAAGAATACATCTTTAGTATCAGATATTTCTACTTTAGTTGCATCATTTAATATTCATAATTATCATAGAAAATATATTTATTTTTCAACTTTGAAAATTTTGTGGCATTTCCAATTCCCATCCATAAGGGAAGTCTTGGAGGAACCAGAGCGGGGGAGATGACCCTGGAGAGAACCAAACTAGGATTGGCATTCCTTTACCCTTTTTTTGGTGAGAGGAGAGCGTCCGGTTGTAATTCTTCATTATGGGAAATGTTGTATATTAGAAAAGTTTTATATAAAAAATACTGTCTCTACAGTTGAAATCAACAAATGATTGAAAATGAAATCAAACATATATGTACATTTATTGAGCAGTCAAGAGCAATTTGTGTTGATAAGATTCACGGAGCTTGTTAACCCTTGGAGACTGTTAATTTCTAGGAAAAGACGACAGATGTGTGAACAGAAATTATGTTGTCTTTTCTAACCTGATTCCAACTTCTAATTGAAGAGTGCTGGAATGATAAAGCAAAATGACTGACTTGAGATACGAACATGAAATTCTTGGGGTGACCTTTAAAACTAAAATCTCTTAGCAAGAAAGCATGTTGAGGATTAAGTAAAAGCAAGATTTTACATTAAACAAAATATTTCTAAAATCACTTACCATAAATCCTTTTGGTTATTGGTCAATTATTTGACTCTGAAGTCAGCAAGAGTCATCCATTGTGATCTTAAAAATAAATTTCTGCACTTGACCCTATCGATTCACCTACATCTTTCAGTGGAATTTAAGGAATGCATGCTGCTCTTTAACCTATAGGATTCACCATTCTTTTCACAAACATTACACTTGATTGTGTATCACATATGGTGTCTAGAGTATGAGGTAAGAAATAGGTTACAGGGGGTACATATCCTGAAGAATGCCTATATTTTAATATAATAAACAATCCAGATTCTTCATTACCTAAAACTTGGGTGATGGATCCCAGCTACAATTTATCATTCAGTAAGATATGAAGACTATGCCAAAATACCACCAGCAAATATCCCGAAGGGTCTGTTGATTAATTTTAAATATGCATATATAAATATCTACACAGAATAATACATTTTATCAGGGACTTTCAAAGTGCAAAATAGTTTAGATTTTGTGTGACATGTGAAACTGTACTCCAGACAGAGGGGGAGTACGAAGAAGTGTGCAGACGCTTGACCTGCAAACTGAGGGCAAGCACGCCTTGCTAAATGATGTGCACTCCAGGCTCCAGGCAAGTGATCAGCTCTTGTGCCTCTCACACCAGCAGCAGCCCTGGACAGCTGATCTCAGATGCGTGGGCTCCCCAGGCCTACTGAAGCAGAGACTCGGAGTCAGGCCACTCCTCCTTTATTTAATTTATTTATTTCTATGTGGTGCTGAGGATCAAACCGGTGCCTCACACCTGCTAGGCAAGCACTCTGCCACTGAGCCACACCCCAGCCCAGCCACTCACCCTTGTAGCAAGCTCTCTGTGTAATTCTGATTCATGTTCAGGGTGAGAATCCCTTCAAAAAAGGGTTAATTTGTTTTTATTTATTCTTTCTAGTTGTATGTACAGTAGAATGCATTTTGACATATCACTCACACCCAGAGTATAACTTCCCATTTTGTGGAGTTGCAGTGGTGCTGTATTCACATATGAACACAGGAGAGTTATGTACAATTCATTCTACGGTCTTTCCCATTCCCAGGCCCCCTTTCCCCTACTCCCAGGTGGACAATGTGACAGAATCTAACTCAGTGATTCAGTGCACAGGGCGGGGGCTCAACGGCGGTGGCAGTGGTTAGAGACTTACCAGTTAACATCTGCTGCAATGTCCTCTGCCACAGAGGAGTTCCATCAAAATACAAATTGAATTAATACAACAAACCCCCAAGACATTCTTCTAGGTGTCTGGCACAATATCTGACACCGTTGGTGCTTCATTCGTGTTTGTGAATGAACACTGAATAACAGACATGATAGAAGAACATGCATTAACCAAGGTAGTTACCAGAAAGGACTTTGAAAGATAGAATTGGTATAATTCCAAATAGAGTTTCATTCCAGAATGGGTGGACTCACAGCACAATACACGACTGTTTCTTTTGTCCTGCTGTCCTGGTGTCTGGCTTTGCATTTGACCCATCATCAGGACAAGATGGTAGTGGCCATTCCTGGAACTTGTCCTCAAAGCAGAGCCAAGCCCAGAGGAGGCAACTTCTTCCCAACACTTCCTTCAGTCCCAGAACCACTGCTTCCTCCTCTACTTTTGGAAACCCCTCTTTGCTGTCAGTCAGAATTGTGTCATAATCTCATTTCCCTAGCAACCCAAGGCGAGAGAGGGATCAGCACCGTCTGAAGCTAATCAGGATCCACCCTGGGGGCTGGATCTGCCCCAGCCCCCCAGGAAGTACCTTGCCTCAGTAGACAGATGTTCGGGAATGGAGACTCACGGCCACTGGACAGGAAACCAAGGGCATCTAGACTGGAATCCATAGCAGCTATGCCTGTTTAGGGAATCCTTTGAGGGTGATGCCTGTGGATTCCATGTTCTTATAAGGAAGCTCTATGCAAACCTTGGTTATTAATAACCAATCTTTTGGCATACCTACCTTATCCCTTATATGATATTAAATGCTTTTAATGTCAGTGGTACAAAGGTAGTGTATCATAGACAAGAAGAACTAGCACATTGTCGGCCTAGACAGGAAGCTAGAGATGAGTGGAGTGGGAGAGGGAAAAGACGAGAGTGGAGAAACTATAAGGAACCCTTAACTCAGGACCCAGCACCACCGTCTTCTTCCACATTCCAACAGAGGCCCCACACTCCTGTAGTGGGGTGTTAAGACTGGGGCAGAAGGAAAGTCAGTAGTAAGGAATACTTGGGCCAGGAAGATGGGCGCTGATTCAAAAGGAAAGACAGTGCTGATATCCTGAGGACGCTTTCCCTCCTCCTCACTGCTGCCAGGTTACCTGCCTCCAGGGAATCGTTCCTCCCACAAGGAGTTGTTAAAGAGGCGCCACCTGGACGGCTCCCTTCCTGCCTGTACCCCCATAACCCAGGAAGGCTCCTTTCCTGCTCTGGTTACTCCAGCTTTTGGTAATATAGGCAAGATAAGAGGGGAGGGGGCCACTCCCTCGGGTACCTGCTTTGGACCCACTCCTGTGTGGGGGAGTCTCTCTCTCTCTCCCTCCCTCTCCCTATCCCTTCCCCCTCTTTCTTTCTCTCTCCCCCTCCCTCCCTCCCTCTCTCACACTCTCCTTCCCTCCCTCTCACACTCTCCCTCCCTCTCTCTTCCCACCCCCCCCCATCCTTTAAGTAAAACTTCCTGCACTTGCCGTGTGTTTCTTGGGTGTTCAATCTTCAACTCTGGGGGAAGAGGACTGGACAAGATTTTCAACACCCACATCATTTCTGTTCTCAGATTCACAGGCAGACATCATTTTCCCCAGGTCATGCACGGGCCCTTGAGCGTCTCCAAAGGTTGGTTAAACATCATATGCCCTTCACTAACCATACACAGGAGAGCCACCCAAGTAGTCAGGTACAGGCCCTGGGCTTCACAGGGCACAGGGTGTGACCTCCCCCATGGCAGCAGCTACACGGAGGCATGGCCGAGGTCCATGCAGCTGCAGACACCCACCCCGTCCTAGGAAGCCCGAAACCCCATCCTTCCAGGGAACTCTGATTCCCAGCTGAATGCACACTCCTCTTTGCAAGGAGTGTCTCCTTTACTCTGGCCTTCAGATGAATGTCCCCAAACACTACCTGACTCTGCCTCAGGGCTACTCTGAGTCTGTGCCATGTGATCATCTGATCTCAGAAAATTATACCCTAGGATGAAGGATGACGATGCTCCACATCTCGTCCCACGCTCCAGTAACAGGTTGTCTTCTGACTTCCGTCACTTAGGAAAACTGAGTTTCTTCTGACTGATGATAGATCAGCCCTACATCCTTCTTGGTCATTGTGTAAATAAAATTCCCTGATACACAGGAAACTTCACCTCCAGTATGTAGTCTACCAGGGCCATGAGCAGGTGGAGCAGGAGGGCTCTGACCCCTGGCCCACCCAGACCCGTCAGATGCAGCCACACACACTCTTGTTTAGTTTTTACCTGCGTCCCCCTCCCCCAAGGCACAGTTATTGTCCTACTTTACAATTAGAATCTTCACAAAAAAAATCTGTGACTCAGGGCCTCTGAAAACATTGACCTCTGATCACACAGCTTAGGAGTGGGGACAGGGATTGTACTCAGGGCCTCTGCACCCCAAGCAACTGCTCTCTCCTGGCCTGCTGTTGACCAGGTAGACCCTTGGGGGTAACCCGGCCAAGCCTTGTGGAGAGGCAGAGAAGGTGTGTCCAGGTCAGATGCAGGTCACTCTCCACTTATAGCCACCATGTCCAGGCCACTCGAGAGCCAACTCTCTAAACCTATCGTCAATAACCTACAAATGCTTCTAAGAGAGAAGGAGGTGGAGCTTTCTAAATTAGCTTTTAAATGGGCTCTCAAATGCAGGCTTTTTTTTTATTCAGTTGAAATGAATGAGATGGTCTCCTAGGCTCAGATGTGGGGAAAATATGGGATTGTAGAATCTTTTTTTTTTTTTTTTTTTTTTTTTTGGTACTGGGATTGAACTCAGGGGCACTGGACCACTGAGCCACATCCCTGCCTCATTTTGGAATTTATTTAGAGATAGGGTCTCACTGAGTTTCTTAGCTCCTCACCTTTGCTGAGGCTGGCTTTGAACTTACGATCCTCCTGCTTCACCCTCCAGAGCTGCTGGGATTATAGGATGCACCACTGGCCCGGCTAGGATTGAAGAATCTTGCTGGAATTTGTGGAGTTAGTGACGCTGCAGGTCTTGCCTGGACTGTGGAGCCTGTCCAGCAGGGCATCTGTGGATAAAGAAAGGGAGACAAGCTGTTTTGTAAATAAAATTATTTGTCTTATCCTCACGGGCCTGTGAGTGGGGAACAGTATGAGATTTTACTTTTAAAAAGGCTCTGGGTCACTATGGGCAGCTGGAGGGTGGCTCCACCAGCACCTATTCAAAGACTCCCCAGAGGGGGACCCCAGCCTCCAGCCACTGCCTGCTTGGGCTTTGTGTGTGCTCTGAAGCTCAGGCCTTGGCTGCCCTGGGGAAGTGGGGAGGATTGGGTTGTGTGGGTGGACAGAGCCCCAGGCACTGACTTCCAGCAGGAAGATCTCTGCCTGAACACATTTGTCGAAACACCACTTTTTCTACTCTTTTAGCTTAAATATAAAGTCATATTAATTTCTCCAGAGAAACAGAACCAAGGTTGTTACAAACTGTCTCCAGTGACCTTGGAAGCTGGTAAGTCTGAGATCTTCAAGGGTAGGCAGCCAGGCTGAGACCCAGGGAAGGCGGGCATCTCAGTTGGAATCCGAGGCCGACTGGCTGAGAGTTTCTGTCCTGTGGGAGATGGCCCTTCATTCTAACCAGGCCTTCAACTGGTGGAGCGAGGTCCATTTACATTGTGGGAAGCAAGTTGATTTAAATATTAGTCTCATTAAAAAGCACCATCAAAGAAACATATAGAACAATATTTGAGCAAATATCTGGGTCCTATGACCTAAGTTTCTTCTTATCAATGATAAATTAGCCCTAAATTCTCCTCAGGTCAGCAGACCCATTAAGTCAACCATCACATGTGGTTTAATTTGCATTTAAGTGACAATTTCCATCACCCTTCAAGTCACAGGATCCATTGAACACAGCAGACCTCTTGGTCCATCTCCTTCCCATCACAAAGGCCGGTGAAAATTCTTTCCTTGAGCCACACTGAGCCTAGCACAGCTTCAGAGGGCTGTGTGCATAGAGACCCATATTATGTGGAATGTGAGTCAAATTCAGAAAAAGCCAGGTGGTTCTCAGGGAAAATAGTTTTGATTTTAATACATCTGCTCCTTGAAGTGTTTTCATCTTGGTAAAAATATAAATTCATTCACCACCTAATTTTTAAAAATTATTTTTAGGCAAGCAAAGAGGCTGTACAACATAAAATATTAACTTCAAATTGGGTATAAAAATGCAGAAAATATAAGGGTGCAAATACCACTAAAGGAATGTTTGAAGTCCCAAGACCTTCAGTGTGCAGCAACCCCATGGCTGCAGGGCTGCGAGGCCTTGGGAGCAGAGCTGCTATTTCAACTCGGCTGTTTTAAAGAAGTTTCTGTCGTGGCTGCGGCGGGGGCAAGTGCAGCTGTCCCTATGTGGGAACCTGATAGAGCTGATACAAGAGCATTGGTGAGACGTGTCTGGAGCTGTCGGGTGTCTCTGGTTGCTGTAAATGTCCCCTGGCTTCACTTTCCACTTTGCTTTCACGGGGAGACCTTCTTATTGTTAGGATGCTCCAGGAAATGAAGAGGTGACTGAACTCATGGCCTTGGAGGACAAAAGGAATGGCAAGCCAACATCCCCTGCGACAGGTCTACTCACTGGAAAGCCATCTCTGCCTTTCATTTTAACTGTTTTGTGCCACGGCAGAGCAGTGCTCTCTTGAGAAGTCCCGGGCCGACAATTCCCTCCCTCACTGCTCACTGTACCCATCACCACGTGGCCGTCTGCCTGCAGCACAGGCTGCTGCCCATTGCTGTGGCCAAGGGTGCAGGATGAGTGGATCTCCGTGTCTGTGGCCTTCTATGCTGGGAGATGGAGTGAGATACATGGCATCGCTACTACGTAGTATCTGTATATCCATGATGATAGACAAACAGGAGCCGTGAAAAGAGGCTTCCAGCTTCCTGGTGGGAGGGTGGGGCCCACGTGTGGCAGGAACAGTACTCCTGATGAAAACTATAGTCCCTGGAAATGTCCCCAGCCAGTCCAGTGTTCTAGGTGTGACATTGTTGACGTGCATATCACTTTCACTGTCTCATGGCCTGGGAGCTCCAGCCACTTGCAGCAAATCCCCATGTGATTTCAGGACACATCTTAACTCCTCACCTGCAGCACGGCAGCAGTTCAGTACTCCACTGCTCGGCTTCTCTACATACACAGCCATCCTTGGCATCCACCGGAGGTGGTCCCTAGGTCACCTCCGGTAAGCCAAACTCCGCAGGTGCTCAAACCCCAGGTGCAGAAGTATTTGGGTGTAACCTAGGCACTTTCCCTCACACCCGACTCGTCTCCAGGTAGTTAGAACACCTGGTGCAATGTACTTAGCTGCACCAGTTGTTCTATTGAGGAGGAAGAGCGAGGAAGGCCTGTGAGTGCTCAGTACTGGTGCTCTGTGCAGCTGGTGAGGCCTGCAGGAGCAGAAGTGCAGTACCAGGGCACCTGCACCTTCCATGCTGGCTCAGGTGCCTCCTCCAGCACCTCTTCCTCTAGAGCCTTTCCTGGCCCCCACCTTACTTTCTTCTTCTTTTCTCTTCCTTTCTTGTCTTCCCTCCCTCCCTCCCTCCCTCCCTCCCTTTCTTTCTTTCTTTTCTACTTGTCTGAGGTACTGGAATTGAACCCAAGGGCTCGAGCGTGCTAGACAAGGCTTGGCCACTGGGCTACACCCCAACCCCAGGTGAATCGCCTTCTCCCTTCTGTCCCCCTGACATGACGTTGCTGTGGTCACTGAACTACAGTCACTTCACAGGAAGTGTCACGGTGGTGGGAGAGGGGTCAGTCTTCCTCATGCCATCTGGCTGTCATGCACTGTGCCCTGTGAGCTTCGGGTCAACTCCACCATCAGAGGGAGCCGCTATTCCTATGGGCTTCTGCATGTTCAGGTGCAGGTACGTCTGAGGACACATCAAGAAATTAAGGCACACAAATGTCACCCATCTTAAAACCTATCGGGGAAGACTTGGGGAGTGGCTTTGTTGTGTGAAGGACCAGGAGGAGAGGAAGAAGGGCAGTAGCAGATGTGACTGAGAAGAAAAAGGCTGGTGGAGGGTCCATGGGGTCCACTGCTAGAAGCTGGAGGTGCACGTCCCCTCATGGGGACCAGAGTTTCAGAGTGACTGCCATTAGTTGCTAGACACGTGAACAGTGGCACAGGTTTTAAGATCTTGTTCTGGTTTAGATGTGAGGTGAGCCCTAAGCTCCTGTTGATTCAGGGACTTTTAGAGGTGAAGTGAGTGGATTGTGGGCTGCAGCCTACCCAGTTCATCACAGCTTGACGCTAATAGGCAGGGGGGGTGTGGCTGGGGGAGGGGCCCCTGGGGTGTGCTCTGGAAAGGGGGCACCTGCCCTGCTGCCCCTCCCCTCCCCTCCCTCTCCTCTTCCCCTCTCCCTCTCCTCTTCCCCTCTCCCTCTCCTCTTCCCCTCTCCCTCTCCTCTTCCCCTCTCCCTCCCCTCCTCTCTCCCCCTGGGCTTCTTTGCTCCCATAAACTCAGCAGCCCTCCTCCCCCACACCTTTCTGTCTCTGCCCAGAGCAATGGAATCGGCTGACCATGGAGTGAACCTCTGAAACCAGGAGCTCAAAATACACTTTTCCTCCTCCGAGTTGTTCTTGTCAGGTATTTTAGTTACAGTGACGAAAAGCTGACAGCTCTGTTACAGGCCTTTCTTGCATGAAAAGAGATGCCAGCTTTATTCTGAATTAGAACTAAATAGACAAAGGATTGCAGAAACCTAGCTGGGGTTAAAATCAAATTGTCTTTTTCCCCTTTTTATGCAACCTCATTTACAAGGGTTTTTGTTTTAAATTATTTTGAAATGCTGAAAGAGAAAAAAAGTGAGGCAGACTCCCGGACAAGCCTTTCTAACATTAGCCATTGTAATTTCTGAACCTGAGGTCAAGTGTTGGTGGCTCCCTAGGGCAGGGGTCAGGCAGGACAGTGAGGAGAGGGCACCTGTGGACTTTCTCTTCCCCGAGAATTACATTCCAGAAAACTAGCTATGAAAAAAGGAAAGGCTCCCCCCCAGTGTTGGGGAGTTTGTTTCCTGCTCATAGCATAAATCTATTGCACAGGCCTTAGAGATTTTAGTGTTTGTTTTTATCTCAATATTTTATTGAAGGTTTTCAAAGGGAGATAAAGAGGAGAGATTATAATGAACTCAAAGTTATAGACTACTTAGATTCAATTTTGTTAACATTTTGCCATATTTGTTTTTCTTTGGATCTGTGTACATAACATTTTTTCTACTCAGTTTACTGAGCAAATTATATACATGATGATCATTCATGCCCCAAATAAGAGGGTCTTCTGCAGTAAACATGTACATCCTTCAGCTCTGGAATGCTAACAGCAATTCCATTATAACATGGCAGCCAGACCAAATTCAGATTTACCAACTATCTAAAAATATTGTTGATACTAGCTTTTCTGTTTTTTTAAAGGGGTCTAATGGAATTCCATCCATTTGTCTCTTTTAATCTATGATATTGTCTCCTGCTCTTTTGATTTAAATCATTACTGTCTTGCAAATCATTGAAATTTTAGGAGTCAGGCCCATTTTCCTTCACAATATGTGAATTCGGAGTCTATCTATTGCTCTGGCCGGTATTTCTCTAGCCTCTGAGTCCTCTGTAGACTGGACGTTAAAGCATCTGCATAGAATCAAGACTCCTAGGTTGGGCAAGAGCATTGTGTAGGTCTTAGAGGTGAGCTGTGTCTCTCCAAACTGGGCGTTAGAGTCCTGCTCCCATCAAAATGTGCCAATGTTTGCATTATTTGGAAATAGAGTCGTCATAGATATAATGCCTAACATAAGTTCATGCAAAGCAAGTGGGGGCCCACCTGATACGAATGGTGTTCCTATGATAAATGTCCTTGTAAAGACAGCAAGGACACACAGGGATCAGGGATGAAAGTAGAGAGCGGGGTCCTGCCCCTGCAAACCAAGGGATGTGAAAGACGGCCAGGGGACCCCAGCCCTGCAGGAGACAGGACACGTTGCCATTCTGGTATTGGTGGAAGCCTGGCCTGTTCACACCTTGCTTCCTGACACATCCCAAGCCACATAGATTGGGGTGCCCTGTCAGGAGCCCGATAGGCAATGCTATGTGTTGGAAATCATGTCCTATTATGTATCATGCCGCGTTTCACCTCCTGGTAAAGATCACATTGCTCCAGTGGAATGGGGTGTGTGTGTGTGTGTGTGTGTGTGTGTGTGTGTGTTTCTCCCAGTTCTAGGAACTTGCACATTCCAGGCAATCACTCTACCACTGAGCTACATCTCCAGATATTTCTCTCTGGAGACATGGCCTTGGTACATGGCCCAGGCTGGCCTTCAACTGGCCATTCCTGCTTCGCCTCTTGAGGACTGGGTCTACACTTGTGGACCACCATGCTAAACTGTTGGTGCTGTCTTTGTTTGCTTTCCCCTCTAGTTAATTAGTGACCACTGGAACTCAACTTGGAAATGTGGAATACCCTGCCAGGTCAACTTCGAGGAACACGTCAGTGCCCATTCATGATAGGTAATCCTCCACTTGGCCAGTTCACCTCTGCGGGTTTGAAACGTGGCATTTTCTAACTCTTTCTGCATGTATTGACTAGTTCTTCCCTGAAAAGGGAAATTTTTCCTGTTAATATGGGAATTAAATACTATGGTTCTACCTGAAGCCTGGGAAACACAGTCACTTGTCACCAATGATGATGCCATAGGCGGGCTCTCTCCTCACCCTCCTGCGCTCATCTCTCCCCCAGGAGCACAAGGCTTCCAGGGCCCACTGGGCTTCGGTAAAACACAGGGCACATTCCTTTGATAGGTCATCATCCCATCTGTGGTCCCGGGCGGCCTGCGCAATCCAGCTTCCCTGTCCTTGGCACACGTCCTCCTTGGCCTTGGGGGCCTTCTTTCCTGCTTTAGCTCTTTGAGGCTGACTTGTCCTTTTCTCCAAGAGTTTCTTGTGTCTTTATTAGAAAATGGTGTTTAGAGACAAATTTAGACACAACTGGTTGTCACAGAGTCTGAGGTTCTTTTTTGTTTCCTCCTCCACTTCTTCAACCTTTAAGGAGACAGGACGAGGAAAGTTTCATTTTATAAAAGACCTTGAGCTCACTTAGACATTTCACACCTGCCATAGTTTGGATCTTACATGTCCCCTGAAGGCGCACAGGTCAGTTTCAGTCGCTGGCTTGGTGCTATTGGGAGGGGGTGGGACCATTTAAAGGGAGGATCTAGTGTAGGGTTTAGGCCACCAGGAGTCATGGGAGTGGACGGAGGGGCACTGGCATCTTCCTGCTTTTCTTTTCCATCTGGCCATCAAGTGAGCTGCTTGGCTCCCCCAGGCCCACCTGCCTGATGTTCTGCCTCGCCCCAGGCCCAGAAGCAAGAGTGCAGGGACCGGGACTGCAACCTCCCAGCCCTCTCCTCGTCCTGTTTGACCACCGCAGCCACATGCTACAGTGAGGGAAAGCTAACATCTTCGACTTTGTACCTGTATTTGTTTTTCTCTCTGACATTGGAATCTCAATTACCTACCACTTTAACATATATGACTACTTGTTGTATGAGATAGCTTGCCTTGTTTTAGCTTATTTTTGTACCTTTTCCCAGGGGCATATTAATGCTTTCATCACAAGAATTCTGCAGTTTTTTCTGTTTTTTTGTATTTTTATTATTGTTTTATTGCTATTCTAAATTATCTTTTTATTCCATTTATTTTATGTGCTGTGATAAGGTGGGTGCATATGAGCTAATGACTGCTCTATCTCTAGTTACATTGTTTTATCTTTAGTTCATAACTGAAACTTTTACCATTAGGAAACACTTTTTCCTTATCCTGATTTAGTTTTTGTGCTATAGAGAGCACGTGTGTGGGGCAGGGGCTTGCCCTGTGCCTCCCCTTCCTCTCTTTCTTGCCCACCAGATCCTTCTCCTATTGGAAAACATTGTCCACTTGCATCATATGTAATTACTGAGTAGATCTTTGCTTTTCATGTCCTTAGGTTTGCTCTTACCCTGATTCTCCTCTGGTTTCTGTCTTACCTTCTTTGGGTCCCTGTGATAAATGTCCACCCTGATGTGGTTTCCATTGTTGGTTTCTGTGGTCTCTGCCAAAATTCTAGCATTTTTTGCCTATTAAACTAATTTGAAAATTCCTACTTAACTCATATTCATATGAGTCTAAATTAAATCAATAGTTTGATGTTTTCATTACATATTATAAGGACCTTTTAACCATGGAATTATACTACAAAATTCACTTGAAAAAGCCTCAACTTCACTGCATTAACATTTCAAAAGTAACTCCAAGTTTCTTCCAATTGATTTTATTTTTCCTGATTAGAGGGAAAATAGATTAGCATATACATCTCCTAATTTGCAAAGTTAATTATTTTTAAGTAATCCTACTTTACAGTCATCAATTCAGATCTTCCTGACTGATGTGAAAATGCCCCTATTACAACAGAAAGCTTTGTCTTTGAGACCACAGTTTTATGGTTCTCGGAACGCATTTTCAAGTGTTCTGATGTTGACCTTGTTTGTTAGAGCACAGAAGAGGCTGCAGTTAAATCAAGTAGAGCTGAAATCTTAGTCATTTTTAAACTAATAGGCATCTAGGTTCAAGACCTCAGCATTGGGGAAGTACTGGCTCCACGGCTCCTCGGTCAGATGCATTTGCAGGAGCCCAGCACATTTAAATTTCCTTTTTCTGTCATAAACTGTGTAGTAAATAATTCATCCCAGTGTGCCCCCGCGGTGACACAGTGACAGCTCATAGGCCATGCCCCAGTTCCAATGCTCCCAGCACACCGTGCAAGAGGCAGAGCATTCCCACCCTCAGGCAGAACGTGCTGCAGACCTGCAGCTGCCTGCGCCCCATTATCCTGCCGCTGCCTGTGCCCCGTTATCCAGAGGACATCTAATGCAGCATCGAAGATGTAGTGAAGATGGTCGCTTTCTACGGAAGGAAACATGGTCTTTCTGTCTTGTTGGTGAAATAGGAGAGGGAGGAGCAATGATATTTGAATGTAATAAACTGTGCAAAGAAAATGAGTTCGTTCCCCGTGGTGTATTCTGTGAATTTGATAGTAAACTTTCATTTGAAAAAAGTATATTACCTTTTATACCATGTGTCGGAAGCTCAAGTGGGAGTTGTTAAGACATTTTTTATATGGTTTTCGCTTTGACATCTATTGGTTTCAGCTTAGAGGACTAGTTTATCAGTGACACATGATGGCAAATTAATATGTATAGATAAAGCTTTCCATAAATATTCATTACATCTCATTACTGCAAATTAATTGGATACTTTAAAATTCAGTCTAGTCACATTCCTTGCTGGTGATCTTGTTTTAATGTATGATGCTCTGAGATAAATCACAGCTGTGACCATGATCCAGCTCCTCCTGAGAAACTTAGGTGGGCTGCTTTCCTGACTGTCAGAGTAAGGACTGAATACTCTCACACCTGATTTTAGAAATAATGACAAATTCTAACAACTTTATACTTCTAAATTGCTTTAATAATACCTTAGCCATTCCCACATTTATTACATAGCAATAAATTTATGTATGGAACTTCTTATAAAGAATTTCAACAGCCTGGAAGATCTCTCTGTTTAGAAGTGTGTGCCATAATAAATCAACATTTAAACTAAACATGACTCTTTTTCTCAGCAAAAATATAGCTTCTATATGTGCATTGAGAACCTGAGAAAATATTTAAGATTTTTCAAAGAAATAAATGCATGTCATCTAGGAAAAAGCCTATAACACCAGTGAGAACTGGTTTTGTCCCCTTGGTGAGGGCTGTGACTCTGAACAGCTCTGCAGCAGGAGCTGTGTGTCCCCACAGGGCTCAGGCTGTCCTCTGCGGAAGGCTGCCCCTGGCCTGCACAAACTCTGAGGCTCGTGCAGCGTGTGATTGAATCAGGTCCTTCTCATGGACCCTGCTCTCTCACCTCTTCAGAGATGGGCCTGTCTGAAAACCTTCATGTATTAGTCAGCTTGTTAGCTGCTGTGACTAAAGGATCTGACCAGGACAAGGGTAAGGAGGACAGGATTATTGGAGGGCTCACGGTTTCAGAGGTCTTAGTCCTTAGAAGGCTGGCTCCATTCCCCAGGCACGAGATAAGGCTGAAGATCATGGTAGGAGAGATGGCAGAGGGAAGCCTCTCCAATGTGATCAGGAGGCAGAGACTCCACTCTCCAGGTACAAAGACACACCCCCAAGCCACGCCCAGTGCCCCTCCTCCAGCCACACCCACCTGCCTCCAGTTACTGCTCAGTGAATGCCATCAGGGGATTAAGTCACTGATTGGGTAAAGGCTCCCACAACCTGTCATTTCTCCTCTGAACCTTCTTGCACTTCTCCCACGTGAGCTTTTGGGGGACACCTCACCTCTAAACCACAGCGTTCACTTCTGCTGTTTCTTCATTTATTTCAAAGGGGCTACAGAACCTTTGCTTTTCTGAAATCACTGCCAAAGCTGCGTCTTTGCTAGGTTCGCCTTAAACATGCAGTGACCGTTGTTCTCTCAGTGTAGATCCCTGAAAATAGGGCCACCATCCTCTGTGCAGCAAAACGGCATTCAGCCCTCAGCCACACTGTGAAAAGCTCATTCACGGGACTGAATCGGTCATTCAAGACATCCCACTCAAACACAGTGTGACCCAGCGGCAAATGCTCTACAACTGCAGAAATCCTTATGACCTTCTGGGGGCGGTTTCCTCGGCTAGAAGTTGAAGGTGTCTTACTAATTTCTAGCTACAATCCTATAATTCTACGTAAGCTCTTCTAGGAACTATACTTTTCATTCATTTTATTGATTCACTAACAGGATGCCTCTTGGAGCAGAATCATCCCACTCTTTACTTTCAGGCACCTGTGCCCCCTTCCAGCTGTTTTCTCTGTGAGCTCCTGGAACAGGAGTCACCAGAGGGGAGACGGGGCAGCGCGCTCCCTTCTGTTCCTACAGGGCCAGAGGAGCCGGCAGCTCTTCCACGTCGTGTCTTTTTATGAGTGAACGTGTTTTATCATTCGATTCGTGTAATGGAAATGTGAAACATTGCTTTCTGCCCTCCCTTGTTGTGGGCCAGCATCCACACATCAGAGAGAACATTTGACCTTTAGTTTCTTGGGACTGGCTTGTTTCACTTAGCATATTCTCCAGTTCCATTCATTTACCGGTAATTGGCATAATTTAGTTCTTTGTGTCTGAATGATATTTCATTGTGGATATATCGCACGTCTTTTTATCCATTCATCTGTTGTAGGTCAAGGAGCTTGGTTCATACCTTAGCTATTGTGAATCTAAACATCGATGTGGCCACATTGCTATGGTCTGCTAACTTCAAGTTCTTTGGATGTAAACTAAGGAGTGGGATAACTGTGTCAAATGATGGTTCCTTGGGCTGGAGTAGTGGCTCAGTGGTAGAGCACTTGCCTGGCATGTGTGAGGCCTGGGTTCGATCCTCAGCACCACATATAAGCAGATAAATAAAGTAAAAAAAAAATCTATTGACAACTAAAAAATATTTTTTTAAAAAATGATGGTTCCGTTCCATCATTTGAATGGAATCTCTGCTTTCCATAATGGTTGCACCAATTTGCAGTTCTACCAGTAATGTATTAAGTGAACATTTCCCCACATCCTTGTCAATATTTATTATTTATTCTTGATCATTGCCATTCTGACTGGAGTGAGAGGGAGTCTTGGTGTAGTTTTAATTTGCTTTGCTCTATTTGCTAGAGATGTTGAAATTTTTTTTAATATATTTTTTTTACCATTTGTATTTCTTCTTATGTGACATGTCTGTTCAGTTCCTTTGCCCATTAATTGATTTGGTGATGAGTTGTTTGAGACCTTTATATATCCTGGATAATGCTCTATAATAAAAATAATGCTCTAGCTGAGGTGCAGGTGGTAAAGATTTTCTCCCATTCTGTAGACTTTCTGTTTGGCATGATGAATTTTGCAACTATTCCTTCATTTTGTTGATCTCTTGCTGTTTTTTACATATTTTGAAGGAACGTTTTTTTAAGGAAAACAAAAAAAAAAAAACATTTAAATGGTTCTTCAAAATATTGAGATAGTTTACCTATCACAAACTTTGCATATTTAGAATTTGACTTTAGCATACAGAATTATGTAACTGTCACTTAATAGAATTTAAACATTATTTCAGAAACCCTAATACTTTTAGCAGTCACTTCCCACTTCCACTCTAACACTCCAAAGTAAAAAAATAATCTACAGCTTGACCCTAGAGATGTGCCTATTCTGGATCCTTTAAATGAATGGAATCATGTGAATCATGGGTTTTGTGTCTGTCTTCCTGCAATTAGCACTTGAGGTTCATCCGAGTTGTAGGACCTATGTGCACCTCATTCCTGTTATCAGATAATTTAATTGCACAGATGTATTATTTCGTACTCAGTTTATTAACTGGTAGATATTGAGGTTGTGTCACTTTGGGCTTAATGCATGAAGATGCTATGACCACCTGGCCTGCTTTCATGGGGCCAGAGTTTACACTTCTGTTGATCTAGCAGTCACATGCAACTCTGTTTCCACTCTGAGAGTCACCACACTCATTTCCAATTGTCTGTCCCTTCAGCAGGTGTGAGGATCCTAGTTTCTCTACATTCTCAGCAACAGGCCTGTTTTATTATAGAATTTCCAGATTATGTGAAGTAGACTGTAGATTTGATTTTCATTGTCTTCATGATTAATTATATTGACATCTTCTCTAATGTGCATCAGCCATTCGTGTCTTTGAAGCGCTATTAAAATACTCTGCCCATTTTGAAGGGGACTACCTTTATTATTAAGTTGCATGTGTTTTTTTCTGGCTTCTGGGTACAATTCCATTATTAGATATATGACTTGCAAATATTTTCTCCCATTCTTTGATGTGTCTTTAATTTCTTGATAGTATCATTTGATCACAAATTTCTTTTAACTCTTTTGAAGTCCAGTTTATTTATATTCCCTTTTGTTGTTCATACCTTGGTGTCAAATTTTATAATCAATTGCAAAATCTGAAGTCATGAATACTTGTTCCTACATTTTCTAGTAGTTTTAGAAGTATTAAATTATTAAAAGTAGTTAATAGCATAAATACTAATAAGATTTTTCTGTATATTGTTCTCTCCATGCTAATTGGATAAATTTGTTAATCATATTATTTAATTTTTCCCATTATTAATATTATTTTAAATTTTGCCATACAAGGGACTGAGCCCAGAGGAGCTTTACCACAGGGCTACACCCTAGTCTTTTAAACTTTTAAGTTTTCTAAATTTCCCAGGCTGGCCTTGAGCTGTCAATCTTCCTGTCTCTGCCTCCAAGTTTCTGGAAATACTGGTAGGTACCACTGCAAACTGAAAAATTTTCCATATTATTAAAGATTATTCTAAGTCTTTACTAAATTTGTGGGTTTGTCTACATGAATTATAATTATTTATATCATTGCTTTACATGTTTTGCAACTATATTATTAGTTACCTCTAAATTTATTTTTATGATATATTCCTTGTGGATTACTCTTTCATGATTTAAAACTGCTTCTTGTCTTGAAGTCTCTTTGTCTCTTACTTTAGCTCTATATCCTTTCTTTTGGTTCGTATCTGCAAGGCGTTGCCTTTCCACCTTCTTATCTTCAATAATTATCTGCCATTGTCCGTTGTGTATTAAAAAATAGTGAAGAGTTTTATTTAAGTCTACCAATCCCTGCCTTTTGAAGTTATTTAGTACATTTACATTTAATATAATTGTGACCCCCATATCTGCCATGCTTTTTTAAGCTTCCATTAGAGAACAGGTATCTTGTGCAGAAAGACTTCCTGTCCCACTGACAGTAGGGTGGGTTGGTTGGTAAAGGCAGGTCTCACTTCCCAGTTCCATCTTGCATTCAGCTCTGAAGACTGTCTCCACCAGGTTCTGAATTCCAGGTCACCAGTGACTTTCCCCAGAACTTTGTAGCTCCTCCCATTCTCATTAAGTTCCCCTCCGCCTGTGGGGTTGCACCACTGTTCCTACGGCTGCTACGTCAGAGGAACAGGCATGTAGTTTATTCCCCTTTCACCAACTTTTAAAATTTACTCATTTTCATAGTTTGCAGCAGTTTTTCAGAATCTGCCAAATTTTGGAAATATCTATTTATCTGTCCATATACACACATATAATTTATGTATAATATATATGTATTTATGTATCTATATAATTTATAATAATTTATCTCTTTGAGGGTTTTAATCAGGACTATTTTTAAGTTCCTGGTAATTCTTTGACATTTATGGAGTGTCTCTTCTCCTGTCTCTTAGGCATTCACATTAGTTTTGATAGAGTCTCCATTAGAGATGATAGAGGCCTGAACATCATTTTTAGAAAATTTTTTTTTAGTAAGTGCAGATGATCTTAATCCAGTCAGAATTAAGCTCTTCGGAGGTGATGTTTTGTTTTCTGTAATATATTTCCCTCTTACTCTTCGTGCTGTTTTTTATTAACCGTACTTCCTACCCACCTTCAGTAGTAGGGACTGTCCTCTTAACACTCCATAGGCAAAAATGTCTTGGAAAAGGCATAAATAGAGTTTGCATCAAATAAAAATGATAACTTTCTCTATGCAAAAATTTAAAATGCACGTTAAATGCAGAAGTCTTTGATTTTATAAAACAGTAAATGTGGCTGTATATGTGGAAAATAATTCTTCTTTAATTTATACCATGAGAGAATTTTCTTTCTCCTGAGCCTCTTTCTGGGTCCACTGAGCCCCTCCTCTCCTGTCTGCAGCAAACCTATGCTGTTCGTTATCATCAGTCACTCTGCTTTCCATCATCTTCATTGTCTCATTCCAAGCCTTTTCCCAGGCCCTGAAGAAGGATGTCCCTCTTAGGAGCCCTTCTTTGACTTCCCAATATTCTCTTTTGTAACCATATGTCTACAGGGATATTCTGTAAAAAGAAAATTGTAATATTCTTATAGCCCTTTTATTTCCATATGCCTTGGCAGGGGTCTAAATGTTCGTTTCCTCCTCAAGTTCACATGTGGACGCCTGATCCCTAACGTCATGGCACTGAGAGGGAGAGCCTGGGAGGTGCATAGGTCATGAGGGTGACAGTTATGGATGGGTTAGCGCCCCCAACAAGGAGGCCTCTCGAAGCTTGCTTGCTTCTTTTCCCAGAACACAGTGAGGAGGCAGCATCCCTGAGCTAAAGAGGCCACCCACCTGCTGGCCCACTAGCACACCCCTTGCCCAGGGCTCTCTGACCCTGCCTCCAGTGCACACACCACACTCGGCTACAGACCATGGACCCACAGTGAGACCGTGCTGTGCTGCCCACCTGGAGCAGAACCGGCATTGCTGATGGTTCTACTTTTTTTTGCGGCTGCAACCAATTTACCTCAAGAACAGTTAAAGGAGAAAAGGCTTATTGTTGCTCATGATTTCAGAGGTCTCAGTGGACAGCAGCCTTAATTCCTCCTGGTCATGGTGAGGCAGAACATGATGGAGGAAGGGTGTAGTGGAGGAACGCAGGTCAGGACCTAGCCACCAAGAAGCAAAGAGAGAGCTTCATTCAACCAGGAGGAAATAAAATTCCCAAAGGCACGCCCCCAGACACCCACCTCCTCCAGCCACACCCCACCTGCCTACAGTTGCCACCCTGTTTGTCCCTATCAGGGGATTGAAGCACTGATTGGGTTCAGGTTCTCCTAATCTAATCATTCCACCTCTGAACCTCCTGTTAGGCAATTTAAACCCTAACACTGACCAAGCTGACACACAAGGCCATCTGCTGGAGAAGACATTCCCTGCGTGACACCCCATAAAAGCAGCCAGATCCACCAGGTGAGTGAAACTCAGAGTCACTAGAGATAAGGAGACACAAGGTGACATGGTGCTTCCGAGGACCCAGTAACCAGCAATGGGACACACAGAACAGAACACTGATGAAAGCCTGCCAAGAAGTCAGGAGAGTGACCACAAGGGACAGAAAAAGTCAAGAGAACACAGAGGGAGAATCCACTGAAATCAGGTTGAAAGTCATGATGTGAATGGAAATTCAGCAAAGAGATGGAGATCTTATAAAATAAGCAAACAGAAGTCTTGGAGATGAAGAACTCAAATTTTAAAAAGCACAGCAGGAAGCCTCAAAAACAGGTTAATCAATGAGAAGGCAAGCCAGGCAGGTCTTTTGAATTCCCCAGACAGAAGAGAAAAGAAAAGAAGAAGAAAGGCTTGGGAACCTTTGGGACACTATTATACCATCAAATAACCACAGTTTTTAATTAGCTGAAGGGGAAGGAAAGGAAAAAGGCATAAAAACATATTAAACAAAATAGCAGCTATAAAGTAGCCTCATCTTGGGGAAGATGGCATCCGGGTACAGGGGGCTCGTGGGACTCCAAGTAGACATGGCCAGGACAATAGGGCAGCACATTACACAAGACACAGTTTCAGAAATGGAAAGGGGAAAGGCCAAGGGACAGGTCAGATGCTCAGACAGAGCAGCAGGCTCTCAGAAGAACCCTCCCAGCCAGAGAGGGATGGAAAGCTGTGTGTCCAACCGAGAGTCCATGGAAAAAAGAAAATCCAGAATTAGTGGAGGGAAAGAAACACATGTCAGAACAGGCATGGAAAGCAGAGACTAGAACAGGACACATCCAATAAATGAAAAGTGGCTTCTTTTGGAGATGATACAAAAGTGTCAGAGCCTTTACCTAGACAAGCCAAGAAAAAAGACCCAAACAGGAAAAGTTGGAGATGGAGGGAGACACCACAAGCAGCCCCCAGACGCACGGAGGGCCGTTAGGGACTGTTTAGAACCAGCACGCTGGAGGACGTGGGAAGACCTGGGAGAGATGGACACGTGGGACCTCCAAGGGCTGACCCTGAGGACACACCAGCCGAGCAGAGGAGAGCGAGCAGGGAGCCGCGTACCGCAGACGCCAGTCTCTTCCCTCATGTCTTCACGACCATCTGCACCAGGCGATGCGGTCACTTTTAATGATGACAAAGACACAAGGAAACGGAATGGTTTTCAAAGTCAGTGTCATTCTGGTTCAAATATGAAATTTCCATTTACCTTTTAAAATAACCAATTATGCACAATAATTTAGAAAAAAAATATTTTTTTCCCTTTTAAAAATTTTATAATCTCAGTACCCAGGATCAGTCTTTGAATGTATTCTGAATTCAATGCATTTATGTGTTATAAAGCAGAGGATAGGAACACTCATCAAGATAGCCCAAAATCACTAAAAAAAAAAAAAAAAAAAAAAAAAAAAAACCTAATAATAAAAAAACTAATAATAATAAAAAAAGATAGCCAAAAATCATTTTCCATGAATTGAAATAAGTTTCCAGAATAACAGAAAAATCCCAGATCAGGAAATTTATATAAATAATATCATGGAACTGATAAAACTTGTATCTATATAAAATTTTGTAGTGAGCACTGCTTCCATATTACTTAGGAAGAGAGAATAGAGAAAAGTCTAAATGATGTCTGTTCTGATCAGAATTGTGGCCCCCACATTTACATACCGAAGTCCCAATGTCCATTTTGTAGTCCTATTTGGAGATAAGGTGTTTCAGGAAGCTACTCAATGAGAAGGAGGCTGTTAGGGGAAGCCCTCATCCAGGATAACTGACGTCCTCCTAGGTAGAGGCAGAGACACCAGGAAACGCAGCTCAGAGGAAAGGCCGTGTGAGGACACAGCAATGGGACCAGGCTCCAGCCAAAGAGAGGAGCCTCGGGAGACCACCCGGATCTCAGACTTCTGGCTTCCAGAGCGGTGGGAGCACAGACTCTGGGCGTTAAAGCCACCCCACTTTTGTGGTATTTCGTTAGGAGGGGGTTGGGTTGGAGGTGATTGGGTTTACAAGAGGTCACGAAGGGGGAGGCTTCATGATGGGTCAGTGGCTTGAAAGCAAAACAGACCACAGAAAGCTTGCTTCCTCTCTGTCCCCACCACCTGAGGGCAGAGGGAGGAGGCGGCCATCTGCAAGCCATGAACCAGATCAGGGCTGCGCCTTTGTCTTGGGCGTCTCAGCTCAGAACTGCTCAGCCGCCCAGCTCTGCATTAGTTCTGGCAGCCTGAGCTGACCACCCAGCCAGAGTGTCAGCACTAACAGGAGGCTGGCCGGTGTGGTAGGTTGGTGTTAGTGTCACACGAAGCCTATCAAACCCAACATCCTTTACCGAGAGACTTAAGAGTAAGTGCAGTGTTTGTTTGAAATCGTCCTTGTGTGCCTGCTCTGTAGGGATGTGGCAGTGAACTCAACAGCCACTGTCACCTTTCTCAAGGAACCCGTACACTTTAATGTAGCATTTCCCTGTGTAAATGGCTGATCACTTCTATTTTCAAAATCGTTGCCCTCCTCCGTCAGCTCCTGAGGAGAACCATCCCTGGCACATGGTTTCCACGGTACAGCAGGCTTCGGAGCCCGGTGGCTTGAGGAGAGTGCCCTCCTCCATTCTTTCCTCCATCTGGTGGGCCATCCAGAGGACACACCAAGTCCTGTGGGAATATCAATGATACTAAGATGATCCAGCGCAGGGCTATTAGCCTGCATGAGAGACTTGGCTAGAACCATCACGTGGGTTGTGTGTGTTAACTCCCCAATAATGCAGACGTTTGCGCTTTTACAGTCTCCACATGACACATGGTGAAATTGAAAGCTTAGAGAAGTCACATGGGAGCCCAGCCTATGTAGGTGGTGAATAGAGGGTCCAGGATTCAGCCCAGAGCAACCAAACTGAGCTTGTGGCTTTAGAAAGGACGCTGTGGAGCCCCTGAATTTAGAAACGATTGTTCAGGAGCAATGACAGACTGAAGCCCTGCAGTGAATTAGGGCTTTAAACAGCAAGTAGTCATTCTATTTGCAATACTTCTAAAGCCATCTAAATGCCACCAATATTCACTTCACTTAATGTTTTTGTTTTCATTGTGATGATTACAAATGTATGTGGTGTACGTTTATTTTCCTCTATGTTAGAGGAGAACGGGAAGTCCAGGTGCCATCTTGGCTCACCCACCCTTCTGTCCCCAGAACACATCAATTTCTTCAAACACAGTTCTTCTACCTTCATGGCTTTAAATACAATCCTTTGGGAATTAAATATTATAGGAGAATGTTGTGATATCCATATTTGATCAACAGAGCTCATAGATAAATAGTCCTAACAATAATGCTGATAGGCAAAACACTCTTAGTTCAGTGCCATTAGTTTTCAAAGTCCAGATGACTTGCATAAAATTATAAACCCCTAGTGATGTGGGAGTTCTCTCAGAATACTCTGTTCAATCAATACTTTTTAAAATAAGTCCATTTGAAAGCTTTCTGATGCTGTTTGACTCTGTAAAAGATCCTAAAAGAGTTGAAACTGGTGACACATGTCTATTGACCCAGGGACTGGGGAAGCTGATGCAGGAGGATTGCAAGTTCAAGGTCAGCCACAGTAATTTAGCAAGGACCTAATCAACTCAGCAATGCTCAGTCTCAAGATAAAAAAAAATAAATAAAATAACAAGGACTGGGGATGTAGCTTGGTGGTAAAGCACCCTGAGTTCAATCCCCAGCACCAAAACCCCAAACAAAAAATCCTAATAAGTCTAAGGTAATTCTAAATCCCAATAGAGTCTAAGGTAATTTTGTGTGAGCACACACGGAAGGCCTTAAATTACATTGGCATTTTGGTATTCTCCATCAAGACTTGGGGTGAAGTTGTAGACAAGACATTGTTTGAAGTCAGAAAATTTGAGTTCTGGAAAAACTGCTGTAACCAGCTCTGTTAGATTAGGCCTTACCTAGTTACACATGCAAGTCCAGATAGTGCCGAACCAGGAGACAGGGTGTCTACAATCAGCGTCTGGGTCAATTCTGGGCACAGGGACCCGGGCCCCCGCAGTCCTCTGCTGCTTTCCGTCTGCCCACAGCCATGGTTGTCAGTCTAGACCTCCTGCCTCAGGGCTGTGGAGGATTCACCCGACCCCTGTTCACTAATTCTTCTATATTAATATTTAGATTGGTACAATTTGGATTTTGGAGCAGAATTTATGTGTTAGGTTATTTTTATTAAAATGAATTCACAGCTGCTCCAATTAAAGATCAATATCAGAATCTACTCTTGGCGGCTGTCCCTTGGGCGCCCAGGTACTGCACTGTCTGCTTGCTTTCTGGAGACGGAGAGATCTTTCCCTGCACTTTACTTGTGATGGGTTGTCCTCTGCTCATCCTAGGAAATAATAAAAGGAATTTTTGTTCAAGTTTCAAACAATGCATGATTGTCCAGGGACCAGAATGAGGGAATATTTGCCTGAGCTTTCTTGTTTGGATGCTGAGAACATTTTTATCAGAGTACTGGTGAAAATTGTCCCGGCTGGGTGGCTGTGGACCATGTTGATTACCTCAGGCTACATACGTGCACTCACAAGTAGCTCTTCAAGATACCCCCAGTTGAAATCTTGGCTAAATAAAGATGGTGACTGGTCTAGACACTAAATAATATGCAAAGTTTAAAATAGCAGAAACTATTTCTGCAAAGTTTTAGATAGTAGAACTACTTGGCATAAAATACCTCTCATTTTTTAAGTCGTAGTGGTATATATCCTCCCTCCTTGTGATTATAAATGTGATGAGCGTTGGAGTAGGTTCTGCTCGTTAGAACCACCGGGAGCGTTCAGGATGGGCCTCTCTCACAGCACCCATGAAGTCTGTTCTGCTCCTTCGCTGGGGTAAGCAACGCTGAAAGATGGAAATGACCCTCAAGGAGAATAAACATCGGGCTCCACATGTCATGAAGTCCTACAAAACTGCCACTTAATGCTTAAATGTAATTTAATCACAGACAATGCATTTTCCTCAAAATACATTGAATTTTTAAATTAGAGGAGCAAAGGTTCTGTAAAATGTGTGATGGGGTTTGAAAGCACTTTTCAGCACTTGCTAAACAGTTAACATGCACAAATTCAGTGACAATAAATGATAGCTGTATTTTGGCACATCTGACTAGTGGGGGGAGGAAAAGGAGACCTGACAGGGTCTGTGGGAGAGAAGGGGTGAAGGTCACTCAGGCCTCAGGAATAGCATGGAGTTTTATTTCACGTCTCTAAAAGTGGGTAGAAGTGCTTCCGGCCGCCACTCACTGAGGACGATGACCCTCCCTGTCACCTTCTTCGCGACCACTTCTTCACCAGGCTACTTTGTTCCCCAAACTTCCTGAGGCCTCCTGGTCAAGTGTAGGCTGGCGGGTGGATTAGCACCATCCTGTCCTCGGGCCAGCCTCTTCTGAAATGGCAGTTCACTATACCCCAAGGCTGCAGAGGCTCAGAGAAATGGAATGAATGAAGGAAAAATATGCTTGCTTGCTTTTTGTAGGTGTAGAGGTTTGGGACTAAAGGAAATGTAAGTAGCCAAACAACCAAAGCAAGAACTTCCCTTGGCCGCTCAGAGATGAGTGTTGTAGCAGCACCTGTTTTAACCAAAGCATGTGAGTCCCAGTGATTTCATTGATCAGGGACCTGTTTTCTATCTGTTCTGTGTGCTGCTGCCGGGGTTGGTAAACTGCAGAAGTCTCAGCACTTGCTATAAAACTTGCACGTGTGTCCAACACAAAGCATGACCAGACTTTCCAACACACCTCCCATGTACACACAGTTCATAAAGTGGTCTTTCCACCACAGTATCCAGTTCATCTTTCATTTCACCAATATTTAAAGTGTGTAGGTCTATTTGAGCCCCAGAGATGCTAGGACAGTGCCCAAGTCAGGGACTTGCGATTCAGAGGCAGCTAGGTTTGCAACCTGGCTCAACCAAGTCCTGGGTGTGGAGTTTCTGCTGTCTTTGCGTCTGTGATATATTATGTTTGGCATTTTCATCACTAGATAATAGTAGAACTTTGCGTAGTTTTCATTTGGATCGAATGAGGAGACAGTAAAGAAAACCCTTCTCGCCAGAAAAATTTGCACTTTGATAATTTTACCTGAGTCTTCCTCTCCTTGTCATCCTTTAGGGTGTCGGGGAGCCTCTTCCACCCCCGCAAGAGGCAAGGCCAGGGACCTCCGTGTTCTGTACTTTTAACTTCATGGCTAAAGATAGAAGGGTTCTGCTGCTCTGTTCCTGGTGGGAACATGCTGGAAGACCACAGCAAGGCTGTGTTGGGCGTGTGGGTCTAAAGATGTTGCAGCCTCATGGTGCAGTTAGCCCTGAGATCGGAGCCTGGGGTTCTTCCCAGAGTGGGGGGCAGGAGGAGGAAGCTGGTAGATTCAAACCTCTGTCACCTGCTCTTCTAATGAGACCCCTCACCAGGCCCTTCCTATTCCCAGTAGCTCTTGCTTCCCCTGACATGAAGTGCTTGGTGACACAGATGGAGAGACGGGCACATACTAGCAATAGCACCCTGTCAGAAGTGCATCCATGCAAGAATGAAATGAAAATTTGATTTTTTAAAATATTTTGCTCAGCTACTCCCATTATTCCCCTAATTCCAGATTCTTTAAACTGAGGATAACTGTATTTCAACTACCTCACATGATTATCATAAAGAGAGAAAAACAAATGCACTTTTACCGTTAATTAGTACTTTCTAATAAATCATCCCCATATTTAGTGGCTTTCAACAGAAATGTCTAATTTTTTTTAAACATTTCTACAGAGCAAGAATTTGAGTTGGTATGACTGGGCGGTTGTGGCTTTGGATTTCTCACGAGGACACAGACTGGGGGTGTGAAGTGGGCCCTCTGCAGTGTCCTCTCTTCCACTGCCAGGCCTGGACTGCAGGGTGCTGCCATTCCACCTGACTTCCAAGGACTTGCTCTGGTTGGTGTTTGTCCCCCCAAACTGACATCCAGACCTAACTGCTGTTGTGACAGTGTCCGGAAGTGGGACCTTTAATAGGTGACTGGGCCGAGGCCGCACCCTCAGAAGTGGGGTTGGGTCTGGTACACAGGCGGTGTCCTGGCTTCGTTCTGCCTTCTGCCAGGCAATAATGTAGCACGATGTCCTTCTGTGGACACCAGCATCGACCTTGGACTTCCCGTCCCCAGAAATGCAAGTGGATCAGTTCCAGCTCTGAAGTTCCTGGGTCTTGGTATTCTAAGGCGGCGCATTAAAAGGTGCAGGCCCGTGGAGTCGTTGAGTTACTGGAGCTGTGATGGGAAAGGTCACCCTGGGACTGGATCAGAAAGTCTCCAGCTGCACTTCCACTGGGAATATGAACTTGGCCAGTGTTTTTAACGTCTCTAAACCAGTGTTTCCTCATTCGTAAAGCGGAAATCCTGATATTTCCCTCTGAATAAGTGAGTTCAGTGACATAGCACTTTATAAAACAGAATGGTGTCCACGCATTAAGTGGGGAGGACATTGCATACTTGTTCAACAACAGCACTGTCTTTAAATGGGCATGGCAGGTGCGTGCTGTGTGAACCGCTATTTCAAGCCGGACAGGCTCGGGGCCTGAGTGTCCCAGCAGGAAGAGGGGGTCGTCCTGGAGTCTTGTTCCTACTTTTTTCAGGGGTGCTGTGCGGGCTCTCAGCAGCCTGTTCGGGAGTCCACTCCTCATCTCTGCAGTTGCTTTGCACAGTGTGTCTCCCGCCTGCCCGGGGGATGTGGCTGGTCCATAGGACTTCCTGAACTGAACCTGGCACCCTGAGAGCTCCGCGTCACTTCTTAACTTCTGGCCCTATGTTCTTAAATCTGCCTCTTACGTGATGAACCAAGCCATGCCCTGCTCAGTTTCCCACAGGCCTCCCTTCAACTCTTCCGATGAGCCATTCACTACTTAGACCCCTTAATCGCTTCCTTGCTTTGCAAGTTTTGCCACCGATATTCACTCTATTAACTGATACTTTTGCTCATAGTGATAACGATGGTACATTTTATATTTTTGGTGCTTTTATTTTTAGGTGAATATAGACAGAATATTTTCCTTTTGAAGGAAAATTGTTCTATTTTAGCAGATAACAACCCTCTTCTAACACGATGACGTTATTCTTGATTTTCTTCTATAATTTTATTATTCCCATAAAGAAGAAAAGTATGATTATGAAATACTTAACTTATGTCATCGTATCAGTAGGCACTACTAGATAGAATATCTCTTAAGAAAAATAAAAATGCTATTTTTGATATAATGAAGAAAATTTTTCCCAAGTCAAATTATCTTCATGGGATAATGAAATAAAATATTACTCCATTAATCATATAAGAACATAATAGAAGAAAGGTAGTGGGTGTGTTTTATTTTTATTTTTCATTTTCCTGATATATGCTAGAATATTTGATTGCACAAAGTGCCAATTTTTAAAGTATAACAGCACTATTAGCTAAATACATTCTTAAAAGCCCCAAAATATATCTTTAAGTGATTTTTGGGTCTCACAGATTAACTATGTGAGAATTATATCACTTGCAGGGACCTCATTAAGGGGGATTTATTGTTTATTTTCTGCCTCTGAGCACATTGTGAATAATGTTCAGTAAACAATGTTCCTTGATTTTAAGGAAGTCAGATCTTCCAAACGTAGTGAGTATTTTCTACAAATCCATGATCCAGTATGTCTTCAGGTCCTTCCTGTGCCCGACACCCACTATTAAGTACTGGGCTTTTTAATGCCCATCTGCAGTATACAACAGCTCCTTTTACAGAGGAATAGTTCCAGCGACAGGGAGGAGAAGGTCTCTTACCAGTGTGGAGCAAAGACACAAGGGAGATGAATAGGGGGTGAGTTTAAGCATTTTAAAATATTGTTCAATAAAGTGAAATTTTATTTTCAATAGTTTAAAGCTGTTTTTATCTAAGCTTCAGGAACATATTAAAAGAAGTCACATTTCAATAAAAGATATGGTAATTCCTAATACATAATGGAAAATGTATTTCTTTAATGTGACATTTTGACATAAAGGGAACTTGCATAAATATAAAGTGAAGTCATCCAACAAATGTTAATTGTGTATTCTACTTTACTCTCTCTGAGCACTCTTGATATATATGATCAATTGCAGGTTATATCAGCTGCGCTTGAGGATTTGCATCTAGCTGACACCTTCATGTTTTATTCATTTGCTCAAAATTGAATTATTTTTCCTAAAATTCTTTTGCTTCTCTGAATGTGTTTTCCTTATGTTCTGGAGATCAGTAGACACGATCCAGTGTCTACGAACCAACAATAATTGCCTAAACAGCATCACGGACAGTGCCTTACATGCAGTAAATGGTAAGCAAATTCTTTTAAACTGGGTGAATGAAAGGCTCTCACCTGAACAGAGAGTGCCACAGAGTCCAAGTTCTCCACCCGGCCTGCTGCTCTGTTCTTGGCCACACTGTGAAGCACTTGTGTGGCTCCGAGGTCCAGGGGTGCTGCTCTCACTCTGCACCAGCACCCTGAGCGCCTGGGGTGCTGCTGGCGGGAGGGGGGTCCACAGCTCCTTCACCAGGCGCGTGCATCTCCAGGCACTGGGAGGCAACGGGAGGGAACTGCGCGGAACAGCATCTCCTCAGTGGATTTGCAGAAATCTGAGTGTCCTTAACACCCAACTCGCTGATGGCGGCTCTAACGAGGGCTTTCTCTGTCACTTCAGACCCCACAATGACCTCATCTGGGGTGGGAGAGAAGGTCCATTCTCCTCTGTATAATCTTTTCCTTTCGGACTTGTACATGCTGTCAGAGTCAGTGGGGTTCCAGCTCCCCCCGCCCCGCAACTTCTCCTTCTGAAATAGGAAATCTGATAACGCCTCCTCCCTGCCCTCCTGCCTCTCTTCTTATATTTATCAGAGTGTTGTCTTGATTGCAAGGTGGAGGCACACGCACATACACGCCCACCCACACTCAGAAACTTGGGGACACGTGTGCCAGTGGGCTGCGAGGTGTCATGAGTGGAGAACTCGCGTGACTTCAGCTTGGCTGACTGAGACAATGACGCCTTAGCAGAGATGGGACGGCAACGTGCAGCTCGAGCATGTGTCCTCCCCACGTTCTTGGGTTCCGGTTGAAATCTAGACTCTGGGGTGCTGCTGCTTTCCCGAGGTCCAGTGGCTGGCTCTCCTGTTGTGCTGTGGGAAGTGAACTCGAAGCCCTTCCTCAGGGCATGCGCACCTGCCCGCCCGGTGCCTGGGGGTTCCTTTAGGAAGGCAGGTGAGCTCCCAGGGAAAGCCAGTGTCCTCTCCTTGGGACGTGGTGCCCTAGCCCTCCTGGGTTCTGTGAAGGTCGGAAGTGCAGAGTGCGTGCTGCAGCCCCTCCTAACAGCAGAGAGCGCCTCTGGCAGAGCCATGGCCTCCTGAGGACAGGGGCTCACTGGTCATTTCAGGTGTTTAATCTGGGAGTGGACATTAATTCCTGTGACCCTGTTAGGACAAAAATGAATGAGAAATCAGAAGAAAGAGGTCCTGTTGCTGGGCTGGTTTCTTATGCTCTGCGTCAGATTTGTAGACCTCCTGCTTCAGCTTTGGCTGCATTGGGAGCCCCCAAACCCACACCATGGCTCCATGGATAATAGAGTTCCAGTTTTATTAAAGGGAAAAATATGGAAATTTTCTTTCTTAGTTTTTAAAAATAATCTTTAATTGACAAATAAAATTGTGTCAGCCTGAAGGTATGCAGCCTGATGTTCTAAGACCTGCACAGCTTGGGGCATGGGTAGATGGATCTGATTAGTATGAGCTGGACCTCACGTGCCCTACGTCCCAGACACATTTTCCTATTGTTCTAAAAACACTTAAAATACATTCCCTTAGCAACTTCCAAGTATGAGCTGCCTGATTATTAACCACTGTCCTCACTGGCTCCAACAGCAGACCTTTCCCGCTGGTCTTGCTAACAGCTTTTTTGCCATTTGACCAACATCTGCCCTGACCAGCTGCTCTTTGCTCCCCAGCCTCAGCTGGTGACACCCACCATCCTACTCTCTGCCTGAGTTGGAATGAGACCACGTGGCTTTGGGGTTGGGAGCCTGGCTTGTTTCACTAAACGTCCTCCAGGTTCATATACTATGTCGCTAATGAACCACAACCATTAGGACGCTACTGTCAAGAAAGATGGAGATGACACCTGCCAATGAGAGTGTGGGGAAAGGGGACCTTGTACACTGTGGGTGAGAATATGAACGACATCACCACCATGGGACAGAGCATGGACACTCCGAGAAAATTAAAAATGCACAACTACTGGATGATGGAGCAACCCCACGACTGAGCAGTCATGCAAAGGAAAGGGGGTGAGCATGCCAAAGAGACATCCGCACCCCCACGTTTATTCCAGCACCGTTCGCAGTGGTCAAGAGAGGGCATCGAGCTTGGAGTCCATCAGTGGGGGTGGGTGTAGACACAGCTGGACACTGATCACCTTTCAAAGGAAGGAGCTCCTGTCCTTGGGCAGGTTTCTGAGGCTCTGCCTCCTCTGCTGCACCAAGGAGCCCTGCAGACTCCACAGAACGAAGGCAGGTGTGGAAGGTCCCCTTCCTGGTGCCACCTGTGGACTTAGTCCACCCACTGCCCCACAGCAACGTCCTGTCTCACTGCAGAAGAAACAACTTGAGGGCTGGGAGCAGGAGGGATTCCCACAGCCAGGGATTCCCTTGGCCCCATAGCCGAGAGGTAGGTGGCCTTAGAATTATTGAAGACTCAGGATGATACATGTGGAGGAGCACTTTCAAGTCGGACATTGCTTTGGGGGAAACAGTCAACAGCCTTACACTTTCCACTTAGCCCACTATGATCGGCATGACAAAATGTCCAGGACAAACAGCCATGGACAAGACTTTCCTATGTTCCTTATTTCAGAGACCACGGGCATTAGCTCAACTGGTGCTGATAACTGTTCAGAAATGTGCACTGCGTGACTGCCACAGGGCACTCATCACCTGCACTTAAGACTTGGAGCCTTAAGCCTCCACAATGGGCCTCCACAGCCACCCCTCACTAACATACTGAACACTGAGCCTATCTGGCTGAATGACCTGCTTCAAAGAAGCCTACCTATTTGACAGGCAAGAGGACTTAGATTGAAACACACAAGATGTGACCACCTGCCCAAGCTACCCATCCTGAAATTGAATTTCAATAGTTCAGTACAAATTTGTCCAGTGCAGTATAACCCACTGACACAGTCATAGAATATCAAACATGACTCAGTGTCAAAAACCAAACACTGGAGCTTGTATGGACCTAATGCAGTCTGAGGAGGCTATTTGGCACAGAAGAAGGTCCACTGAGCTGGTTCTGTAAGCCTGGGGTTGGGGAGCATTGGCCAGCTCTAACGCTACAGGCAACCAGCACTGTGGGTATCTCACGGTAAAGTGGAAAGTAAAATGATGCAGACAGTTTCTGCAGAGAAGGAAAATGGCAAGAGGCAGGAAGGCAAGCAGCACCCCGTGGCTGAGCTGCACAGGAGCCCCTGACCAGGACGGACAGGTCCAGTGGAGCCACTCTCTGGAGGCAGCTGTGTCCCACTGAACTCTGGGGACAGGGATGTTTCAGCTGAGCCCCAGTGGGAGGGGCCTTCCCGAGAGTCACCCTGCAGCCACGAGAACTTCAAACTCAGAGAGTCTCACAGGCTGGTTTTTTTCCCTGCTAGTTAAAGATTGAATTCCCGTAATTTAACTGCAGAGTAAGCACCATTTGGTAAAGAAAGGAGTTAATTTGGCAAGAATATTAGGTTCATTGAAAAACTAAGCTTTTCTATTACATGTAGGGGGAAATTACGCGGAATCCTAGCGGTCTATACATGGGCACCGTCGCTGAGATACTGGCTGATATGGTCTGGTCACACCAGCCCTGCTAGCCTTGTGTGGAGGGTCCCAGGCATTACCTCCTGGTTCCAGTGCACTTCCTCAGGCACAAGCTGGAGAACTGAAGGGCCGCAGTCCACACAGATAGGACGACTTTTGGAATTAACGAGTTTAAAAATGTCGTGTTCCCTCTGTATATTGGGTTTAAAGAGGGATCTGTGAGGTTTAAAACTATTAATAAGCTGTGTTCCTGTCGACAATGTACAAATGAGGTTTCTTAATATGCATTTAGGTTACGCTGGCAGGATGTTTCCAAATTTAAGTTTATATGTGCATGTAGCTATACTTACCCCATAAATGCCGAGGTAAGATCACTGCCAAACAACTGTTTTGGTGTATTTTTATCTTCACTATTTATAGTTGTGATACTTCTAAATAAAATATAGGTAAAATAGTGATGTGACAGAGAGTTTCCATATTGATTTAAAGAGAAAGCTGATGGTATTTATTAAGAAATGTGTTCCATTACTAGAGCTCTGAAAACAGATTCTGTAGTCCATTCTGTTTATTCTTTCTTTTTTTGGATAATGAACATTCTAGAATATTCTGGAAGAACTTTAGTCACATATTCCCCTGCCATGACTTGGTAGACACAATGGGAATTAATAATCACTCAACAATTTTTCATACGCTAAACATGTTCCAAACTGCACATTTTATCTCAGAAAACAATAGTATTCCACTTGAGAAGCTCAAAACGTGTTTCTATGATGCAAGTAGAGTCAGCACTTACAAAAGGAGGCCAAAGGCCACGTCTGATGTGTAGGATATGCTAAGCAATGTCCCGCAATCTGCAGACCCCTGTGGCTCAAAGTCAAGAAAATGTGTTTCAGGAGGACGTCCTCTGTGCCCCCCTGGAGACCCATCAGCTTAGCCCCCACCAGGCATCAACTGAGGGACAACAGAGTCTGGGGAGCACCCTCCATGCTCTGGGCTCCCATCGTGGCTCTTCTGTTGGACCGCTGATGTCCTTGGAGTTATTAATGGAGCCTGACACTGCACGACACTGGTCAGTGTAATCTGAATTGTCAGCCAACTCACGTGCTCACTCAGTGTGTGACTTTGCAGGTGACTGCTTGGCTTATGGAGATGTTGTTAGCATTAAGTCAACGTTGCATTCCTGAGAAGACCTGCCTGGCCATGGGAGCTTATTATTTCTCTATGTTGTGGGGCTAGTACTTCGTGAGGGATAATGGCCTGGAGTCCCACAGTCTCATGGTCTCATTCCTGGTAGCATCGGTGCAAGGATGGCACCATTAAGTCTTCTTCCCTGTGGTCTACGCAAGAGAACACGTGAGTTCAGATAACACCTCCTTAAATGAGGGTTAGAACTCACTGTTGAAGACAGTTGGGCCTGAAGTTTTCTTTATGGGGAGTATTTAACAAATTCATTTTTTTCATTAGATAACAAAACACTGTTTTTATGTGTTTCCTGTTATTTCTGGTAATAGCTGACTTTCAAAAATTTTGACACAAATGTTTTTAATTTTTCTATGAGGTCCTTTTAACACTTATAGTATACATTGCAATAACCCCTCTTTTGTACTGATAATTTGTGTTTTTTCTTCTTATTTCCTTCTCTTTCTCTCTTCCTTTCTTCTTCCCTCCCTCCCTCCCTCTCTCTTTCTTTATCTAAAAAGATCTCTAAAATTTTTTGATGTGTAGCTCCGTCTGTTGATGAGCCGATGACAACATATGATCTCAACTTTTTCTCTTAAAAAGAATTATCTTTGATTTTTGAAAGATATTATCACAAACTAGAACTCTCAGACCTCTTGCCTGGTCCTACAGGCACCGTGGACCACGCACTTTCCCCAGACCCCCTTCTCTCCTTTCCCAGGCTGTCCTGGGAAATGAATGTGCTCGGGATCCCAGGCTCTTTCTTCTGTGGTGTCTCTTCTGCGGTCAATTTCATTCAGTATATTTTTCATTTCAATCTTTACATTTTCTAACTCTATATGTGCCATTAACTTTTAATGTTCCATTTACTCCCTCAACATGTTCATTTTCTGAAAGCCCTCTAACTCTTCTTGAGTAGCTACTTTAAAGTCATTAACTCATAATTCCATTATCTTCTTCATTTCTACATTTAGTTCATGGATGGATTTTTCTCTGGGTCACTTTTTGTTCCCTCTTTTGTGTGTTTTTGGTTTTTTAATTGTCTTCTTGAAACACTGAACGTAGTGAGGTTGGTGTGTTGGAATTTCATAGTCTTACTTTAAAAGCTGTGAAGTTGTTGGAAGTTAACATCTCCAAGTCTTGCATTAAGATCTGTGAGAGAGGCTGTGAGGCCGGCTTTTCCCCAGGTTGGTTCGATATGAGTTGTAAGGTGTGAATCTTCTGGGCACTCAGGTGACTCTGGCTTTCCACCTCCCCCAGCTCTGACCGTGAAGAACTGTGCCATGCTTTCCCCGCTGCACCTTCGCAGTTGCTGTTTGCCCAGCTTCGTAGAGTTTTATACCATGTACCAGGTTTATATTCAGGCCAAGACTCAACAACAACCTGTGCGAGTTCAGGGAGCTCTTTCTCTGCATTGGTCCCTTTTCTCTGACATTTTATCATGTAAATTGCAATTTCCTCCGTTTCACTGATGCTGTAACTTTGCGTCTTAAGCTGAGTTTGATGGTGATTTCTGTGAGTGTTCTTCATTCCTGAAGTGAAGTACAGGAGGTGCCTGCAGGCAAAAGTCTTGGGAGAGTTTTGTCATTGTGTGTCTTTGTCACTAATTTCCCTCATTTCAAGATTTATAGTCTAGCACCACATGTGGTCCAAGATCCAAGCACTTCCTCTGTAGATGTTGTCCAGTTCTCCTGCTGTTTCTGTGGAATTAGAATCAGTTACACATTTTCATCAGTGGAATATTTTCTCATTTTTTATCTGAATAATACCATGTAATTAATATTTTGAGCATGATTAAACTATTACATAAAATTGCAAATATTGTATCATTTTCATTTTTTGAAACTAAATGAAATTTTGGAAACCTATTCCTAAAACTCGAGAATTTTCATTATAACTAGGGACTCCTCTGTTTTTTTTCTTTCTAAAGCAACTTATTTCCTTTATATAGTGACAATTAATGAAATTGGAATCCAGGTATTTGTTTTCACCTCTTCTTGCTGTTCACATTGTCTGACACACAGTTGATTTTTGATACTTCTTTTCTAAGATTATGGTGCCTCCAGAATAGACCTCAGGATAGAGAGAGTGCCTATATGTGTTCTGTCCATATAGAGGCAAATGTGTGCGTGCTCTTTGTGTGTGTGTGTGTGTGTGAGAGAGAGAGAGAGAGAGAGAGAGAGAGAGAGAGAGAGAACCTGTGTGTGAGAGAATGCAGTTTTTAGTCAATTGTACATTATTCTCTGGTGTCATTCAAATTCTAAGCCGAAGTTTGGCTTGGCATATGTTTAGTACAGCAAAACTACAGGATATTGTATAGACAAATGAATTTGAGTGAGATTCCTGATGTATTCTCCTATTAGTTGTAAGTTTTTAAGGACATTATGAGTCAGTGCTTTAGATTCTTTTTGGACAGAATTGGAGGTGATTTAACTAACTCAGAAGGCAATGATAACAACTGACACAAGATATGTAAATGACCCAGCACCAAGCCAGGTACTGAGTTATATTTCAATTGGGGTAGATATTTTTCTTCATCATTAAAAACCTCCTGAATAATAATAAAGCTTAGCATAATCTGAATGCCAACCGTTCAACTAATAATCACCACTGAAGCACTGCCCACCCTGTGGAGTGGACAGGCGCTCACTGCAGCTGACCCTTCCTGTTCAGAGGCTTCACCTGCTCACCTCTCTCTTGTTTCAGTCTCTTTAGTGTTTCCCCAAAGATGGTTCTGTAATCAACATATTAGCTTATTACTAAAGAGTCTGCTCATATATTTTCTATCCTTAGAGATATGTGCCTCTGTATCAGAAACATGTGAATGTTAAAATTATCCTACAAAACCAAAAGGGTAGACCTCCATTGGCAGGGCACAATGTATTCCAACACTCACCCAAAACAGTGGAGCCTACGTCCACAAACAGGAAGCCCAAAGGCTGTTCTGTTGTTCTCCACAATTCAAATACTCAGCTAAAACCACATGTGGTCCAAGACCAGTGGTACAGAATAGAAGGCACAGAGACAAACCTACATAAATATAGTTATCTCATATAAGACAAAAGTGAAATAAGCATGCATTTGAAAAAAGATAATGTCTTCAACAAATGGTGCTGGGAAAAATCCATATGTAGCAAAATGAAATTAAACCCCTAACTTTCGCCCTGCACAAAACTCAAAATGGGTCAAGAACTTAGGTATTCACCAGAGATCCTGCACCTAGTAGAAGAAAAAGTAGTCCCAAGTCTCCATCATGTTGGCTCCATCATGTTACTCAGCAAGACTCCTAAAGTACAAGAAGTAAAATCAAGAATCAATAAATGGGATGGTATCAAACTGAAAAGCTTCTCACAGCACAGGAAACAATCAAGAATATGAAGAGAGAAGCCTATAAAATTGGAGAAAATTTTTACTATCTGCACCTCAGATGGAGCATTAGTTTCTCAGATGTACAAATAACTCAAAAAACTTAACACCCCCAAACAAGTAACCCAATAAATACAAGGGCAAACAAACTGAAGAGACATTTTACAGAAAATGAAATATGATCAGTCAACAAACATATGAAGAAACATTCAATATCTCTAGCAATTAGAGAAATGAAAATTAAAACTACAATGAGATTTTATCTCACTTCAGTCAGAATAGCAATTATCAAGAATGAAGTAACAATAAATATTGATGAGGATTTGGGGGGAAGGTACCTCATACATTGCTGGTGAGATTGCAAATTTGTGCAACCACTATGGGAAGCAGCATGGATATTCCTCAGAACACTTGGAATAGAACCACCATTTGACCCCATTCTCCCATTGCTCATACATATCCAAAGTATTTAAAATCAGCATATTATAGTGATGTGGCCATATCAGTATTTATAGCAGCTAAATTCACAATAGTTAAGCTTTGGAACCAACCAAGGTGTCCTTCAACAGATGAGTGTGTAAAGAAAATGTGGTGTATATACACAATGGGCTATTACTCAGCCATAATGAAGAATGAAACTATGGCATTTGCCAGTAAATGGATGGAACTGGTGATTATCATGCTAAGTGAAACAAGCCAGTCCCATAAAAACCAAAGGCCAAATCTTCTCTCTGGTATGTGGATGCTAACACACAATGGGGGAGGGAGAGAAGAATAGAAGTTCATTGAATTAGATAAAAGGGAATGATGGGAAGGGAGGGGTGAGTGGGGATGAAACTAGGAAAGACAGTAGAATAAACTGGACATTAATTTTCTATGTTCATATATGAATACCCGACCAATGTAACTCCACATCATGTATAACCACAAAAATGGGAATTTATACTCCATGTATGTATGTCAAAATACATTCTCCTGTCATGTATAACTAAAAAGAACAAACAAAAAATAAAATATAAAATAAGAAAACAAATATTCTTTTGATAAATAAAACATATTGCAACACAATACTTACTTCTGACAATCACTTAAGACAGTTCAAAAATAGACAAAGGAATAAGTAAAATACTGATGATATTTTGGTTGGAAAAATAGGTTTAATATTATTGTAAATGTATATTCTGTTATACTTTTTCATAGAAGTTAGTCTTTTAATGCATAAAAGTCCAAAATTGGTGGATCTTTCAGATAATAGAAGTCATAGATTTTAAGACAGTTACATAAGGGAATTTGAATACTTACATTTACTATCAGAAAAACCTATATTCCACTGTTGGAAATATTTTATCTCCTTTTTTCTATATTTTCAAATGATTACTTTCATGGGCTGGTTTCTTTTCCCTTGTGATTTTTATAAGCAATTAGACTTTCTAAAGAGTAGGATGAATGTAAAACAGTCTACTTCTAGGTCACAGATGTGTGTCAAAAGGAAATTAAATCTCATCTTTCCAAGCACCAAATATCAGTAGGTAAAGGAAGAAACACCAAGGAAATGAACTTCACTCAGGGCACAATTTTAATGGAAACGTTTTCTGGATCTTGTTCAAATCCTTAGCATTTTAGAACACACTTTGCCGACTGCATACTCAGTGTCTCGTCCTGCTTGTTGGCTTCCGGGTACGATTTAAAATGGAAAAACTAATTTGCAATCCTTAACTCTTTGGTCCTTGATTACTGGAAACACTCCCCCTTTCATACACAATATCGCCTTCATATTTAGTAAGAACAGAGATTTCATGTCTACTTTTTATCATTATTTCTGTAATTTTTTAAAATGTCATAAGTTAAAATTTTCACTTTTTAATTTTATTTTCATTTTTTAAGATAAGCCTCTGATGTTAGACTGTGCAATGAAAGGTATTTAATATATATATTTTTAAAGCATTTTTTCACATTTTAAAATATTTCAAATGTAACAGCATTACAAATGTATATAATTTGCACATCCTTTTTATGTACATTACTTCTAATATGCACTTATAAGTACATACATGTAAGGTTTTCACAGCCCTAATGAAATTGTTTATCTGGCAAACTTCCCTCCACATTATTGTAATTCTCGTAAACCATATTAATGTATTTTTTAGAAATCACTGTAGCACAGTATTTTAGAATGTTCTGTTGCCACTGTATACTCATTTGAACTTTCATTTTTTCTGTGCCTCAAGAGCTAGGTGGGAAGAAGTGAATGGATTCAAGTCCATCTCCTTATAACCCCCCCATTCTGGCAAAAAAAAAAAAATGTGGATTTAGTGCAGGCAGTTAGTTCATGGCTACGTTACTTTTTTGGCTTTTAAGATCTCTCTGGGACTCTCCTCTGTGTGACGGAGAATGATAAGTCATGCATTCCTACCCAGGTGCTATTAGCCCAAGACCTTAGCTAGCTTCTGGATGTGTGGCTCCAAGTCAGGAGTGACTTGAATCCTGCCTGGACTTGGAATGCACAATCAGAGCCAGACCACCAGCTGGAAGCAGTGTGTGGAATACTGTGGATCTATATCTTGGAGGTGGGGGTTCAGGAACAGAGAGCAGAACAGGTAGACGATCAGAGATAAAGCTAGGGAAGAGGTGGCAGAGGGAAGAAGGGACTCAAGGGGAGAAGAAGGGACTCATGTCAGTTCTCCAGGTAGGTGGCCACTGTGATCTGAGCCAGCACGTATCAATGGGGATGGAGGAACAACCTGGGAGCCAGGGGATTTAAATGCCACTTGATAACTAAATTCAGAAAGCATTTGTGAACAAGGAGTGAAGAGTGACCTCTGGTGCCCTAGAGACAACCGTTGATTGGATAGAGGTGTTTTTTGCTGGCTCAAGGATGCAGCAAGAAATGTGGATCTGCTTTGTCGAATCACAAGTCTAATTTTAGACCTCACAAATTTTGTGTATCTGTGGGGCCGTGTAGTGGATATGCACAACCACAAAAATGGGAAGTTTCTCCAAAATGGACAAAAGGCAGGGATTACCAGACTATCTAAAGATAAAGTGTTTACAAAGAAACTTTGTAGCTTTAGGCAAGTTTGAGGTGGAATGTGACCCAGCATAAATTCCAGGGCTCAAGAAGACAATAGACAAATAGAAATTAACCATTCTGAAGGAATAGAAGTAGTAAAGTGAAATAAAGAGGAATCAGAAGAAACTTGTGGGACAGATGTGCAATAGTCGTTCCAGAGGAGAAGAGGGAGAGAAAATGACACAGTAAATGCTTGCACACCACCGCTGAAATGTCCCCGATTTGATACTACCTACCTCCCATTTTAAAAAACAATACAGACAACAAACATTAAGCAGCAAAATCCCAAGAGATTTACCTAAATACATTTTAGTCAAAGTGTTGGTGGCCAAGGATGCAGAGGAAATCCTGAAAGCAACAAAAGAAAAATTAGTTATCACGTGTAGAGAAACAGCCACATGATTAATGATTGACATAATCAGAAACCAGGTAGGCCACAGAAAGACACAGTCAGTGACAAACCAGATATTCCATACCCAAGAAAATTGTCCCTTCAAAAAGACTACAGAAAGCATTCCAAGACAATGAAGACTGAGCTACTTCAATGCTAGTGCACTACCTTACAGAAATTAGCCAAGGAAGGTCTTTAGACAAACAAGATGGCACCAGATAAGGAAGAATTCAATACCCAGAAGGAGACAAGAAAATAGGAAAGACTGTGGGATACCATCGCATCCTCTCTCTCTCTCTCTCTCTCTCTCTCTCTCTCTCTCTCTCTCCTGCCTGCCCTTCTCTCTCTCTCTCTCTCTCTCTCTCTCTCTCTCTCTCTCTCTCTCTCTCACACACACACACACACACACATTTACATTTATGAGTCTTTAACTTTTATAAAATATAAAGTTATTTGTATCTTTACATTTTCCACACTTTACATTTCCCAGATTTAATATTACATAAAGTAATGAATAGAATATTGTATTGCTGGATTTTTAACTTTATAAATTGAAGATAGTAGATTTGACAATTATAGCACAAAACAAGGGGAGAAAAAATGATACCCTCTAACAAGTTTGCTGTATCTTATCAGAGCTCACTGTAGATGAGGCTGAGTTGTATTATGTTATGTTTAGGTAAATATATTTATACCTATGACAAGTACTAAATCTAACAAAATATATAGATTTAAAAGAGTCATTTAAAATGTTTACTATTTTTTTTTTACTTATCACAAAGTAAGGTATTAAAAGAAGAACAGAGGAACATAGAGACACAAGATAAATAGAAAATGAACAGCAGACTTAAATCATGCTATATGAATATGCAAATCATATTAACTATAAATTAGCTAAACATCTAACAAAAGGCAGGGATTATCAGATTATATAAATAAAAGTATTTATAAAAGAAACACTGAAGCTTTAAAGAGAGTTTTGAGGAATGATTTCTAAAATTAATCAATAAAAATAATAGGTGTATAGAACTGGAATGACCATGCTGACATCAGAGAAAAAAAATAAGACTACAAATATTACTATAGAACAAGAGGGAGAATCTTGAATGAATAAATGCCATTACATCAAAAATATAAAATTCTTAAACATGTACAAACATTCAGGAACAGAGAACCAAATTACACAGAGCAAAACCTAATAGGAAAGGAAAGAGAAAGACAATTTGAAGACAATAAAAGTTGGGAATGCTAATTCTAAATTTTGAATAATTGATAGAGCAAGGAGTTAGTGACTTGGAAAAGACATAGAGACCTTGGATACCACTTTCAACTAACTTGACCTAATTGATGTTTATAACAAGTCCAACCCCAAAAAGTATAATGCAAGTTCTTTTGAAGTATGTATTAAATATTCCCTAGGATAGACTATGTGCTGAACCACAAAAGAATTTGTAATAAATTTTAAAAGATTGAAATCCTACAGTTTGTTCCTTTGTCACAAGGAAATTAATTTTAAATGAAAGGCAATCTCAAAATCCCCCAATTATGTCCAAATTAAACATTACAATTCAAATAACCCATTTATCAAAAAATAAAAAAGGAAAGTTAAGAATGATTTTAACTGAATGGATACAGTAACACATCAAAATTCTTGAAATGAGGGTAAAGTTGTGTTAAGAAAAAAATTTGCACTCTTAATATGTATAGCAATAAAGGAGAAAGACTGCAAACCTGGACTGAGAGTAGCCTTCTCCTAAGAAAGTAGAAAGAGAAGGAGAGGAGGAGGGAGAAGGGGAAAGAGAAGGAGAGGAGGAGGGAGAAGGGGAAAGAGAAGGAGAGGAGGAGGGAGAAGGGGAAAGAGAAGGAGAGGAGGAGGGAGAAGGGGAAAGAGAAGGAGAGGAGGAGGGAGAAGGGGAAAGAGAGGGAGAGGAGGAGGGAGAAGGGGAAAGAGAGGGAGAGGAGGAGGGAGAAGGGGAAAGAGAGGGAGAGGAGGAGGGAGAAGGGGAAGGAGAGGGAGAGGAGGAGGGAGAAGGGGAAGGAGAGGGAGAGGAGGAGGGAGAAGGGGAAAGAGAGGGAGAGGAGGAGGGAGAAGGGGAAAGAGAGGGAGAGGAGGAGGGAGAAGGGGAAAGAGAGGGAGAGGAGGAGGGAGAAGGGGAAAGAGAAGGAGAGGAGGAGGGAGAAGGGGAAAGAGAGGGAGAGGAGGGAGAAGGGGAAGGAGAAGGAGAGGTGGAGGGAGAAGGGGAAAGAGGGAGAGGAGGAGGGAGAAGGGGAAGGAGAGGGAGAGGTGGAGGGAGAAGGGGAAAGAGGGAGAGGAGGAGGGAGAAGGGGAAGGAGAGGGAGAGGAGGAGGGGAGTGGGGGAGTGAAACTGAGAGGGGAAGGGAAGGGAAGAGACGGTGAAGACAGAGTTAAGTCAATAAAATAGAAAAGAGAAATTTTAAACCCAAAAGTTGCTTCTTGGGAATGATCAACAGAGTTGACTAACTAAGAACAAGCCTTACAAAAGACTGGGATCTGGGATTATTATGAGAAAATAAAAAACATTATGAAATAAAGAGATTCCAACAAGATACAAATCAATGAAAGTGTCTCCAGGAGAATCTGACTTGAAGAATAGAACGTTAGAAATGAAAGTAATTAAAAGTCTTTTCTAAAAAGAAGAGCTTAAAGCCAGTGACTTCACTGGAACATTCTACCATGTTTAGAGAATAAATAAAGCCATTTCTTCCCAATTCAGAGAATATACAATAAGGAAACTCTGCCCAGCTCATTCTGAGAGGCCAGCGGCTCCAGAGTGGCCTTCCTCAGGAGTGCTTGTGTCCTGGTCCCTGAGGAGATGCTAGCCCAGGGTGCCCAGAAGTACTGGAAACCACGGCCATGAGCAGTGATCAGTGGTGGTATCTGGGAACCAGGAGCTGCACTGTCCAGTCTGTGGATACAGTGCAGCAGGTTAACAGAAACTGGTTTGTGGGGGGACAACTGGAAACAGTGAAGATTTGGGGGCATTGTAAAAAGGTGTGGTCACTTCAGAAAGTTTCTTAAGTCAAACAAATGTAACAAACAAATGTTTTAGGGGTCCATTGAGGGGAAATTCTGTCCACAAGAGCTGGGACAGAGGTACACCTAGCAGCATTGTTCATCTAGGTGAAACATGGCAGCCACCCAGTGTCATCAGCCAGCCCAAGGTGGCCTGGGTGCAGCGTGGCCACAGACACTGCTCAACATGGAAAGGGAGAGGCTGCCATGTGCAAGGCACAGCCAAGGGCTCAGGAGAGGAGCCGGAGCCAAAGAGCACGGTGGAGTGGGCGCGCTATGGCTTTTGGTTTTGCCTCTCTGAAGGTCTCTGACCTGCAGTGTCCCGTGCTTTCTCCTGGACATCTGGTTGGTAGCTGAACTCTGACGGGTGGCCTGCTCCTGCCGACTGTGCACTCAGACACCTCTGGCTGCCCGGGGCTTAGGCTCTTCACCCTGCTCTGCCCTCCGACCTCTTTGTGCACACCCTGGTGTGTATCCCGCAGCCTTTCTGATGTTGGTTTCTCAGCCGGCCGTGGGTCATGCTGACACCCAAGGCTTGATTAGAATTCTCAGTGGGAATCCCAGGCTAATCAACTGGCACAGTGACCCACCCCTTGTGAGGCTCAGAGCAGCTGACATTTAGGAGAGATTTGTGTGTGTGTGTGTGTGTGTGTGATATTTTATTAAAATTGTTTCTTTACCAATAAACATGGCAAAGTACATCATATAATTATCATAAGGTTATTTTCAAACCAGACTAAGCATTAATAATATGGAAGTATACTTAATATATGGTCCAATAAAATATGCAACCAGGGTTTATGTGTGATATCTACTTGCCAGAGAACACGTTACATCACAATATGACTGCAGCTGGATGCAACGTGACAGCAACCTAATTCATTCATGAGATTTTATTTATAAAATAGAAGTTTGATCAAATTGGTTTTGTGTTTATCAAGTGAATTGAATTTGAGCAGCATTAATTTGTATTAATTTATAAATTCAACTTACATTAGATTGCAAATATTTCATTAAATACTTTTCAATGTATAAAATAATATTCTCTTGATACTAAAAATATAATAAATATATAAAATATCTAAAAATTATATAAGAGAGTCAGCTTTGAAGGATGAAAATTCAATATTAACCCTAAGTGTCATGTAAATGCAAAGCTCTAAAGTCCCTGTAAGTCTCTTCCAATGCTGTCTGTTCTGAAAAATCAAAACCTGAATAGCTAGTTTTCTGTTTATTCTCAGTGTGATATCTCACATTCAAAATATAAATTTTAAGAGCATCTCCAAGGGATTTCTTTTTTCATGTAAGCCAAAGCAAACAAGAGAAATAACTTTTTCCTCTGCAGAGAAATGCCTGCCCTTTCCAGGAGGAGGTGGGTGGGTTCCCCACATGGGCTGTGTGCCTCTGCAGGGAAGATGCAGAGATGGGAAGGCTGAAGCAGGAACTGACCGGATCAGCAATACCGCCTGGGAACCGCGGTTGTGTGGTGTGTGCGGAGCTTGTTCCAGGAGCTGGCGGTGGACCCAGGCCACCATGGGGAGGCCGAGACAGACTGACCAGGGAGTCTCCTGCCCAGATCCAACTCCTCACCCTTCTGGAAATGGAAGCAGCTCCCACAACAGATGGTGACAAAGGTCAGAAAAGAGTCACGCACCAGAATATGAGTGGAGCTTAATAGGTTTTACAAAAATGGGCAGCGGTCATTAGGGAAGTAGGTAGGTCACCGTCAACACCTGATATACCATGGGTGAAGAGCAAAGTGTGGACTGGAGCATGTAGTCTGTTCCTAATGTGTCATTTTATAATATATAAAAATCAAATTAAAGGACAACTTACCAAGAAATACATACTAGTATGACACCTAAATATTTGAAGTTGGATCTGCGTTTGCAAAGCACACGTCACTGCAGTCAGACGGGCCAGGAGGCCCAGGGTTTGTGAAATGCCACTGCTGCAGGAATGTGCATCAGTCTGTTTTCTGTTACTGTAACGCCATCCCTGTGGCAGGCTGTTTACAAAGGCCAGAAGGTTTTCAGCTCACAGTTCTGAAGGCTCACCACTTGGCTGTGAGGAGCAGCTCATGAGACAACAGCATCCGGAAGCAGGGACAGGTGCAGGGAAGAGATCCTTGTGATAAAACAGGGAGCCAGAGAGGACTCGGGGGGGGGGGCTCTCTCTAGAGCAGCTTGATGGGGGAGAGCTCAGTGTCCTGGGGGCTGCCAGTGGCCCAGGTCCTCCCGTAGGCCTCACCTCTTCAGGCCCCACACAGCTGAGGACTAGTCTCCTACACAGGAAGTTCGGGAGAAACCCCCATCAAAACCACAGCGGATTCCCTCCTGGGGAGCATTTCTCACCCCTCCACTCTTCAGAGTGGACATTTCATCCCACTTTACAGACAGAAAGTGTGCGCTCAGTCTGAAATGTTGGCCAAACACAGGCTCCAGGCCCGAGATGGAAGCCAGCTGTTGCACATGGTGAATTCCTGCCAAGGAGAGCAGCATGGGAGGGCGCCCGAGGGGCAGTCCACAGCTCCACCAGGTGAAGAAGGCCAGCACCCACTGAGTCCTGCATCCTAGATGGCCAGATGAGCATGGCGCTACCTCTGAGCGCCGCCTTCCAAACACTCACACCCCTATCTAAACATGACCTCATCGTCAGAAGAGAGCAAGCTGTGGGCTCCATAGAATTCTCCACCCGTTCTTCTCAAACTGCAAGGTCTTCTAAAACAGGAGAGGCCCCGCGGAACCTGAGGAGGGTGACAGCCAGCCTGGGCCCCACAGGGCACCTGGAGCCGAGGAGAGCACTAGGTGAAAACCTGGGTGTTTGGCTGGCAATCAGTATTGATGTTGGCTTATTAATTGACAAGTGCACAGTGCTGATGTAAGATATTGCTAATAAGGAAAACTGGGAATGAGGCAGAGGGGAACTCCCTGCTACTTGCACTATGTTTCTGTACATCTGAAACTATTTTAAATGAAAAATGTCTTGAAAAAGCCGGCCAAGGGCAGCAGCAATGTCTGACATCACCAGCCGGGTGTGACTGTGGCCGGAGACTCTGCATTCTCATAGGAAAAGAAGAGAAAACCGATGGTTAATTTGTTTGAGGTGGGACTCCGGGTCCCAGTGCAGGGCCAGGCCTGTTGACAGAGATGACAGGCGTCGTGTGATGCAGCATGTCCTGCAGCCCAAGAGGCTTTCTTCAAAGACTGGGTACTGTGCCTGCAATTCCCCCTGGGCCTGTGGAGAGCCTAGTCCTAGCCAGAAGGTGAGGAGAAGCCGAGGACCTGGAATGACCAGCATGGGTTCAGCTGAGTGGCTAACCTCCTGTCCAGGGAGAAGACACAGGAGGCATGCAGCCAAGCTGGGAGGAGCTCAGCACCCAGAGGGTCGCTCTTTCCCTCTTCCCCCAACCCTGGGGCAGCCTGCGGAACTGGACCGTGTTTTCCTAACACCAGCACCTGCTCCTGGATGCTCTGCTATACCGCCAGGCACCCAAACCCATCCCACCAAGAGCCTCATCCTGGCACCATTAGCACAAAGTGAATCTGCTCTCAAGTAGACTGAAGTAATACAGCCTTCCATTTAGAACCATGTGAAACACAAATGTGGAGAGTATTGTTTAGAGAAAGCTAGGATGCCTGGGGGAGGCGAGGAGGCTTGAGCCGGAAGCCCGGTTTTCAGGTAAGTGGATGGAACCGTGGTCTTGTTACGCAATCCTCTTCCTGTACTGCTTTTCTTTCTGCCTGGAATAGGATGTCTATTACATATAAGAAAACTGAACTGTCTACATCCTGTTAGAGCTATTTGCCACTGAAGAAAATAATGCTCATTTTTATATAAATATTGGACTTCATTGTAATGCTCTCTAAATCACAATCTGTAGCAAAATTTCACACCAAGATTTTTTTGTGTGTGTATGGAGAAGACCTATAATTCTTACAGAAACACAAGGCAAAGAATATTGATTCTTCAATGACTCAGATTCTTGAGCTAATTTAGAATAAAAATTTGGAACAATAATAAAGAAGGGAAACCTCGTGGATTTTGTTTAATGTCATTACTGAAGAATAATTTACATGAATGTTCTTTGATATGTTATGATACAAAGAATCTGGCCTTTGTATAATTATAATATAGACATTTAAAAAAATTGTATAGAGTTTTAAAAGTTGTAGATGGACACAATAACTTTATGTATTCATGTTATGTGGTGCTGACAGTGGAACCCAGGGCCTCCTAGGTGCCAGGCAGGCACTCCGTTACCGAGCCACAACCCCAGTCCCTATGATACAGGCATTTCTAAGAACACGACTTGCACAATTTCTTTGCTGAAGACCCTGAACCAGATTCCCTGACCCATATTGGTGAAGGTCAGAGGTCGGTGCTGAAATCATTATCACACGTGAGAAACGACCAGCAAGGTGCCCCTTTTCCTGTCCGTTGAGGTAGGAGGGGGTTTGGGTGTGCCCCACAAAGGCTCACTGGTCCCCAGTGGGTGGCATTTGAAGGTGGTGGACCGTTAAGAGTGAGGCCTAAGGAAAGGGGATCAGGGACGGCAGGGTTAATGGGGGTCTCCTGAGGCCCTGTTTCCAACAGAGTGGGTGGCTACTCGAAGGGAGCCCAGCAGCGACTTTCTCTGGCGCCCTGTCTTGCCCTGTGGTTTCTCCCTCTCCCATGCATTTCCATCATAATGGCATCCGCCATGTGGCCGTGCAGCCAGGAGGTCCTGGCCGGTGCCAGGAGGGTGCCGGTGTCACCCTCAGGAGTCCTCAGAGCTCGGCGCTGCATGGACTCCTTATCTTTACTCAGGACCCAGCATTTTCCAACAGAGAGTGACTCGACACCCACCCACTCCCCTCACACTGTGCAGAACGGGAGCATCCTCGGTGCACGTCAGGCCTCTGGTGTGGAGGCCTCAGGTCCTGTTCAGTGGAAGGGCTCCTCACGGGAGATTTAGGCTGCCGTTATTTGACTGATTTCTTCTAACGTATGCCCAAGTAGTTCTTTCCACATAGTGATGATATTATAACACCTCACTGTTTCCAGATGTTTTCTATCCTGACACAAAGGTATGGCCGCAGAGATGGATACAGGTGTGTTTCAGTTCCCCAAGGTTTACATAAGCAAATGACCTGAGCTGGGGGCTTAAACCGGCAGAGATGTCTTCTCCCACAGTTCTGGAGGCCTAAGTCCTGAGTGGAGTCCTTAGCCAAGTCAGCTTGCTCCAGAGCCCTGGGGGAGGATCCTTCCCTGTTTCTTCTGGCTTCTAGCACTTAGGTGCTTCCTGCTCAAGCCTGCGTCTCTGAAACTTGCTCTCCATCTTCAGGTGGCCTTCTTCCTTCTGCATTTCTATGTCTCAAATTCTCCTATCCTATTTCTCAGAAGGACATGGCTCATTAAATTCAGGATTATCTCATCACAGGATCCTGAAATTAATATCTGCAAAGTCCCTTTTTTCCAAATCAGGTCACATTCCCAGGTTCTGGAGTTTGAAACGAGGACATATTTTTTAAAAATTATCATTATTTTTCTTAGTTTTAGGTGGACACAGTATCTTTATTTTATTTGTATGTGGTGCTGAGGATCAAACCCGGGGCCTCCCACGTGCTAGGTGAGCACTCTTCCACTGAGCCCCAGCCCCAGCAGGAGGACACCCTCTGAGGGGATTGTAATCCAGTGCACAGTGTTGCCATCCCATGCGCTTCCTCACATACGTACACCAGTACTTACACATCCGGAGTTTCAGTCCGATTCTTAGTAAGGAATAAATGGCGTCCTCACGTTGGGGTGTGCTGGGGGGAATTCATGAGGACACTGTTTACAAAGGTCTCGGTGGGACATAAGGAAGCTTGGAGAGGTTAGGGAAACCTGGAGCCAAAGGGCTGAGTTGAAGGCGCGGTTGGCAGGAGCCAGCAGGGACAGTGGTGGAAGAACAGGACCCTGAGAGGAGTCTTTCCTGGCTGGGCAGAATGTCCTGTGGTCCAGCAGTTCCATCCTTCAGGAGAGACCAGCATGTGGACCCATCCTGGAGCAGAGTAAGCCCAGGGCATTGTCCACACTCACTCTCCAGATGTAAGCTGCAAAGGTGGCCAGGGTCAGCGTATCTCTTAACTGGCCCTGGAAAAGGAGGTCAGGGGGGATGGGTGTGCAGGGTTTTATTAGTGACACTCCTAGAGCCTGGTCACAGACATTTAAATATATTTCAAACGGTAAAACATTTCTGAATGACTCAGAATATTACATGTATTTTACCCCCTCCTGGACTTTGGAATACAGATTTCAAGTTTACTCTTTGTTGAAAATTAGCTGTGGAGACACCATGCTGAACCACTGTGGAGGACAAAACCATTACCTTCTCTAAACTGCAGAACAGGAATTAACTACACTTCACAACAATGTCATGTTTTCATGAATGTGTTGCTTAAGAACAGCAGTAGACATACCTAGCCATATCCCTTTCTGACTTCTTTTGAGTTTTTTGTGGTAGAAGCCAATGATTTATTGCGCCTTACATATTTGGTGAAATAACTGTATATTATAGTTTGTCTATTCTGTCACCAAACATAATACATGTTAAACAGTTGTAGTTTAGTAGTAGTACCAAAACAGCCCTTTCCCATGTCACAAAGTATTCTTTTCCTGTATGGAAACACACTAATATTTTGCATCAAGGCACTAAATTATTTATTTGTTTATTGAATTTGTACTTTGTATCTTCCATGAACAAAGAAATGTAGTTTCACTGACTTATATTGCCCATCCATGTTCTGAGATTTAGAGCATAATAAAATATACTTGGCACTAAAATCTTACTAATCTAATGGATTTCCCTTTGTATAACATAACACCACAATTTCTAAGTAACTAAAAGACATATGTGCTTTTGGCTGGATAATGTACACTGGTAAGTATTCTATAAAAGGCAAGTTGTTGGTGGTGGAGATATAGATGGACTTGCGCTATGTTGTGCATCTTCAAAATGTTGTTAGGAAGTTTCTTCTCCTGGAATCTGAAAAAAGTTTTGGAGGCAGGCCATGAACTCCAGCAGTCACCCTCACTCTGGCCTGTGGAGAGCGGTGACAGTGATTGAGAGACCAGTGTCTGAGATTGGGGTATCTGAGGACTTCAGGGCTGTGGCAGGCCTGGTGACTGGAAAAGTTTCTATGCAAAGGTGGAGGATGCCTGGTTGCTATGGAAATGCTGTCCATGGGGAGACTCTGTTGGGTGAGAGCCGCACAATACTCCTAACATTGCACATTGCAACTGTAGAATGTAACTGAGGAAATAGCTGCATACTGTTGCTAACTCTGTAACTTTCATGAATACAAAGGATACTGCTTGCATAGTCTTTAATCTGATCAATGAGACACATATATATAATATATATAATAAATAATATATGTATATATATATTAAAAAAAATAAAGATTGGTGGTATAATTCTTTAGACCTGCTTCTCCATCAGAGAGCAGTGCGCCACTTGATCCCAGCTTTATCTTCAAGATCTGTGTGTGTGACTTTTTATTTTTTCTAATCTCCCATTGCCCCTCGTCGGAACCTGCTAGTTTGGCCATTCTGAGCACGGCACTGGCCTCTGGTCAAACCTAGTACACCTCCCACATTACATGTTTATCAGATTAATGTATTAGCCATTTTGACTGAGGCCCCAAGACAGAAACTCCTAGGATGACTTGTGACATAGACCATCCAGAGAGTGCTCAGAGGTGTAAAGAAGAGCTGAGCACAGAGCACCCCAAATGACCCATAGAGCTGAAACCAGTTCCAGGGAGGAGTTTTTGAAGACTCTTTGACAAGGGTTGCTGATATGTTTTAACTCTTACCCCAAGGAAGGGTAAGAAGTATCTCAGTCTCCTCTTCTGTGTAATGAAATGGGCTTCAACAGACCCTCTGGAGAGCTGACGTGTGTCTTCTTAAGGTGTGGGAAACATGACCTGGAACCTTCAGGTGACAGGCTGGGTTGGCATGCTTCTGTGGACTGTGTGCAGCTGAACTCAGAATGGATGGGTGCCAGACCCCATAGGTCGTCCATCTCAGTCTCTACAGGCTGCTAAAAAAACCCCACAGACCAGGTAGCTTATAGACAGCAAAACTATTTCTCACGGTTTGGGAGGCTGGGAAGTCCAAGATGATCAAGATCAAGGCACCTATTGTGTATCTGGTGAGGTTTTTCTGATTCATAGATGGCACCTTCTTGCTGTGTCCTTAAGTGGGGAAGAGACAGTGCAGCCCTCAGGGACTCTTTTTCAAGGGGCACCTTACACCTGGGAGGACTCCAGCTCATGGTCCCCAGGAGCACCACCTCCTGAAGCTGCTTTCACCTTGGGAGCAGGGCTGCCACCTGGGGATTTCGAGGTGCCACAAACTTCAGAACAGTTTTTTGCCTTAGGACAAGCCACAGAGGAATTCTTCATGTTTTTAGCACAAAGGTTTCTGCTAAGTGGGATTGCTGGTTCTCGGCAACATCTGTACTAGGAGTCATCTCGGAAGCAGGCTGGGTCTAATTCTGAGAACCTGAACAACCTGAGCAGGACTGGGCTGGATGTGGGTGAGCAGCTCCCCGCCTCCCTGGGGACCTAGCGTCAGCACCATGGCTGGGCCTTGGGCACACTAAGTCAGAACAAGGACAGACCTTTGTCCAGCTCCAAATTAGCTATTCCACATTACTTTGAGAAACATTTTTGGTTAAATAAATTTTGAATATAATCATAATATATAGTGAAAAATCACTTCTTGGAACACATACTCATGGCGCTTTACTTATCATCACCTTGAAGTCTTCAAAACACATTTACTAGAAGTTAAACTGTTTTGCATGGGAAATCTTTCTGATGCAGGGATTTGTTTATTCAGACTAGTACTTAAATTCCAAATTCAGACGACATAAGGAAGTGTTGGGAAGCGGAGCGGATACCTGACTCTGGTCACTGGTTCTCTCAGCTTTCTCCCCATGGCTCCCTGGATCTCTGATGGCCCCACCCCAGCTCTGGAACCATTGCCAGGGCCGAGGAAGCTCAAGACCTGGCCCCTCTCTGCTGAGGTTCACAACCTCCCGCAGACCAAGCCTCCAGGCCAGCCTGCTGGTGAGCTGACAGCAGGGTAGAGCTCAGGGCCGCCACGCTGCCCTTCTGGGTTGCTGCCCTCTCAGGAGGCGCCACCTGGCATCCCTTGCGTCATATTGATGAACAAGTCTCAACCTTTTGCTTGTAACCAGGGCCTTGTAAAACCCAGGTACCCTGGACAGCAGGTATTATGAATTATTAGTAGCAAGAACAGAGTGGGACAGATCAGGAACTTAAATAGATTGGTCAAAGCAGGAGAAGATGCAGTTGGCTTTTTACTTCCCAGAACGATGGCCTACTCACCTCGGCCCTGAACTTGTAGATCCTTGGACTGTCCTGCGTTAAGCACAGAAATGTATGTCCTGGGAGGGGAAACCAGGCTGATGTCATAAAATCACTGGTGGAAAGCACCCCAGTGAAAATCCCGACCACATCATCTGTCCTCAAGCACCTGGGGGCACCTTGCTCAGTACCAATCAGCACTCCCCATGAGGCCAGCTCCTCCCTGTCCCCTCTCCCCAGGGTGAGCAGAAGCCTGCCTGTCACACGGGTCTGGCTGGGGCCTGTGTCAAGGGCCATCTGTGGTTTTGCGGGGCCTTTCAGAGGACTGAAGGAGAGGTCAGCACGTCAGGGCAGAAACTGCACTTGGTGCTTTGGAAGTGTCATTGGTCCGTCGAGAGTCTTACTGCCTAGTTGATTAGACAGGAAATAACACTTTGGGCTAGAAATCCACGAACATTTCAAAAAGTTGAAAAACTTTCTGAGCTCCGTGAACCCGGTCTCATTTAGAATAATTCATGTTACTGAACTTGTAAATTATTCATCTTTTGATTAATATGCTAATTAAGGATTTGCTGTTAAAAAGGTATAAATATCTTTCCTTGCCTAAAGTAATTAGAATAAGTAATTACTTAAACATTATGATTCTGATGTTAAATACTCACCATGAGAAAAAAGGAAAGAGAAGATAAAAATATGCTCCATGTAATTTCAACTGTTGAAACAAATGACAATATTTTATGCTGTTTATATAAATATATACATATGCTTGGAAGACTTTAATATTTGTTTCCTTTTGGACAAGTCATTCATTTTTCGTTTCACTGACAACCTAGAAATGTGATTTTGCTCTCCTGAAGCCTTTCTTTGAAAAGGAAATTATAAACTTATTTATCATGTAATGGTATGTATTTTATTTTAACATTTATTCAACAATTAATTTCTAAATTGCTCTTTTACTAAATGTGACACAAAATGTTGAGGATGCTAAGCTTAGGGAGGTTTTGGAGTGACTCACACCATTTTCAAATGTTTTTTGCGACATTGCTATGATCAGTACAATGCAGAATCCTGTCCATCTCTTTAGGCAGTAATGCTCAAGCATTAAATCATGTTGACTTATTTGCCAAAAAATATGTTTGGTTCATACTATGTAGTATGTGTGTGATTAATTTTAAGGTAAATATACATTCTTATTATGAGCTAATATTTTTAATTTAATTTAAATGCATAAGGCTTGACATTTCCAAATATGCACTTTGATGAATGTATAAAAATTCAAAATGCATATCTCCCTTTGCAAATGTTGTATGCATTTAAGTCACTTAATACTTAGTCTTTGTTTCACTTGAATTCTACAGAAAAACATAATTTCAAGGTTTCAGACCTATTCACCAATGCATCTTTGCATATTTATTTTTAAGTTAATACACAATCGCAAAACATTTATTTAGAATGTTGTATATAAATAAACATTGTGGCTATAAAGCTACCCTTAAGAGTCTTACTGGGCATTTGGTCTTGAGGGTGTCATCTTCTACAGTGTGATTGTAGCTGAACTCATGAAGGCACAGAGAGATGCGATCTTCAAGCTCCCACTGATAAGACTGATAAGAACTGTGAGTCTTTAATCCAGGGCTTGTAGGTGACCGTTTCCCACCCACTCATGCATGTCTCCAGCATAATGGACACGATAGTCAGGCCCTCTGCAGTGGATACTACAAGAAATGAACTGTGGAAACAAGGTATCCACCCTAGTTTCATGGAACCTCCTCTCTGGGTACAAGTGTCATATTGGTAACTTGTTTGTGGATGAAAATAGCATTGCTGATGGCAAATCAAATATTAATGTATTGTTTTAAATTTTTTGACAAAAATCATAAGAATTGCAAATTTATTATTTTTCTTCTGAGCAAAGTAAGTCATCTTGTGCATCTTGAAAAAAGGTGCACATGAATTTAAAATCAAAAATCCACTAAAGTGCAGTTTAAATGCTATCTCCTTCCATTAAGCTGCTCCTGATCCTGCCAGCCACAACATCCACTTCTAATGCCTCCTGGTCTTCTGCGTCTCTTACATGTGTTGTCTGTTCCATTGTCTGCAGTGACACCTGGTACGTGATCATTGCCAATCACAGGCAATCCTTTATACCCTCCAGTAACCTGGAGGCTGCTGCACATCAGAAATATGCTACTGTTCATCTTTTGCATCATGTTAGCACCTAACTGAGAATGATATACAATGAAGGTTTTTACCAAATGCAAACAAAAGAGGGAATGGTCTAAATATTCCTGGTCTAAATCTTCCAGTGTGCAGAGGAGATAGCCAGGCTTGACAGGTGATGGGGCATCATGAGACCAAAACAAGGAAAGGGGTGGAATTAAGGTCTCAGTGCTGAGCAGCTCCCTGAGCCGGGATTCCTGATTCTCATTCAGGAACACTGGGCAGCACTGGCCAGTGTTGCTGTTCTTTGTCATGCATCTTTTCATGATGAACAGAATCCCTCCAGATGCTTGATAGAAGCATCTTCAAATTTAGATGGGAGAGATGTAGGAGCTTGGGTAAATCAAAATAGAGAAATCTGTGTACCTTGCATACTCCTTCTCTGCATAGCTCTGGAATATCACATGTACAGCTGTAGGAACCCACACTGCCAGATTGCATCTCTGAGCTGTCGTCTCTGGACATGTGATGCTGGTTAAACTACTTCTCCTCTCTATGCCTCAGTTTCCTCCTCCACAAAATGGAGCCAGAAGTGTCAGGTGCCAGGCACAGTTAGCCCTGTTCCCTCCGTGAGATGAGGAACATGAAGAGTCTGATTCAGCCTCTACGTGTAACAGCCAGTTTTCATCCAGACTTTAAATCTCCCAGGTTCTCACTGAATCAAACATGAATGACCTTTGAACTCTCCAGTAATTATAATTGAGCAAGAATCAAATAATCTATTACCAATATTATTTTATTAAAATAACCAATTTTAAATGTCATTGACAAGTTAGTCTAAGAAAACAACTCCAGAGCTCTGAGAAGAGCTTCCAAGAGTGTGGCCAGTGTTTCCACAAGGGAAGAAACTGGTAAGAGCACTGCAGAGGAAAGCCCCCAGACAGTGTTGGAGCAAGGTAAAAAAAGAGAAGCAGACAGATGAGAAACTTGAAAATCTGTGTTCCTGAGATTTTCTCTCTGCTATAACATTGTTAGCGAGACAGGGTAAAACCCTTGTGGATTTCTTTTTTTATATATATTTATTTTTTAGTTGGAAACAATATCTTTATTTTATTTATTTATTTTATGTGGTGCGGAGGATCAGATCCAGGGCCTCGCATGTGCTAGGCGAGTGCTCTACTGATGAGCCACAATCCCAGCCCCCACCCTTGTGGATTTCTATAAATTCTAAAAGCAAAGCCGGCCAAGCTTCGTGAGGTGAAAGCCAGACACCAATGGTGAAGCTCCAGAGGAGGTCTTTGGACCTCAGGCTGCACAGCCACGTGCACTCACAGCGTGCCCACCAAGCCAGCTGGCAGCAGTGCTCACCCACGAAGAAGCACTTATGGTATCTGTGTCTTCGCGATTCCTCTGCTGTCCTGTGCTCACCTCCTCCAGCCAAGAGCAGGTAAGACAGGAGATGATGAACAGAATCCCTCCAGATGCTTGTGCTCTACAAGTGCACACGGTGGTTGTAGAAGAAAACATGGAAACATTTGCTGGGGAAATTTGGTGTCTCTGGTCCATTTTCACCAAGGGGGGAAAGAGTCAGGATTCTTTACCCAGTATGTGCCCACCTTGGCTCTCAGAGTGTGGTCTCTGGACTGTAAGCATAGCACTGCCTGGTATCTGTGAAAGATAGAAATCTTGGGCTTGCCCGAGACTGGTCAGAACATCTTGGGCTGTGTTTGGGCAAGCCCTCTGGTGATGTGGTATGCTTTCAAGTTTGAGAATCAAGAGTAAAACACCTGATATGGCACAGTATGGTTACCCCAATCACCTCCATGCCACACAGCTGTGGGACTGGGGGTACCAGCAGCCAGAGGCGGAGCCCAGGCTGTTCCCGTGGGCACTTCTCTTACCACTTGTCTTTCAGGGTTGGGTTTGAACATGTCCTGCTGGACGGGTCCACAGAGGTGCAGATAGAGACATTAGACACAGAGAAACACAGACTGTCAGGGAGGGAAGACTGTCAGCTCTGTGGAGAACGGCACTGTACCCTCTGCCACCGTGGAAGTGGCTGGGCCTGGGGGGACCTGACTTGCACCCTCTCTCGTTCTCCCTTGGTCCCCCACTGCCCCTCGATCGTCCAAGCTGATGGCTGCCCTGTGTAGATAGGACCCAGATTAAAGACCCTCTTGGGCTCTAACTTGTAACTAACTCCCCCAACCCATGTGCTTTGGTGACGAGGAGACTAAAGTTCAGAGAGGCCCCTCGTACTCAGCCGGGTTTTATTAAGCTCCAGAGCACCACAGAGAGTAGAGGGAAATTCTCGTTTTTGTTCAGTGCATGCTAGAAAACAGTGCCCTCCATCTGGGGACCCTCCACGAAGAGCAGCTGTTACATTCTCATCCTGAATGTAGGCTGTCGGCCACAGCAGCTGGCCAGGCCAGAGCTAACCAAGGGGGAATCCTGTTCTGTTCTCAGGCTAATTGTTATAATGCCTGATATGCTTTGTATGTTTTTAAGTGAATGAGTCCTTGAAGTATTTTACTAAAAATAAATAAATAAATAAATAAATAAATAATAACTATTTACAACATTTTGAAGGATGATTTATTTTAAAATATTAGTCAATCTACATTATAAAAATTAGCTTTTGATTAAAAACATTTTATATTGATGCTTTCTCAAAAAATAAGAAAGGAATATTTTTCTGCACTGAACTTCTAAGTAGACTAGAAAAGCTTGTTTATTCTTTTATCTGCAGGGATTTCGATACGAACTCAATCTTTTAATTAGATAATTGAATTAATGAATACAGAAATATTCACAATTCAAAGGCAACTTTGAGTCTCAATGTCCACGCATTCCTCTGCAAAAGGTTTCTCATTGCACAACCATCTGTAATCTGAGCAAAAAAAAAAAAAAAAAAAAAAAATTACTGAGTGTCTACTCTGTACTCAACACAGACTTCTAAACAGATGAATGTTAATATCAGGTGATGAATGCAGCCCAAACAGTGTTTATGGGCACTGAAATAATGCAGGTGGTGTGACCCTTTTTGTCCAGAGGGTCCAGACATTCTTGCACCTGAAGATGTAACTGAAGCTGAGTTTTGAAAGGTGAATGTGGTGGTGAAGAACTGAGGTGGGGCCTTCAGAGAACTCGGAAGGACAGCCCTGCAGGGAGGTGTGCGAGGGCTAGCACCAGCCTTCAGCCTGCTCTCCTGAGCCCGAGCAATGGTGGTTCAGCTCCTGCAGTCGGGCTCCTCACACTTTGAGGGAGGGTGCCCTAGCTCCAACACCCTCTTCTGAATGTCTCCTTGGATACGGGGTGTAGCTGTCCTCCAGGAAATCAGCTCCTGCAGGAACTCATCCAGTACCTTTAAGCTCACTGAGTTACCTTATTTTCCACAACAGACTTAATAGCTTCCCTTGCAGCCCTGTTCTCTGTTCTCCATAACTGCATTGAGCGCATTGGTGCTGGGACACCTTCTGCTACTCTAGTGAAGAATTTAGATTCTTACAGGCATACCCTAACCTGCAAGGTTTTATCTCCACATCATTGTTGAATTATTGGAGACTGTAGTTGACCTGGCTGGCAAAGGATGACGACGTAAGCCCAGCAGAGACACAAAACAGCAAGCCTCGTAATGTAGAAAACCATTCTGTGAGGTCATTGGGCAGGTACTGGGCTCTCCAGTGCTACTTGCTATGCTTCCTAAGATCCCTGGCAGTAAAACATCCCTGCAGAAATATACAGACTCTTGATAAATGTGCACTCATACCAGGAAACAGGGAGAAACACCATTTATTTGATTTTCCCTCTAGAGGTTCTTTGATAAAAGTTGATTTGCAAAGGCTTTGTTATATTTAGAATTTTGATACATTTTATGGTGTATATTAAAAAGAATATGTAGCATACAGTACTGCACACAGTACTTTTCTCAGGAAGGAATTGGGTACAGGCAGCCACTGTGCTAGATGCACCATAGGTTGGTTAACTTACAGATTAAAGGACACCCTGCCCTCCCACGGTAAGGATGACTTATAGCAGACGACTAGACCTCACATTGATTAAGGGCTTCTTTTGCCTGAGGCAATATACAAAGTAGATACTTTCCATCTCATACGTGAAACATGCTTTGAGGTAAATATCATTTTCTGTTTTAATGGGGAGCTTAGGGAACACGGGAGCTGGGCAGCTTTTAGAATATTGATTCATTAGTGAAGGGCCATGATGCAAACTCACCTGCTTGCAAACCAGGATGCTTTCCTCTTCTGTCCACAAGCACATTCAGGAATGTTCTCCATTTCTCCCACCCCATAGGCTGTGCTTTATCACACACACCACTCGTGGGACCTCTGTCACCTGAGGACTCTGAGCTCAGTTCCCTCATGTTAGAAAGGGGAATGATTCTTGTGCACAGGGTCCTTCTGGAGGTCACATGTACTCACGCCTGCAGAGCCCTTGCTGCAGGCACATCCAATTTCTTCCCCACTCTGTGCCCTCCTGTCGTGGAAGCTGCTGGAAGGGACTGTGCGCATTTGCTGTGTTTGCTGCTGCTGTGACTACTGAACACCATGACTTTCCTGACTGGCTGCAGGGAGATCCAGAGGGAACAGCCTTTGTCTTCAGGGTGGCCACATCTTGGTGCACAAAACAACTCCACAGCAGAAATGTGAAATGAGGCCGCGAGGGTCACAGAGGAAGCTCAACTCATTGTTCCCAGGAGTCCTGGAGAGAGCATGGGCCGGAGGCCCGCCTGCCCTTCCTTTCATAACCTGTGCTATTGCTTATTTAGCACGCAGTCCCAATAGATATTGGGAAGACGGAGTCATCAGGGGTGCTACTACCTATTTAAAGACTCCTCAAAATCTAGTTTGTAAAAAACATATTTTGGGTTTACTGGTTTATAGAGTTTATGAAAATAAAGAATTGTTTCTGTAGTAGTAAATAAGTAAAAAGCAGTGTTTATATTGCCCTTCTGTGTTGACTATGTTAGTTTATAATGTGCACCTATTTGGGGACAACCTGGTTGGTAGGACTTTTAAATAATGAGCCTGGGCTGCCAGAATTGTTGACATTGAATAAATAAAATAAGGCCTTTCTCAAATATCCCTTTGAGTGATCCTCCCCATGGATCCAACCACACGCTGCTCCAGTGGTCGTTTCTATGTGTCACCAAAGCCGGAGCCTCCCTTCTCCACATTGGGGGCCTTGTGGGTAAAGGGCCTGTACCACTGAGCATCCACAGTTGCTGCACACCCGGTGGCAGCCCTCCTGCAGCTCCCGTGCACACTGTGCCTTCCAGATGATAATCACCCTGCTCGGAGCTGGAGAGCAGCAGCTCTGCTATCTATCCTGGAGAGAGATTGCAGGGTAAGAGATAACAGAGTTGGTTTTGCTAGAGCAAAAGCTCTCAGAAGTAAACATTCCAAAGCATTGTATGCATGTGTCTATTTTTCTTTAACCTCAGATTGCAACAGGCAAACCTCTCCTGGAGAGTCTTGATAGCACAAATCTGGTGTGCAGAGTGGAAAGGATCCTTCATGTTACCATGGGGACACCTCGGTGTGAAAAAAATGCCACCTTTCCCTCCCCCAGCTCTTAAGATAAGTGCAAATCCTGAAGACTTCCTTGGCCATTTATTTTAATTTTTTTAAAGGTAGAGCTTGCCTCATTTCCTTTTGTTACTGTTTTATGAAAGGCAGTAACTGTCTGGGGCAGGAGACAGTGGTGGAACTTGTCACTGGCTTTGGGTGGTTGTGACCAGGTTCCAGCCCTTCCTTGTGCCCAAGGCAGCCCCTAAGCCAGAGGCCAGGTCCAGGATGTTGCTACCCAGTCCAGGGGCCCTGGGAGAGGACCTATTCTGTGTCTGACTGTTCTTTATGGGAAGGGAAAGTGTAACTGTCTTGCAACTGAGAAACATCTGCAGAGTTACACCCAGAGGTGGACAGGCTCCAGCACAGGAGGAAACTGTGTCCAGCAGCAGAGAAGACTGTCCACGCCCTGTGTGATCCAGACCTCCTCATTCTTCTGAGGAAAGTCAATAACTTTCCCAGGAAAAAGTCCACTTCACTTCAAAATTAATCTTTATGAACAAATTTGTATAATAACATGAATCTGAATTTATAAATGAAGAGTGCAGGAGATCATGCTCAAAACCTCTCATTCAAAAACCATGGAGGAGAAAGCCACCTGCTTAGCAGGCGGAGGGTGGCTGGGACCCGTGGCTCTGAGCTGCTGAAGGGAAGGTTCATAAATGCACCTGTTCCAGCCCAGTGACAAATCTGGGGCCCTTGGAAGGAGAGCTGTGCAGGCCTCTGAGTGCAAACCAGCCAACACCCTATTTGCTTCTTGGAAACCCCTGTGGCTGGGATTCCAGAGCTGCTCAACTGGGACCCCAGACTGGAAGGCAGAGTGCATAGCAGAGTGCCCTGTCACACAGGCTTTAAGGCCCTGGGCCGCACCTGTGCACATGGTCTCTGGTCTCTTGGTCTCTCGAGAGCCTGAAGGCCCAGGCAGGAAGGCCTGCAGGCCTGGAGCCACAGCTTCAGAGCTCTCTACCTGGGAGGTCACGGCCCCTCTGGGCTAAGGACTCTGTCCTGGGGCAAGCGACTCTGCAGGGGCTGAGGGAGGAAGACGGGGAGCAGCCAACCCAAACAGGAGCCCATCACAAGAGAACTAGCAGTGCCAGTGTGTGGCTGGAGACACCAGGAGTGGGGAGCCCCGGGTGCCCAGGCACGGGCACCCGGGGCTCCGGATGGAAATCAGCCCTGGGAAGGCGGAGCACTGAGGTGTCTTCCCCACACCCCTCCAGAGCCCCAGGGGTGGTTTCCTTTGATCTCATGGATATCTCTTTTTTCCAGGTCTTTTTTATTTTATTTTACTTAAAAATCAATCAAACAAACAACAACAACAAAAATATTCACCACCATCTGGCTGGGCACAAATAACCGGGAGGTCAGGAGCCACTTGTAGATTCAAGCAGGAACGAACTTTATTTCTGAACCCATGCAAACGCCACCCACGCGAACTCTCTAGGAACTCCGCGAGAGCTCCACCGGAACTCAACGGGAACTCCTGGAACCCAGGCAAACCCTCTAGGAACTCTGCCAGAGCTCCACCGGAACTCAACAGGAACTCCGCGAGAAGTCAACCATCACCATCCTAATGACTCGCTGGGCCACCTCTCAACCACTCCCCCTGGCAAAACGCCAGGCGCCATCCTGACTCAGCTGAGGCTCTCAACAACCTTCCCCTTAAGTGTGGAAGTCCCCTGAGCCCCAGGGCTCCTTGGCCCATCTTGCCACGCGCAGCACTGCCCTATGAACATCAGCCAGCTGCAAGGCCTTAGCGATGACAGGTCTCTGCGTGTAGAGTTGTTAACCATGCCTAGATTCATTGCCATTCTTCGGACTACAGATGATTGACAGGTAGGTGGATAGTCACAGACTGCATTCTTAATGTGCAGCATTTGACACTGTTACAGTTGATATTGTTACACCACTTCATTGATTTTAACCCTGCATCAATTAGGAGGCATATTTTAAAATCACTATTATTTTCCATGAAGTGTAATTTGTTTAACATTAAAATTTATGCACCTTCCTTGATGGAGGAATTTGCTGAATTTTTTTTCCTTTACTATTTAGAGGTCTCTCTTGCTCAAATTATTTAGACATTTTTAAAGAACTAAATCAGAATCCATCTTTTGAAGCCTGCATTTGGTCCACTATTTTTAGTATGAAGAATTGAATTTACACCTGCCACTGTAATTCATACAAACCTGGCACACCTGTCTTGTGTTTCTTTTTTGCGTTTTTCTTGCCTTTCTTGGATTGACAATTTTATCACCTTTTTCCTTATTTGAATTTGAGAGCAAGCCCCTCTGTGTCTGTTCTTCAGGGCAGGGGCTGTACATATACTTCTTGGTGTGTCAGAGTCTAAAACTGGTGAATAAGTTCATCCTCCTTCCAGAGACAGAAAGACTTGGGATATTTGAGTGCCTCCTGCCCCTCCCCTGGTTTTATGTAGCATTTGGGTATTTTATCTGCATTATGTTGAACCTGTTAACGTGCTTCTGCTCCGTTACGCTGGCCCCATGTCTGCCATTCTCTGGGCCCTTTTCCTTTCTCAGACTTTCTCCTGGGATCACATTCATCCACTCGAAATACAGCATGCAACATTCCTCACACAGAAGATCCGCTGGTGGAAAATTCTCCCGGTTTTTTTGTCTGTCTGGAAAGGTTTGTGATTTTTGTCCTAGGGTTAAAATAGTCATTGAATTGGAGGTTTAGAGGTGTTTTCCCAAGGTCCACTGATGTCCCCCTGCAGTCTGGCTTCTGCCACTGATTTTTGTTTTGTTTTGTAATTGTCATTCTGACTGCAGCTCTTTCTATAGATAGATTTGACTTTCATGTCTCACTCTTTCCTGATTTCTTCTTTCTTTGGACTTTCTGTATTTCTATGGAAAACGTGTAGGTATGACATTCCATTTCCATTTTGGTCCCATTCTGGTGCTGTAACTGGAGGGGGTTTGTTTCTGACCTTCCTTCGCAGGGAGGGTTTGGCCTTCCAATATTCCAAAATCTGAAAGTGTCTAAATCTGACCCTCCTGGTCCCCAGCATTGCTAATACATGACCTGCAATACTTACCAAAGAGCTTTCTCAAATTCCCTTCTAGTGGGGATTTATCTCTGCACTGTCTATAGTGTTCCACTGTTTATGACTTTGAGATACAGAATTCTTAGTTTTGGACTTTATATTTTCTTAGCTTTGGTACTGGGACTAAACCCAACCAAAGCTAAGAAAATATAAATATAAAATATAAAATGATATTCTACCATAGAGCCATAGACCCAGCCCTTTTTATGTTTAAAATTTTTCATTTTGAGAGAGGGTCTCCCTAAATGGCTGAGGCTGGTCTTGAACTTGCACTCCTACAGCCTCAGCCCCCTGGAGCTTGGGATTTCAGGCCTGTGCCACAGCACCCCACAAATGCTACATATTTGACATCATGAGGTTGTGTAGCCTGACCATGGAGGTTCAGGTCTACCCATCCACAGAGGACAGGCCCCTTCCTGGATTAACGAATCCCCACACCCATCATCAGCTCCTGCTGTTGCCAATGAGACAGATTTGAATTTTATTAAACCCACGATAATTTAGGGAAAAAAATGTCTGAAAAATAGTTGAAGCCACCATTTCTTGAATTCAAGCATTTGTTTCTTCCCTAGAGCTTCAGTGCTCATTACCATTCAGGACTTCTGTGTCTGTTAGGATAAAATTTGGTAAGTATGGATTTATTGCGCTTTTGGATGATATCATGGTTTTGAAAAACATTTTCTTTTTGACATTTTTTGTAAACTTGACTTTTTATTTTTAAGTTAACCTTGTATCCAACATTTTGCTAAAATCTGTTATGGGTTAGGATTTTTATCACTAAGAGATCTCTAGGTAAATAATCACATAACTACAAATAATGACAAGTGTGGCTCTTCTTAAATCTTTACACTTCTTTTTTCCTTGTTTAATACTCTCGGTAAAGGCCATTGTAGGCAGAAGTAGAGCCTGTATTTCAGTAGGTGCTGCTGTAAACACTTGTTCAGTTAAAGGAAAAATTCCTATTTTGAATTTTCTGCATATTTTTAAAATAAAATTAAATTCCATGAAATGATTTTTCTTCTTATGTTTGGATGATTGCATTATTTTCCAATTGCTCCATTCATTAACATTTATCATAACTGCCCAATCTTTATTCCCAGATGAGATTTATCTCCTTATCTGCATGTTTTCTAGTTGATCTTACCTCCTCTCAGCTTCCTTGTTTTGGGACACCAGGCACATGAAGTTGATGACCACCTAGTTAAGGGAATAACAGTCACCGTGGCACAGTCGCTTGCTCACTTGGTCATCCATTTATTGGCTATTTTTCCCTGTTAGTCCTGCACCATGTGCCTGTTCCTTTCTCCACCAGTTCATCCATTGCTGTGCTCTGAGCGTGTTATGAGCTGACTGGGTGCACGCCATCTCCTGGTTGTGTACATGTGTCCCCTGAATCGAGGTCACCACCACCACATGCACCGCCCTCAGGTGCTCCTGTGCGCCCACTAACATTCATGTGTTGACGTTCCACACGCATACTGCTTAGGAGCACCTTCTATGAGCCTAGGGTTGCCCGTGCCATGGCAGTCTGCCCATTGGCATGGACGCCCACCTCTCCTAGGAGGTGCCCAGAGGCAAAGCCATCGACTTTCCTCATCCTCTAACCACCCAGTATACAGACCAGACAACGAGAGCAGGCCTGAGCTCCCCCACCTGCACCTGTGCCTTCGTGCTACAGTTTGCAGCCCAGAGCTGGAGGTTCTGTGTCCATGAAGGGTCAGACCCCTCCCCCTGCTCCCGGGGTGACTCAGCTGTCGCTGGTTCCTGTAGGAGGGACCAGGAGCTCTCTCCAGGCCACCAGAAGCCGACCTCCAGCATAGTCCACACTGTGGTCTTTCCAGGAAAGCCTTCTGTGGGCTCAGGGACCTAGAGTACTTTCTCGTCACCTGCAAGGAAAGAGCTACGGTTCCTGGGAAAACCCAGAAGCTGGCGTTTTTCTTCTGCATGCTACCTGGACCCTGGGCCCAGCCACACTGCAGAGCTGCACATGTGTCCAGCTGCCCCATGCTCCCGGCTGCCCCGTGCTCCCTGCTGCCACTCTGCTGCCAGCTCTGCTTGGGCAACCTTTCCCGCTCTTATTTTTGTGCTATGCAAATCGTCCCATTTTAAAGAAATCTACTCAGAAACCTGATCTTCTGTACAAACTGACCTACTCTCCACGCTTCCCAAACTAGATGTAGCCTTTCCTCCGTTGGAGTCCCTGTGTTCAGACATCCCATTTTCTCTGAAGTCAGGCATTTGAACTTGTGCTCTTGCTGAACTTCTCTGCTACTACATGTTTGCAGAGATCACCTTCTGCCCAAAGGCTGCCTAGTCGGAGCCTCCTCCTGCACAGTGCTGTGAGGTGGCAGCAGCTCCCATGTATTTGGGCCACACCTACTGTTCCCACAGGGCACGGCCCCTGTGTGCACCTGCCTGGTCTTGAGGAACAGCTGGTGAATGGAAGAGAGCTCTACCATGTGGCCGTGTTTCTCTTGCCTTAAGCAGGTCTCTGGATCAGAATGAATGCTTTGTTATGCTACAACCAAAATGACAAATGTCTTACAAAGGCCCTACTACAAAAGGTATATACTCATTTTAAATTTCATAAACTTAGAAAAGTAAACCAAGACAACAGTGGTTACCCATGGGTCACCACTCACACCATTTCTCTAGCATTTTGCTGCCATTGATCTTGTTCTTTTTAGAGCTCACATGTTATAACTCTACCTAAGAATGTCCTAAAATTTTCCACACATTCTCCATATAAATATACCCTGCAACCCTAACTCTTTGTAAATATTTTAAAACACACCTTATTCCTTTGAATAGAAACATCAAGATATATTTAATTATCTTCATGCATTTCCAATATTTCATTACTGTATAAAAAGGTGAAATATGCATGTTGCATGCCATTTTATATATTTATATTTGTTCTTTAGAATAATAGCTTATAAGTAAAACTATCAAACCAGCTGTGGTATTCTGCAACAGCAACCCAAGATACTCAAAAAGCTACAGACTGTAATATAAAAGACACTGTTTTCATTTTGAGTTTATTATGTATTTATTTGAGTGAATCATTAATAGTTATTCACATGAAAGAAAAGGTCAGAGGAGATGTCTATCTTCGCCTGCCTCCTGATCTTCAGAACAGTAAGATTTATGGCAGTTGGTACCCCAAGTTTTTCCATAGATGTCAATATAGTTAAATATTTGTTCTGCATCTTTACCTGTCTTAATGTTTCCTAACCAATGTTAGTTTTAATTACTCAAGCTCTTTTGACACTACAGAGCTAGATGAATTAAAAATTCATTATATGAATCTAATGTAGATAGTTCATAATTTTATAAATAAGTAGACACATAGCCAATGTTGCTTTGTTTCTACAAAAGTGATTTTTGTTTTTCTTGTGCTGGGGATTGAACCCAGGACTTTGTGCATGTGAGGCAAGCACTCTACCAACTGAGCTATATTCCAGCCCATGATTTTGTTTTTAAAGGAGAATTTAAATTTGGGGAATATGACCTGCATGGGAAGAGTGACAGATTCTCTGAGATGCATTCTTATATGCAGAGATCACAGGTAAGTGGGCATTGGCTAATGGCTTCTATCATTACCAAGGCCATTTATGTCATAAACAAGCACAATTAGCTAGGGATAGCCATTGCTTTCCTAGTAGTTCTGAAGACTCATCTATTCTATTTTTTTTTTAACATTAGCTAAATATATTTGCAAGCGACTTGACTCTGAATCACCAGTAACTGGATGTCCCAAGGCAAAATGGACTGACTTGTAATCAATAGGAAATAAAGAATAAAAGCTATGAAAGTCATAAAAGGCCACATTTCTATAAATTATGTCACAGAAAAAGTCAAAGTGCATGTTAGCCCAAGTTTGGATATTGCACCACAAATGCTTGCTCTAAATAGCAAACTGTGATTTAACCCTCACTGGATTTGCATGGTTTATGGTGGCTTTGCCTGTAGAGGGTAATCTATGGAGAGTGTTAGCATTCTCATTTATCAGATAAAAAGTAAAATAAAAGAGGTAAATAGAAAATCTAAAGTAATGTCAAAAAGTATTTTTTTAATATTTAAATGTGACTTTAAGAGGGTTACAAAAAGCCCCACGTTGAAGTCATGACATAATTGCCCTCTTTGAGCACTCTGCATGCCATACAGTGTTTCTAGAGTATGTTTTTTATGTTCCCTTATTTTTCAACATCAGTTTTCAAAAGTATGAATATCATTCATATGTTTAAAACAAACTGAAAACACTCTCTCCAGTGCTGTAAAACGTAATTAGTTCAGAAGCTGAAAGTTGCACACATTTTTTTAAGCATGAGATTATGGATTTTTACTTTTACTAAAGAATATGTGTGCATTAGTCAAGGAGGAAGCTCCTTTTTCGCAGCCATTAATTGGCTGTTTTTATGCTGTCAGCCAGTTCACTGTTTTCCCCTGCTGTTGTAAACATCAAGGTCATTTTGAGGTTCTGCCAAAATGAAGATCATTATCTTCAGAGCAGTATTAAAACAGAGTGGCTGAGCCCTGGGGCTGTCAAGAGCTCTGAGAAACAGCCACTCCACAATGCTGCTCCTCTCTGAAGGCAGACGGCTGCTTAAGAAGCACCCCAAGTAGTCAGGTGCACTGACAGTAGCTAGTACTGAAGTGTGTCCTCTTGCATGCAAATGTGTGCACATGCTGCTTTCTCAAGCCCACAGGAGAAGAACAATGGCGGAGCCATGTGTCACTTGGGTCCTCCAAGGAACACTTACCAGGACATCAACCTCCAGCAGAACGGAGTCAGCAGCTCCCGTCACCTGGTCCCCAGGAAAACTGACAAAACTATCTTTTATGAAACCCACCATCCAAGGCCTTGGAAATGTCTTAAGGGCAGAGGGCAAATGAAGAAATATCTGTTCAAGAAAATCTACGAGAAAACGATAAAGCAGCAAGAGCGTGCAGCACTCCATCCAAGGCTTCCCCCTCCCTCCCGTGCCAGTGGAACATGGCAGGATCACTCAGGCCTTTGTGGACAAGAACACAGGGCTTGGGGTAGGGCGTGCATCCTGAGGAGCAGGATGTGACAGCCTGTCAATAGGGTCCCAGCTGCCTTGTGCCTGGCTGAGTATTGAGCAGACGCAGTTGAGTGACAGGGACTTTCTTCTCTCCCTCAGCCTCCACTCTCATTCAATAGTGCTCTATCTCAGGAGATACTGAGGTCCCCTGAAACCTTCCTTTCTCTACGAATGGATAGTCCACGCCAGGAAAGGCAAGCTAAAAGGACTAGGATACCGCCCCTGACCCTTCACCAGATTCTCAGCTCTTGAAGCATGCGTGGTACAGACAGAAATTTGCATTAACCCTGAAGTCATCTTCAGAGCCCCAACTCAGAATCAAGCCTAGGAGGAAGGGGAAGCTGGTCATAGAGCAGGTAGCCCGTGAGTGTTTCCCAAAAGGAGTGACTACTTTTGCACATAGCATGGAGGAGCTCAACCTAAGCGTGGTCTTAAGAACAGGAGAGGTTCTGGTGATGATCAATCATAAGGGAATTTGTGAATTTGATGAAGTGAGAGACAAGACTACAGGCAACTTAGTTTTGAGAGTATAGGAGAATACGACAGCAGTTGGCCCCTCCTGGCCTCAGAACACAGATCAAACACTGACTTCCCAAGGAATCCATTAAAGGAGACGTAATTGGATGAGATTAATTTGAAGAGAAATGTATGTTCTAGGATAATATAGAAAACAGTAGGGCAACTTATTGGTGGAGTTTAACGGCTGAGCTCATCTTAACAAAATGGAATGCAATTAAAAGCAAATAGCAAGAAACATGTGAGAAAGTAGTAAATATCTGAAAAATGTAAAACATGCTACAACGTAACTGAGGGAGTGAAAGAAGAACTCAGAAGGGAAATAAGAACCCACTTGGAAGGGAAGCTAAAGCAGGGTGCCAACTTGGGCACAGCTGATGAGGAACTCAGGAAGACGCTCTGCTGCGGGTGTCTGGTCAGCAGGAGGACAGCTCTGAAATCAGCAGCTTCAACTCCACATTAGAACCCCAGACAGAGCAGAGCAGGCTAAAGTTAAAGTAAATAGAAAGAAGAGATAATAAGAAACATAGCTGAAAGTGATGGCATAGAAAGCACAGCAATACTAGAGAAAAGCAAGGAGACCAATCCAGCTCTTAGAAAAGATCAACAATATTGAGAAACGTGTAGCTACAATGGCCAAGAAAACACACACCCTCGAGCTATTAGAATGAATAGGGCGAGGAATATCACTACTGACTCTACAGAAAGAAAAGGGAACATAAATAAATATGAAAAATTGTAAGCTTCTGCATTGGATAACAGATGAAATCAAAACTGATAGGAAAAAGATCAAGAAGAAATAAACAAAGTGAATTCACCTGTGTCAGGTTAGATCAATAATCAAAGCAAAACCAAACAAAAACTACCCACAGAGAAAAGTTCAGGACCAGAACTTGCTGAACTGTATCCTACACTTACAGGAGAAGTAATGCAAGATTTTCATGCTTCTAAAAGAAGGAGAAAAAGCAAACATTCATCTTATGAAACCCAAATTGCCATCATACCCAAACTATACAAAGATGTCATAGAAAAAAATTAAGGACCAGTATTTCTCAGGAAAAGATAAAAGAAGTCCTTGACAAAGAAGTACTGAACTCAATCCAACAATATGCACAAATGTATACACTTCATTTACATTTTTGGCCAAGTGGAATTTATCTCAGCAATGCAAAGTTTACTCTCAATTTTAATTTCTGTTAATTAATTTTAATCAACAGATCACAGCATTTCAAAAGAACAAAAATTGCGGGAACATTTATCAGACACAGCAAAAGTTCTTAACAAAATCTAACATACTTCATGAAAATAAAAATCACTCAATAAACTAGGAAAGTGCCTTAGTCAAGGTTCTCCAGGGAGGCCCACTAGAATATACACAATAAATGCAGTGTGAGACGTACTAGGGCAACTGGCTCACACAGTTTGGGAGGCTGAAAAGGTGCTCTACAGGATGTCAGAAAGCTGGAGACCCAGGAAAATTGGTAACCTGTCTCAATCCAATTCTCCAAAATTCAGAAGCCAATGTGCAATTCCCAATTCCAGGCTGAAAGTGTAAGAACCCAGGGGCCATTATCCATGTCCTGGAGTACAAGGGCCAGAGAATGTAGATTTCCTGTGGTTAAGGGCAAGAGAAGAACCCAGCTCAAAAAATTATAAAAGGAAAAAAAAAGAAAAAGGGAAGGAGAGAGAGGGAGAGAGGGGGGAGAGAGAGAGGGAGAGAGGGAGAGGAAAAGGGAGAGGAAAAGGGAGAGAAGAAGAAAGAAAGAGGAATTTTTCTTTTCTTTGCCTGTTTGTTCTATCCCTATTCCCAGTCAACTGAGTGGTGCTCACTCATACTGGGGGCGGTAGGTCTTCCCTGCAGAGCTCATGAATCAAATGCTAATCTCTGCCTTAAACACCCTCACAGACATACCTGCAAATAGTGCTCTTCCCACTATCTGTTTATTCCTTAATCCAATCAAGGTAACACCTAAAATTAGCCATGACAGAAGGGAATTTCCCATAAAATTCAGAGCTAATGTCATACTTAATAGTTAAAGATAGATGATTTCCACCTAAGATCTAGGATAAGAAAACAATATACACTCCTGGTGTTTCTGGTCAATATGCAACTGGATATTCTAGCCAAGACAATTAGTCAAGGTAAAGAAATAAAAGATATTTAGATGGGAAAGAAAGACAAAAAAACTGTTTGCAGAATTTGTTTATAGAAAATCTTATGGAGGCCACCAAAAAGCTATAAGTAATTAATGAGTTCAAAAAGGTTGCTGGATACAAGCTCAGTATATAATTAGAACGTATTTTTGTAAAATTGCAATAAGAGATTTAGAATCAAAGTTAAGAAAGCAACTTCTCTTGTAATAGACTCAAAAGGAATAAAATACTTAGGAAGTAACTTAACAAAAGAAATGAAAAATATATACTCTTAAAACTATGAAATGTGATTGAAGGTATGATGGTGATAGTCCCAGAAGACAATATTGACTGCCAGAATCCCAATAGTCAAAATCTCAGAAGAGCAAATCTTTAAAGTCTCAAAAGACTAAAATCTCAAGAAATATCACAATCCTGAAAGATTAAAATCCCAAATGTAGAAATCCCCCTAAACTGTAATTCCCATTGAAAAATATAAAACTCACATAAAGGGGTAGAAATTAAAACTCTAGGCAAAGGGATTGGTGTGTTTCTGGTTGTATCTGGACAATTTGTCATATATTTCCATCATATACCTCTTCTGCTAGTTTTCCAAGGGCCATGCTTGCTCAAAACAAAGCAAAATGAAACAAAGAAGGAAAAAAAAATCCTTCCTATGTTAACCACTGAGTCTAAATTAAAACAAAACAAAACAAAAAAAGATTGCATACTTCACTTTGGCTTGTGGACAACACTTTTAGAACTGTCCCCACTCTTTATTATTTTTGTTTTGGTTTGTTAGTTTGTCTGAAGTCAAATACATACAATCCATGTACCTGATGGATCTGAAAATTCTCAAACATGTGAAAAATTCTAGAATTCCTTTAGTTATTAATGTCTGGGAAACAGTAACAAAGTTCCTGAGTTGTATTTGAGAATTTGGTGGCTTTGCAGAAGAAACTGGTCCAACTGGTTTTCCAAACTGTAAGGACAGGTTGAATTTTAGTGCAACCACGGCTTCTCAAAATAAATTTCTAAGTGATATTAATAATTCATTTTTTTGTTTAGCCCAAAGCACAGCAAAGAATTCAGATGAGTGATAAGGCAAAATGAAAACTTAAAAATGACTCATTTTTAATTGCACCAGCTTTCCAAATTCTGAAGCTGATGGAATCCCCAGGAGTGCTTCATGAACTCAAGCCACGTTTGCCTGCAGAGTCGGTGAAGTTTCTGACTGGCTAGAAACAGTTCTGTGCTGGAGAAGACGCCGTGCACCATGGCTGCTATTCAGGAAGCAGCATTGCTCCCGTAGAACTGGTAGAACTCGTGGTCAACAGATGAAGTGTGCCTTGAACAAACTTTCTTGTATGCAAAACACGACTGAGGCCTGTAGTGGAAGATGGGGAATCACACAGGGAACACTCCTGCTGGTGAGCTTCCTGTCATCAGTCCTGCTGGTGAGCTTCCTGTCACGGAGGAGTTATCAACAGAGAAGCACCCAGCAGGAAGCACATGGGAAGCAGTCTCTAAGGGAACAGGCCCTGATTGAAATGGTGGTATACATCTACCAAACAGGGTGACGGTAGAGAACACGGCCACCTCATGTGGGGCAGCATCCTGCAGCTGTCCACAATCCCTCCCTGTGAAGTACATTTTTATATGTTGAATTTTCTTTTTCCCTTTTGTTGTTGTTGTATTTTCCCTCACTATTTTAAGCAATAGTATTTTATATCTATTGTTATCATCTGTAAGGAGTAATGACAAGGTGCAGAGGCAGGGAGGTGACCGAATGGCTCAGAGGCCAAGCTGCCGTGCTTTATTTGTATCAACTTGTTTACATTCGGGCATTAGTACCAGAACTACCTTATTGTTTAGAGTATCAGTAAGGTTGCTTACTCTGCATTACATTGCATAGTTACAATATGTAAAGTAAGGAGCTTTGTGCAGCTCTCAAGAAAAAGTGCATTTTCAAAGTTACCGTTAAGTGGGCAGATCCAGGAGCACCAGAGCTTGGTGAAACATCACAGTTATCAAGCAAGCAAGTTCCCAGGAGCTATGTGCCTGCAATCAAGGTTGAGTCTTGATGAGGCTCTAACACAGAGGCTTTGCAGGGCATTGCCATACCAGCTAGACACTGCACATATATTAGCTATATTACTGCATCTGAAGAGCGATTGCAGGGCATGCTAAGGGTGGGAAACAGGATGCTTATTACCACCCCTGCTCCCCACCCTCGGAGTTTGCTCACCAGGGGAACCTTCCCTGTACATTTCCACGGTCAGAATGCCTACAATAATCTGCATGCTTGTTTTCATCTGTGCACTATTTTTTAATTTAGGAAGTATAAATTGGGCAAAGTCTTTTAGAGAGTTCTATTTTTTTTTTCTTTTTGGCAAATTTAACTCCACAAAAGTACATTATCAAAATGTGCTTTGTTTGTAAGCAGTGCGTATGTCCTTGTGTGTAAAGATGTTGAAACTTCCTCAGTAATTAAAAAGGTGTCCTTGTTGTACATCCACATTCTGGAAGGTGGATTTCTGGGGATCTCGGCTCTTCAGTGACTGCCTCTGGGATGGTGACCCGCTGTGATTTCCGACGCCTCTTGCCACGTCTCAGGTGGTCCCTGGCAGCACTTCAGACCATCAGCTGTAAAGCCGGGTGTACTGGGTTACCATCCCAGGTGGTACACCCTCACTATTTCCCTTCCCACCCAACTCTTAGGAACCTGGTGAGGCCAGGGCAGGGTCACTGCTTGCAAAAGCTCAGATGCCAGTCCTGACAGTTTCATTGTGGGTTCTGTCATGTTTTCACATGTTTCCAAATAAACTTCCTTTTCACATGTAAATAAGTGACTTTTAAAGAAACTTTTTTTTTTCTCTCTCTCACAAAGGTACTTTGGGAGTTTTGCTCTTTTAGGATTTCAACATTCGGGATCATGAGGTTGAGGATTGTGTCTCTGGACATTTGGTCCAAACTCAGTTTAAATAAATTAAAGACAAATTATAAAACTGGGAATTCTTTCTGTGCTTGTTGGCCACAGGCATCATTCCCATTGCCACGATGGCAACCCCACCCAGACCAGCCTACCGCGTCCTCAGGAGGCCCTAGCGGGCTCTTCACAGAAGCCCACAAAAGGATCCTAAAGTTGCAGCTCAGGGGACCCAGTGGTCAAACTGTCTCTAAAAAGACAAACAAATGTGCATTTTGTGATTGCAAACTTGCAACAAACTGGCAGTAGCCCAAAGGGTAGGGTATAAAGGACATTATGTAAAATAGTGGGGTACAACTGAGAGTCTAGAAGTTAATCCACGCACCAGAGGTCTTGCCTGCCAAAGCCACCCCAGGGAGAAGGCACAGTCTTTCTAGAAAACAGCCCTGGCATGACCAGGTAGCATGTGAGAGTGGATTCTTATCTAACACCACATACAAAAATTGTCCCCAAATTAATCAAAGACCCAAATACAATAGCAAAATATGTAAAATTCCTAGAAGAAAACGTCCAGGTTAGTCACCATGCCATTACTTGAACAAGGGAGTCCTTGATACATTACCCCAAAAAACAGCACCAACTAAAATAAAAAAATTTAACTTCATCAAAATTTAAAATTTGGCACTTCAAAGACATTATTAAGAAAGTAAAAAGACAGTCTGAAAAAATAAAAGAAAATATTTTTAAACCATCTACTTACAAAAGACTTGTATTCGGGAAGTATGAGGAACTTTTACAACACAGTAAAAAAAAAGGCACATAACCCATTTAAAAAACGAACAAAGGACTAAATAGATATTTCCCTTGTACAGCATACAAATTGCCAATGGGAAATGCACAATAAAACCACAGGAAAGCCAGTTCATGTCCTCGGCATCCAGGACCAAAGTCACACAACAACAAGTATCGGCGAGGACACAGGAGGCCGTGCCTCTGGGGCTTTGCTGGCTCGAATGGGAAAGGGGCAGCCACTTTGGAAAGGAGCTCGACAGTTCTCCAGTGATCTTCAGAGAATCCCCACAAGACCCAGCCCTTCCACTCCTGGCACGTGCCCATGTGGGGTGAACCTCAGGCCACCCCAAAGTTTGCACTCTAATGTACCCACACTGTTCCCAGCCACCAGGAGGTAGAAGCAACCCAGATATGTGTGCACTGAGAGAAGGGCAGTGACCCACAGCACAGCCACAGGACGGAGTGAGGCGTGGACACACACCGTGGCACAGGTGGACTGTGACAGGATTATATGAGGGGACACAAACCTGCCACAGGACACCCTCCCTCTCTGTGAAATGTCACCAATAAGCCAGTCAGTAGAGACAGAAATGGGATCCAGGATTGCTTAGGGCCAGGAGTTGAGTGAGAGGTGGGCAGAGAAGAGTGGAGGTAAAATACAGAGTTTCCTTTTAAGTTGATGAAAATGTTTGAAATTGATGGTGGCCGTGTTGCAGCAAAGTGGCATGTTAGCTGAAGCTGCCATCACCGGAGGGGACATAGTGGTGCACCTGAGGACAGCCACCAAGGAAGGCACCTGTGCATCCACGCATGAGGTTCCTACCACCACACAGGCACAGAGAAGTGTCTCATCACCTTGCAAAAGACAAGGGTTAGGGAGAAGTCAAGACCCCCGCATTACTGAATTTTAAAAAGCCGCACTCAAGGTTAAGGATTCATACTTAACTTTCAGCATCCCGTGTGCTAAGGTTGGGAAAATGTGAATCGAGATTTCAGACTGTTACATGAAGCCAACACACAGCGGAGTTCATGGCAGGATGTCAGAACTATAATTGATTCCAGAAAGTTCTGGCAGAGAAGCAAATAATCGTGTCCAGGGTAAGTCAGAAATCCCAGGAGCTCCATATCAGATGACACCCCATCATGGTGATGAGGGGCAGGAGTTCTGGAGCCTGTCACCCAGGTTTGGGGCCAGTTTTCTCATTAACTAGTTCTGAGTTTCTGAGCCAGTAACAACACCTTCTGCAAGTCTGAAGCCTCACCTATAAAATAAGGATAATGCCTCTTTAAGTGGGTTATTGGGCAAATTAAATTAGATTCTATATAGAAAGCAGGTATTAGTCATGGTCCAGTCAGGAAACTGAAACCAAATCAGTTATTTTAGTAAAAATGATGCAATATAATAGAAAGGCTATAATTTCAATGGAGAGAAACTAAGCAGGTTTTTTTTTTTTTTCCCCTAAAGAATTACGTAGCTAATTTAAAAGATCACAGCAACATGGGAAGGCAGCAACAGAAAGAGACCGTTCTCCCTGTCTCCCCAGAACTGGCAGGAATAGAAAGAGACTTCAAGAAGTGGGACCCAGAGGCTGAGGGAGGAGCCCACGGAGCTGGCCCAGACCTGAGGGGAGGCTCCCCTGGGGATCTGTGTGAAGCCCAAGGGCCTGGCCCCTGCTCACACATGGCACCCAGCCACAGCTGCAGACAGGGGCAGCAGATACAGCTCCTGGACACTCACGGCAGGAGGAAGGCAGGAAAGGTAAGCACTTACCTGTTTCAGCCTGCCTCACTTTTGGACCAACATTTGGCAAAACCAAACCGAGAGCCAGTTGGCAATGAGAGAGATCATTTGCAGAATCCCAAGGCAGCATCTGAAAGCAAATTGGCAGAAATAGGTTGAGAGTGGGGAGAACACCTGGACCACGGACACAGGCAGTGTGTTAGCTCATTTTCTGTTGCCGTCACAGAATACACGAGGTTGGGGTCTTTATAAAGAAAGAGATGTTTGCCTCATGCTCCTGGTGGCGGGAGGGTCCAGACAGCAGGGCATTGGATCCTGACTGTAGAACGACGTGGTGGAAAAGGGAAAGAGAATCAGCAGCATGCAGAAGGGCCAAGGGCATGGGTGGCTCATTTAACAGCCACTTTCATGGGAGCTCACTCTGGGGAACAGCATCACTCACCCCTTCCAAGGGCTGCATCTCCCATGGCCTACTCACCCTGCTTAGTCCCACCTCCTAAAGCCACCGCCTCAACAGCATCAGACTGAGGACGGAGCCTCCAGCAAATGGACCCAGGCTGGCACACTTTGCTCACAGTTCTGGGGAAAGGCAGGCTGGGCAGGAGGTCCTACTTATCACAGAAATAATTTGGTGCCTATGGCCATCCAGGTGTGCTAGGCTTTGGGAAACAGGAGGCACAGGGAGGCACAGTCTCACCCACCCAGAGGCCTCCACATGAGCAGTGGAGCTGGCTCATGGAGCAGGCCATGAATCCAGAGGGCCTGGGCTCCAGGCCCAGCTCTGCCATGGACCATTGTCTCTCTGGGCAAGACCTTGCACTTCGGTTTCCCTGTGTTGGAGTTGGGAGAGGAACACAGACGTGTGGGCTGTGTATCAGTTACTGTCTGTCAGTGGAAATACTAAACAAATAAACGGGAAGCATCGTTTTAGTTCAGTGCAAAAATTTACATAAAAACACATCAGAGAGAACAGTTCTGCAAGGATGAGGAGCAGGTAAGCACCACGGGACTGAGCCAGGCTTCCTTGGGAGGCCCGTGCCAGGGTGCTTGGACCCCTCAATGTCTTCCCACCTGTAAGGCCCACGTTGGTCTGGTCTGCAGTGGGAAGCCCAGCCCTGTCAAGTAGGCACGTCTTTGTCAGGGAGACACCGTCTTCATATCTCTGCTCCAATGGTGGCAACTCCTGATTTTTTCTGTGATTAACTTAAATTTGCTTTGAAACATCAGTGCTCTTTGGACATTCATCAGGTCACAGATACAAGGAGTTTTGCAAAAGATCAAGTTATTCATCCCAGACCTTTGTGATCACCAGCATATGTGTGTGGGGGGTCTTTTTTATGATCTCTGTCACACAAAGCTTGAATGTGGCCATTTCCTTCAGCAAAGCACGTGCTCTGACCCAGGGGAAGGACAGTCATTTCCTGGTGTAACTTGGCATCAGCCGTCAGACACTCACGCACAGAGATGCACCGGTTCACCTCAGGGCCCTTGCTGGAGTGCATACACAGCCGGTTCAGGGGCCCTTTCCCGTCACAGGTAATTACAGGTGAGCCAAGAGACAGAGTCCCGACCCACTGTCATCTGTTTGTGCCATTTTCCTAATCCTAATAAAACCCTCAGAACATGTATGAGAAAAGTCACTCCTGTCAATCAGCCGGCTCAGGGGTGAGGATGCCCTTTCCACATGAGCGCACGTGAAAAGCGGCCAGCGTCCACCGAGGCGGACCTCCAGATGATGACCTGGCAAGTGCTGATTACCCTAGATCTTGTGATGACCTAACATCATAGAGTTTGGGCTGTGGGTAAAATAAGCTCGTTCACATTTTTATTTTTCCTTCCTTTTCTCCCTGTCTGCTGCACAGGGGTTCAGAATTCCTAATGGCGAGCACTGAGTCATTAGATCTGGAATGCAGTCATCAAGAGCAGGCTCCCCTGAGATGCCGGGCGTGGCACTTACCTCCAGGAGCGACTGCACTAACACAGACCTTGGTTCAGTCCCACACTCCTATCTAAATGCTGATGATTTCTTTTTTTTTTTTTTTTTTTTTGCTTTTGAAGGAAACTCTCCAGAAAGCTCTCTGTTTTCCAATAGGACTCTGTTGTCTTTACTAAAATCTACTGCTAGTCAACCATCAAGTTCTCCTTTTCCTAGTGCTAAAGTTACGAGTCCGACTTTCACAGGAAAGTCATGCAAGGATGAGATTTTATGTCTTTCTTCTGCCAATGGAGGGACACTCACTCGACCTTTCCTGTGCTTTTGGGTTCCTGCTGGGATTAACCAGGTAGGGCTCTTCCTCAGCGTAACCCGAGTGTCCAGCCAGCCTCCGTCCCTGGGTGATCCAGATGACTGGGCTCCGTGCCTAGAGCAGGAGTTGCCCTTCGGATCTGGCTTCCATACTTGAGCGCTCAGCAGTGCCCCTTTGCTGGATGGCGATCTCAGTCCTTCGCCCCCCGATGCCACCCCAGTTCCGCCTGCTTGTTCACAGGTGCGTCCCTAAAGTGCAGAACAGTGCCTGGCAGGCAGGAGGTGACCCAGAGCACATTTGTTAAATAAATGCTGTTGACGCAGCCATGATAGCTAGTTGTCAAGTACCGTGTACCTGAAACTTGCTGAGACAGTGCGTCTTACGTGTTCTCAGGACACGCGTGAGGCCACAGGTGTGCTGATTAGTTTGGTCCTGAGAACAAACACAGAGAATCCTGCATCAAAACACCACACCACACACCTTAAATATATGCAGTTTCTAATTGGTCAACTATCCTTCAATAAAGCTCCAAAGAAACACTAATCTGATTGATGCTATTGGGCCTCCTGGAGCCAAATCTTAGTGGACAGTTCCAGTGGGAATGCTCCCTGGACCACCCTGCTGCTGTGTCCTCAGACACATGCCTTGATTTCTTTCCCCACACTAGGTAGTTTGTCTAAAGTTCACTCAATCCCTTAGTGTGTTGTGTTTGCGTGTGTGTGTGTGTGTCTGTGTGTGTGATTTAGGAAACACTAAGCACCAGTACTCTAATACAAACTCTCCCTGTCCAGCTTCCCCACTGTCTTCCCACCACGGTATCATTCCCCTTTCCGTGTCACCAAAGTGCACAGTTGATGCCACTGGTAGATTCATAACATCACATTTGTGTACTAACGACAGCACACGGGTTACGTTTATCCTTGCAGACGGCTGTTCAAAGGACCTGTGTAAGTTTTATAAGGAACTCCTAGATTTCCAACCCTAGCCGCTGCACAACGCCCACAGCTGGCCTGGCCCTCGCGGCTCACAGCTGCACACCTGTGGGCGATGCTCCCCACTCCACTCACCCTGGACCCTGAACTGCAGGCACTGCACGTCTGTCTCCTGGCTGAGCTCAGACCTCCCCAGATGCCCTGCTGCTCCCCGCTGCCTGCCCCTGTGCCGCGCCTGGCCCGCTGCAGTACGTACCCATGTGGGGGCTCCCCTCCTGGGCTCCTCCAGGTCTGCACAGCTTCCTGAATCCCTTGTTCTTGAGAAGAGTGTGCTGAGGCCTGCAGGGATGGGGAGGCCGTCAGGTGAGCAGGGAAGTCCCTCAGTCTGCAGATCACCCAGGGGAAAGGCAGCTGGAAGCTGAGCTGCTCTCCCCTCACCTCCAGATCCAGATTCAGTTTGTTTTCCGGATCCTGACTTGGTTCTGGAATGTATCCCAGGGACCCAGTGTCTCCTGCATGGCCCAGCTTCTGAGGCCTCCAGACAAGTCTGGGCTTGGCAGCTTCTGGGTGTGTGGCCTTCCATTTTCAGACACTGACACTAGGAATACTTTTACTGTTCAACTTGTCTTCTAAATGCAGACACCTAAATTGAGTTTTCCCAAGTAATTTGAAAATAACCATTTTGGTGAGTTTGTGGCTGTTAACAACCACAGCTCGTTGGCTCCCTAGTGTTGCTTCCAATCAGTGGTGTGCAATTTGGGGCAAGTTAGCTAAGCTGGCTTAGCATCAGATTCTTTAAAATGGGTGTGATAAAAATAGGTAACACATGTATTAGTTATTCTTCATGTATTATTTTTTAAACCCCATAACTTTAGGAAGCAAATTATGTTATTGTTTCCATTTAAGAATCAGAAAAGAGAGCCCAGAATTTAAAAGGGTCAGGGCCACATATCTAAAGTATGCTGAATTAAGGAATCAGATTCATGTGCAATTTTCTGAAACTACTGTGTTGAATTTTACTCAAATAACACTGATTGTGCCATTCAGTATATTCCTACCTATCTAAATGAGATGATGTTGGTTGAAATTCAGCCTGTGAAATTGTTCACCATGGCAAATTAGCATTCACACATTTCTGCCTTAAAGAGCCAGGGAGCTTGGGCTGAAGAAATGCATCCCCTCCTAATGCACCCAGGCATAGCTATCAGCCTAGAAGGCGTCCCCACTGGGAAGGACTTCCATCTAAAGGTGGAAAAGCATAGAATGATCTCATCACAACAGCCCCCACCGGAACGAGGCACTTCTCGAGCCCTTACATAGTAAATACCCTGTTTGGAGCAACTCAATGCTTGTGGTGAGCCTTTGAAACAAAGATCAGTATTTACTCAAACTGGGGGTGAAGAGACAGAGGGATGAGGGTTGAAGCAACTTCGCTGAGACTCTAAATGGCAGAGTGGGCCCTGTACCTCAACCGTCCAGCTCCAAGCCTGGGTCTTGCCATCTACACACCAGCTTCTCTCCCCGGCAGCAGGGACCACTGCCAACACAGGCACAGGCTGCGGGCCTCCGCGCAGAGCTCCAGGGAGAGCGCCTTGTACTCAGCAACAGGCGGTAGTGGCCGGTGGCCTCATCCTTGTGCCACTCATGACCAGACCCGTCCAGGTGGCCTTGCCACACCCACAGAAAGGGCGCAGGGCTCCTTCACTGCATTTCATTCCAGCTGTTCATTCTCCTGCTCCTTCTTTTTTGTGTGTCACTGACCAGGACGTGTTTTTAGTTCCCTGTTGCCATCTCAGGGCAGCACCCCACTAGCCCTGTGTAATTTTTGATTGACTCTTGGTGTCCTGGATTTACTGCTTCCGGATTCTCAGGGGGAAAATGCCCTGTCTGACTGGGTTCCTGAGCTTGAGTTTTATGCAGGTGAGCATTGTCAATAGGCAGAACAAGATGGCACGCAGCCCCAGGAATCGCCGCCATATGGGATGGCACAGCCCACAGCCTGGCCACGTGCAGAACAGCCTAGAGGCCTGGGAATCAGTGTGGACACTCCAGTGCTGGCTCTATGCAAGGACGGTCCAAGGCCAACCCACGAAAGAGGCAGAACTAGGGAAGAAGAAGAAGAGAGAGTGAGGTGGAGACCGAGTTGTGTAAAAGTCGAGCATGTTTTGATTGACCTCACTCTCTCTCTTTTGGAAAAAGGACAAGGGATTAATTTTTCAACCATGGGCAGTCTCTTCTAAAATTGGATTTATTTTGCTTTCCATTTTACAAAGACTTTGCTTTTATGGGCACCTCTAAAAGGCTCCTGCTGGGTGCGAATTAGATTGTGATCTGATTGTGAAGCTGCCGCTCCATCTTGGGCACCAATACCCCTTCACTTCTGAGCAAGGTTCGGCACAGGAGAGGGAATCCATGCCAAATGTCAGTCTCTGGAGAGGCTAAGCTGGCACCATGCTCGGCATCAGTAGAGGCTTCATCTCCATGTCCCTGCTGCCTTGACCCTGGTTCCATTTCTTGAGCAGGTGACATGCAGCAAAAGCATGGGCCCATCTCACAGATGCAGCAGGTGCTCCCAGGCCCTGTGCGGGGACAGGCTTTCAGAGCAGTGAGAACAACAGGATTTCTGCTTTTGAAAATCGTGCATAGGGAATGCAAAATCAAACGCATTATTAGATTTTCTTCTTCTGTTTTAGTAGAAGGAATTTTTCGTTAACTGGACAGACCTAATTTTGCATGATAACATGACTTAAACTACTTGCTAATTTAACAAAAGAGAATACCAGACCAGACATATAATTTTAGAAAATATATAATCCCTAATCTAAAAGGTATACAGGTATTAGAAAATAACAGTATAAAGTTCATCCTTCTATTAAATTTTTAGAAATTAAAAACTTTTTCCCTCTCTATCATATCATTTTAGTGAATATGTTGTAATTGATTACTTTATATTTGGTTTGATTTGACTTAATTTTTGTATGTTGCAAACCATTAAGCATAAACCTCTTTCCTCACTAAAATATACCTGTTTTATATACTGACACAGTTTGGTCTTTCATCATTCACTGATGAAAAAGAGATGTGTAACTATTTTACAAAATATTTTTAAGTCATAAGGTTGATATTTAGAACTTTTACTAGATTTTTATAACTCTGAATCTCATTTTTTCATTGATTAAAAGAATAAACTAAGTCTTCAAAAATTCTGAATTATTGCTCAGTTTGTAAAACCTTGTGATTAATCTTTAGTCACATGAGATAAATTATTTGTACAAGATCAGGTAGAAACATTATTAGATAAATGTCACTGAATCTGCCTTCCATTTTGTAATTTTAAAATTACTCAAATAATTAAAATAGTTGTTGTTATCAATTGTTTAAGTTTGTCCTTAAAAAGTAATGCTCACATTTCTTGGGAAGAACTTGACAGTGTCATCTCCTGGCATCTACGGCATGGTGGCCAGGGTGGGGCCTGCGCTGGTCATCACTGGCCGACCCAGGTGAGAATCAGGATGAGGAGGAGGAGTGAGCAGGTCCCCGGGATGGCAGTGGTGGCTCCAGTCAGCCAGATGCTCCAGAGCACAGGGGGTCCAACAGGCTGTGACCATGACTGAGTCCAGGGACCCAGGTAGGCCTCACTGGTGTGGCTGGGCCTGGCACCTGGGGTCCCTGGCCTTTGGGGAAAGGTGGTCTCATGGCACCCCGAGGGCTGCACACACCCCATCTGCCTCCTTGCTGGGTCTCTTTCCTGGCTTGTCCTGCTGTCTCAGGCTACTGCATTCCCAGAAGCATGAAGAGCCTGTCCCTGGCATCAATGGCCACCTGTTCTCAAGGATGCACAGAAAGCCCCTTTCTCATTCCCATCCTAAGGGTCAGTACTGAGAGAGGCACAGATAATGTGTGTGACCTTGAGAGAGGTCAAATCCAGCTGGTGTGGGGAAGAACTCAAATACACCATTCACCTTCAGGAGCACGGAGTGAGGGTTTCTCTGTCCGGAACTCCGACCACCTCTTTCTCTGTGGCCCCTGGTAAATGCGACCCTGGAGACGGGTCCACTGAGTGTCGGGTACTGAGTGTCTGTGTTCTGTTGAGGGGTTTGACTTTGTGCTGCCAGTACTAAGAATCAACCACCTTTTTAAAAATTTTTAATTTTTTTTAGAAAACGTGTATGTTTGATTTCATATTGTTAATATGGCTCCACTGGAGAAAACGATTAGAAGCCGGGAATGTAGTTGGCTGACAGCTGATCAGATTGAGATAAAAGTGGAGACCTGACATGAAGACGGAGGCTGGGTGGTAGGACAATGTCCAGGACTTACTTTGGTGGAAGAGTTCAGTTCAGTGGTAGAATGGGTAAGGAGGGACTGTTAGGAAGAGTCAAGGTGGGTGAGGTTGCTTATCTGGCTAAGTGGGTAGGTGGTGAAACCATTAAAGAGTTGGTAAAGAAGCTATTCTGACAAGCAGTTACCTTTTGGAATTGTGAGTTACAGGTGCATTTGGATAGCCAGGTGAGTTTGCTTTGTGTTAGAGTCTGTAAACAAGTCTGGATGGCGCCTGTCAAAATGCCAGAGGGAGTGGTTTGTAAAGTAACAAAAGCGAGCCATTAAGTGTGGAGATTCCTGATTGGTTGACTGCTGTATGTAGTTTATGCTAATTAAGATAAGCTGTGCAAAATGTATAAATATCACTCAGATCCTACAATAAACGGCTCCCATTCCTGCTGCATCAACGTACACAAGTCATTCGTCACCCCCCGGCAGATGGTGGCCCGTACCGGGAGCCCCAGGACACTTGGGGGGAAGTGACGAAAAAAGCTGCCCGTCCACAGATAGGACGGGAGCAATCTGCTCGTCCCTAGGCAGATAGGGCGAGAGGAAAAATGGCCATTTCGAGAAAATGGAGAAGATTGATGCAGTATGTTTGTGTCTTGTTTTGTCTTGAAATGTTGTATTGTCTTTGTGATGAAAATATGGAAGGGGTGAGAAGTAAATTGATAAGGGAAAAAGGCACCCCAGTGGAACCAAGAATAGTTAGGGCATGTGTTGATAAAAGCCCAGAAACTCTAGTCAGAAAGAAAAAGAAAGTTCAGAAGAAGAAGGATTATCAGGAAAAAAGTTGCAACAAAAGGCTATTACTGAATACTTTTCGTTATCGGAGGGTGCGATCATGGCGCAACAAGAATTTTCCAAGCGGCAGTTGCTGGCTCTTCCGCGTCCCCCTGCCCGGGGGAGCAGAACACCACTGTGAGCCCAAATCTAGACCTGACCTGGAGGCACAGTCTCGCAGGCTCTTGCTCCCTGTGCCCGGAAGCAGTTTGAGTCTGGGACTCTCCCCAGGGCCATCTGAGGCTGCCCGGGATGCTACAGCTGGCAGAAGACGCTACTGGCGTCCCTGAAGTTTGATCATTTCCAAGGCCAGTAACTACAATGGGTCTCCCACCTGGAGGCTGATGAGTAATGAGTACTATTAAGGCTTATTTCAAATGTAAAAAACCTTGAGATAATGTACTTAATTGTTCAGAAGGTTGTTTTCTTAGTGGAATGCTACAGGATTTTCTTTAGCCATCCGGAGTTCCTGCCTTCTCCCAGTGCCAATGAAAACAAAGGTGAAAGAATTTACAGTGTTGCTGAGAACCGGAGGAAACTTCGGCTGAGAACTGAAAGAAACTTCGGCTGAGAAACGGATGAGACTTCGGAGCTGTTGCTGTTTCTGCTGCTTCAACTTAAGCTAGCTGCCTGCAGAACTTACCTGGACTGTGATTTACCTGGACTGTGAGTTAATCTATTGAGACACTGCTTTACCTGGACTGAGATAACAAACTGTAATCTACAACAAATTATAACTCAATATCTTTGCTAATGGTGTCATTGCTGGTATAATTTTTCCAAGGGCTTCTTGCATGGAGCCATCAATTAGCTTGGAATTGTAACATTTTGTATCCTCCCTTTCTGTTTCTAGCAGGTTATTTATGGTGTTTGTGTAAAAACCACTATGGTCGTTATTTAAATTAAACAAAAGGGGGATATGTTAGAGTCTGTAAACAAGTCTGGATGGCACCTAGCAAAATGCCAGAGGAAGTGGTTTGTAAAGTAACAAAAGCGAGCCATTAAGTGTGGAGATTCCTGATTGGTTGACTGCTGTATCTAGTTTATGCTAATTAAGATAAGCTGTGCAAAATGTATAAATACCTCTGTTATTCTACAATAAAGGGCTTCCATTCCTGCTGCATCAAAGTACACAAGTTATTCGTCACCCCCCGGGTTATTTTGCCCAGCCAGCCGGGATGCGGCAGCTTTGGGCAATAAATGTTGAGGTTCTGCCAGGCAGGACTGGCTCCTGGGTAGTAGAGTGGGGCTTTCAAACCTGCACCATGAAGTATTTGTCCAGCACATGGCCAGCTGCCTCTCCAGCAGCAGCACTTCTTTCTGACAGACGATGCTCGTGGATAATATGTCCAGCTGGTTCCGAAATCTGTTAATGAAATGATGACAAGAAGAGAAGTTAAAAGGTGGGATGATACTGCAGGGCGGACATGTTCTGTGGGATCAGGGACACAGGGTCACTGCGGCAGATGCTCTAGAACTGGTGCCCCTGAAGAGGGAGTCAAGACAGTAGGGAAGCCTGGGATCTTAAAGGTGGAGAAATGGGGTGACCAGTGGCCTGTGTCACTGCGGAACAAGGCAGAGCCTGGAGAAGGCAGAATCAAGGATCCCAAATAAATGCACCTTCAAGGTGAAGCGTTGTGCCTGATGAGGATGGGAACTTTCACATTTCCAAATGACTGTGGCCAGCACCCATGTGGCAAGGTTAGAGGAAGTCAGCATGTCCTTCTGGTGTCTGGGTTACAGGGACAGTGTCCTCGCACAGTGAGGAGGAGGTGCGAGCCGGGTCTGGCCTCGTGGTCTGTCGGGCACTGTTTTTAATTTCCACACAGTCTGCCTCACAGAAGGGCTGTTATCTTCCTCAAGATGCCTCATGATTTGGAGGTGAGTAACTACCTTTTTTTAGAGCTCTACCAGGAACATATCTTTATGCCCATTAAGAAGTCAGACTCTGCCTTAGACACTTCTTGGCTTTAGAAGTTTCAAATGCCTCCACCAACTGACAGTGTCTGATTATAGGAATATCCTTCTCTAAAACTTCTATGGGTCTTTCTAGTGCTTTACTATCCACAGATGTGTGCTATGATGATGTTAAAGAGTAAACTGAGGGATGATGAAACTTGAAAAGCTTATTGGAGCAAACAACAATTCAGGAATTAGGCAGCTTCAAACCAGAATGGTCCTGGGGCTCCATGGAGGAAACCCACAGGGGGAGCCTTTCACAGGAAAGACAGAGAAGTCGAGGAAAACGTGACACCAGTGACACTCATGCAATTACTTCATGTGCAATGGCTCTTGGGAAAGTCCCTGGGTTGTAATTATGAATGCATTGGCTGCTTCTGATTGTTTGAGATTAAATTCCATTTTATCTTATAGAGGTTCACAAGAACTAGCTCAAGTTAAGTTTGTCTAATGTTTGCAAAGGTTACTTGTGCATCCTCTGTGGTTTTCTCTGTTTAGGGGTTCTTCAGCCCTGGTCCCCATTCTGATTTATTTTAACATTAGTGAGCACAACTCTATTTCTTGAGGGGGAGTTGAGTCTGAGGATTGTTGACTTCATTGTAGAGCTAGGCTACGACTGTGGAGGGCCTCGAGCTGTCAGGCTAAACGGTCTAACAAAAGAAGTGGCTGATGCATGGGCCCCTGAGATGAGATGGAGCTGTTGTCTGCACCACCTCCTTGCCCAGGAAATGCTGTGGAGAGTTGACTCAGGGTCCTGTCATGGTGTGACACCTGGACCTAGGGAGAAGCAACGTTTAAATGACTACGAGATCTGGGCTCTGTAGAGACACAGTCAGTGGGAGCTCTGGCAGATGCCGCCCTGATCTACAGAAGGACTAACATGTCAGAAGGAGGAGGAAAAAGCAGGGAATCCAGGCCTGCCCAGCAGAGGCCGCCTACATGCATCCAGTCCCTATTTTCTTCATACGGTGTCTTCATGCTTTCTGCCCAAGCTGCGGAAGGCTTCCTAATAGGAATGAAGACTGAGGACTGTGTTTGTGGTCCATGACGACGGTGTCAGTCCTCACTAAGTCTCAGTTCAAGTACTACGTTCTCAGTGAGCCTTCCCTGTGCGCCATCTTGAATATGGACTCACCTCCTTTATAACAACCATTTCAGGTACATCTTGTCCAAATTCTGAAGTCTTTCTTTGACTATGCTATATATTTTCAAAGAACAGTGTTTATATTTGTCTTAATTGTATTTTTAGCAATGAACAAAAATAGTGGCATGTGGAAATGTTCAGAAAGTGTCTATTGGATGGAAGGCCATTATAGAATAGAGCTCTGTGCATCATGCAGCAGTGAATTTCACCAGTTCATAGGGCCTGAGGATGTTTGTAAGTTCAGAAGGACATAGGACTGACATTCTCTCTGTTGGTTTGTGTTTTTTATTCATTTCTATTTTATGCACATATATCTCATTAGTGAAACTAAGTCCAAGGTGCATCAGGTACTGGATATTTTATATGCAAAATTATTTTGTGAATGCAAAGAATGTATAATTAATTGGCATATATGTTTATTGCCAATTAATTACTAAAGAGTAATATCTTATAAAAGAGGAAAATATTCTTTTCTTTAGAATCCTCTTCTTTTTCTCATTTCCTTAAGTATTAAATGGCATAAGGCAAAGTGAACTGCAGATAGTTTACATAATTTTAAAAATATTTAAAGCAAAATATTTAAAAGCTGAAATTATTTTCCATATTAAGCAGATTGAGTTTGGAAAACATCAGTTTCATCACTTAATTGGAAATATAAAATGTGTACAGTAAAAAGTAGAAAGAAACTCACATTCCTTTATATTAATGAGAATCCTTTATACACAACAGGTACTGTGTGTAAAAGCACCTATCTCCTAGTCTAACTCATTAGTTGATCAATATGATTTATTTTCTAGTTCTTTTTCAACTTGTCCATTAAAGATACGCTTAATGGAGGTATCCTTATAATTTGCTTTAACTATCAAATTAAAATCCGATCAATGCAGAAAATCATTTACCATATTCAATGGTTTTGTTTGCTTTTATTTTATCTTTTAAATAACTTCACAGAAAGCAGCTAAATGTGTAACATGTAACCATACTATAATGCAAATTATACACTGGCAATTTTTCACATTAGGGAAATTGCACCCAGAAATTTCTATGTTATTTTCTGCTCCATTTTTAAAGGAAGGAATTTTATATTATAATCAATTGTATTTAACGTGTTCCATCATTTTTAGGGAATTTATGGAGATTAAGCTTAGGTCAAAGCTCCTTCATGACACTCTAATATGTTTTCTAAGGCTTTTTGAAATGAGAGCAACACATTTAAAAACAACCCCTGGGAATATCTTCCAAGATACATAAATGGTTGTATCCACAGGCTCCTTTCAAGACTAAACCCTCGTGTATTTATGAAAAGAATGTATAAGATAATATGATAGAAATGCAGAGAAAGTTTCCCCCTGCATTTATCATCCTCTAGACTCAAATCCCTCCTGATTTGTGTGTCAACAACAAAAACACCCACAAAAATCCCATTAATCACAGGGCAGAAACTGACCTCCTGTTATCTGCCTGCTTCTCCCTCACAGAGCCTATCTGACCCTTTCTGAATTCGACAAAGAGCAGTTTGTGGAGTATTTTCTTTCCTGCTAGATCATTTGAACATCGTGAATTGATGGTGCTGGGGGAGTTGACTGACTTAGAAGATAAGCTAGACTCAGGGATGATTAGGTTGCCCAGCTGGACCCATAGGTTAGATAAGAACACCAAGCCCAGGACTCAGGCGGCCAATTGGTATTCATGGTTTTCATGGGGCTAAACAGATAAATGCTCTCCCATGCTTTCCTGACTCCTCAGCAGCGGGCAGTGTCTAGAGATGCAGAGGTTCGTTTCTTACGTCCAAAGGCATTCAAGTCAGGAGGCAGGAAAAGGCCAATAGAAACACAGGGCACAGGGCACAGGGTGGAGTGTTCCACTGTGATGATGGATGAAGCTCAGATTCTGCTTCTTATTAATGAGATTCAACATGCAGTAACTGCCCAGCCATTAGACATTTGGGCCCAGGAAGTAAGAACAGAAGTTGCTTCTGTTTCTGAGGCTTTCACGGAATCTGCAGAGAACAGAAAGGGAACCCGCAAAAATCAGTGTCTTACAGGGTCTTGTGGTGGTGAGTCAGGAGACAGGGATGGAAGGACTGCCTTTGCAAGAGGAGATGCAGTGCAGGTGGACCCTGAGGGAACCCAGTGATCCACGCAGAGGAGCAGTGTGCCCAGCCACGATGGCAGGAGTGTGCTGGACAAGTGGAGAGGAGAGTCGTGGGTCTGGGTGCTCAGGAGGGTGGTCAGCAGGCGCCAACTGGCACTGCGGAAGCACAAGGGGGCTGTGGACCGAGGTACCCTAGTTATCAAGGGCTTTTGGTCCTCAGCGGGAAGAGGACCATTTTGTTTCATCCGTGAAGTCACTTGCGGTTCTGAGGACATCTATAAAGCAGTCAGCTCTCGGGGACCCGGGCAGCTGGAGGTCAAAGCTTGGGATAACGGAAGCATGGCTGGAGGCTTCCACTTCTCCCTAGTTCTCAGCTTGCTAACTTCCCACCCACTTGTCATTAAAGTGTCATCTCTGCATGAGCCACAGTGGGGGGAACCAAGTACTGGCTTCCCTCAAGGACAAACACTATTGTCACATAAAGGCTTTTCCCAGGCCATTTGTGAGCCTCAGTGTTTAACCTTCCTGCGCAGAGAGGAGTATCTTGATGGGGAAGAATCTCCATTTATTTTATTATCATTATTACTAGAGGAAGAACAATGAAACAAGGGAGTGGAAAACTTACTCTTAATTCAGAGATAATGAACAACAAAACCACATTTCAGAGGAGAATCTTAAAGCTCTTAAAGACACTTATAAACCTGTAACTCTGCATGCAAAATGTGATTTTGCCATGCATACAAAGCAAATAACTGTGCAGAGTGTGAATAATTTATAAATAATTTACCATCACTTTAACCTATCCATTTTTATCCTATTTAGAGAAATTAAGATTCAAGTGATTTCATTCATTTCTTGTTTAGTAGAGTTTAAACCAGACAGAACTGGAGACGTCCAGGAAGACCCTGAAGTGGACGTAGCCTGGCCAGGGAGGAGGAGGAGCCTTGTCCACAGTCCCAGCCGGGGCTTCGCCTTACTCTGGTCATCCAATGTCAGTGTGAGTTAGACTGAGCTGTTGACGCGCCACAGACCAGTGGTCTAAACAGCAAACTCTTACTCCTCATGTCCTGGGGTCTTAGAGGCCCAGACCAAGGCACTGCAGACTGTGTCCAGGAACGGCTACTCTGTCATCACAGCTGTCCTCTGGGTCCTCACATGGCCGAGAGGAGAGGGCATGTGTGAGGGCCTCTGTGTGAGGGCTCCGTCCCCACGCCTAGCACCTCCTGAGGCCCCAGGTCCTAATGCCAGCACCTTGGGGTGAGGATGGAGCCTGCACAGTGTGAGGCAGCCCACAGACCTCCGGCCAGCCACCTGCCCTGCCCCCCGCCCCGTGAACTTACTGTGGACCCAGCAGCTGGCTCCTGTCACCCCCCAGTGGGAGAAGGCTATGCGCTGCCTCAGACTCTCCCGGGTTTGCATCCTCACCGATGGGTTGATTGAGTTTTTGGCACAGCCCTTCTGGCTGAATAAGGTCTTTAGAAATAAATATTCCCCAGTGTGCTTGAGGTGCACCTGCCTCTGTGTGAGGGCTTTTGAGCAACAGATCCGTCCATCCACCTGTTGTCAACGTCCTGATTAGAAATGATGAGAGGAAGAAACTGCCACAGGGCACAGGGTCGTGAGGCTGGGAACCTGGGCTGGTGGAGCCTGGTGGAGGAGGGGCTGAGGCCAGCCTCCCCAAGGTGAGCCTGCACACAGCTCCTGGGCTCTTCTCCTCAAGTGAGTCTGGGCACTGGTTCCCTCAGAGGCCACAAGCAGCACAGTGCTCCTGTGATGCCGGAGCAGGAACGGGCTGGACTGGGCACCTGCTGCACGGGGAGGTTAGAAAGGAGCAGGACTCCTCTAAGCTAGGCCTCCTTACCTCCAGCTCTGGACCAGGGAGCTAGTGTTTCCTTGCCATAAATTCAGAATCAAGCAAGGCTCATCTTCCCCTTCTCCTGTGTTGGCTTCCTGTGTTCTTCATGAATTTTTCCCTACTTGCTAGAAAGACTGGAGATATGTCCACATGATAACAGAAATCCACATGTAAGAGAGAGCCCAGCCAAGCCTCTCAGTTTGCAACTGACCGTGCGAAGCTGCGAGCAGCTGAGCCCAGCCTTAGAGCAACACCCTTGTAGGGTCCTCTTAAGGAGGAGAAGTTAATTTAGGGGTCCAGTTACAGAGGTCTGTTCATAGACGCCTGGCTTCTTTGCTCAGGGTTGAAAGTGAGGCAGAACATCACTGCAGAAGGGTGTGGAAGGGAAAAGCAGCTGACATCACTCTAGGAAGGAGAGAGGGAGAGAGAGAGAGAGAGAGAGAGAGGGAGAGAGAGAGGGAGCACTCTTTCCCCAACAAGGGCAAAATGGAAACCCCAAAGGCACGCCCCTCAATGGCCCACCCCTTCAGCCACACCCCACTGCTAAGTTATCACCCAGCTCCTCTGTCCAATGGACCATGCACTGACTGGATCATGGCTCTCACAACTCAGTCATGTCACCTTTGAACTTTCTTGCATCATCCCACACAAGAGTTTGTGCAAGATAGTTCACACCTAAACCATAGCAGTTCTTTCTGAAATTTTGTCACTTATGATGTTCTGCAAACATTTCAGATGTTATTTTCAATGCTTTAGGGAGTGGCTATATTGGCTCAGCACAGTCCCTGAGGGATGCATCCAAGTGGTTGGGTATATCTTTTTATTGGTGAATAGTATTCCATTGTATAGCTGTATTGCAGTTTGTTGGAATATTTGCCTTTTTAAGGACTTCTAGGTAATTTCCTATTTTGGGCTATCATGAATAAAACTGAATGTTTATGTCCAGGTATTTACATGAACATACCTTCTCAATTTTCTGGATAAATGCCGATGTGTGCAATTACAGAAACATATGGCAGACAAACAGGTGGATAGGGAAAAACAACATGAGAATAACAACTTACATTCATCTTAGAAAGGGTGTCCATTATATGATTATCCAAAAGTGGTGGCTGCCATTTTAAGTCATTCTGAATGTTCATTATTTTATTTATCCTCAAGGATCATAGGAGACAGAAAGTTATCAAGGACATTTTATTGTTAAACAAAAAATCCACTCAGAATGTTTGACTTGGATACATACTTTCTAGTGGAGCTAGCCTTTATATATGGCTCTGGAGAGCCAAAGCCCGAGCACTTAGCTAGTATGCTAGACCATGGATATGCTCCATCCGCTGACCAGGGGATAGAAGTTAGAATATACATGAAGCAGTATTTCCAGAAGGACCCATATGCCCTTGTCTATGAACACATGCTAAATTATTGTGAATCCTAATTTTACACTCAAATTCAATCCTGGGGGCTCCTCTTCCTAAAGTTATTCTCTCCTTATCATCTAGCTTTCTTTATGAAAAGTCCCAGTGTTGAAGGAGTTCAGCAATCTCTCTTCCAATCTTTGAGGAGTGAGGTGGCATTTGAGACTCTGGTCCACCGATCAGCTGTTGGGTCACAGACTCTGCACTTCAGAATTGCAAGTTCCTACTTTCTCAGATATGGAGAGGGGCTCAGGCCCAAGCACGTGGCTCATGCTCTGTGGTTCTGGGCAATTCTGGCCAAGAAGACCATCCACTGATGTTGGAGGAAACGCTTTGCTTTCTCTTGCCCAGGTTTGGTGCCTCATCTCTGGAGGGGAGGAGTTTGCTGGTGGAGAAGGAGATGACGCTGTGGAAAGAAACGAAAAGGAAGACGATTTTGCTCCACGTGGTCATAGCCTCTTGATTTTAAACAGTATTTCACGTGTGGGGACTGTACAGAGAAACCAGTGAGTTTTCACACTTACACAGTAAGAATTCGTTCCCTACCCCTCTGCCCAGTTAAGATGTGCAGAAACAGTGCCCGACTACCGAAACTCACCTGGTTTCTCGGTGGGTTCTGGTGAGCTAAGGGCAAGAGTTATGGTATCTCCCTGCCTTCCTGAGAACTCGGGTCCCTGGGAGTTTCAGGACGCAGAGCCAACTGGGTGCAAAATGAGAGTTCTGGGCTTCAGAGATAACACCCAACACTGCATACTGGGAATCTGTGGAAAAGTCTTTCTAGATAAAGGCGTGATGTGCACCTTCAAGCTGTCAGTCACCATTTGCAAGAAGGCAGTAGTCAGCATATTAGAGGACGTCTTAGCAGGTGACAATCTTGGTTTGAAAATGACCACAGTGAACTGAAGTTACATTGCAAATGGCTTACAGCAGGTGAGAGAAGTGAAGGAGCTTTGAGAGATGAAATCACACTCCGGCTGCTGACTCAGCCAGATGCGTCCTGTGCTCCCGCGGTCTCCATCCTCCTTCCTTCAGTGAAGCGCAGACAGGAAGGTGACTCGTGAAGCCTCAGGTCAGCGGTGAGGACCAACCTGGCCATATCTGGTGGAGTGTTGAGCTTCCATGAAAAGTAAGGGTGATTGGGATTGGCACCATCTGTTGTAACCCACGCAGGGCAGCAGGTGACAAAGCTACTGTGACATGGTTCAGTTCAGAACATTTTGATACTCATGTCCCACGGCCCTTTTGCTTGGCATTAGGACATACCAATAAAAAAGAAGCCCAGACTCCAGAGGGAGAGAGCCACAGAGCAGAAATGTTACTGTGTGCAGAGAGGTCAGAGACCGAGAGAAGATCCAGGTGTCACCCAAGAGCACAGGGAGGGTTTGGGAATGTCTCTCGCAGGAGGTAACTTGAATTGAGACTTACCAACCAAAAGAGCCCTGGAAGAAAGCTCCGGAAAGTGGGAAGGGACCAGGGGAAGCAAAAGATCTGAGAGATAAGGGGAATGGAGGGGCCAGCCCTAGCCATGAGGGGGCTTTGGAGGCTGGTGGCTCCATGTGCAATTAGATTTTCCAGCAAAGTGACATTCAGTGCTGAGCTTCCAAGCCTCGGTCTGCTAGAAACGGGAGGAGGAGAGATTCCTGCTTTTCTTTGCTCCCATTTCCTTCCCCTTTCTCTACTGAACCACTTTCATCCAGAAGGGGAAGAAAAATAACTCAACGTCCATGAGTTTTTACATTTTACATTGTCACAAAGATCAGACTAACGAAAGCAAATGAGGCGTATTTGCAGATAAGCTTCATGTAGACACGGGGCGTGCGGAGGGAAGGAGTGAATCTCAAGGAAGGGCTTTTGGGTATCAGCTCTTACAGCGTCTTCAGGGAGATGCAGAGGGAAGGGCATGAGACGGTGGGAGTGGAAACGGGAGGGAGACGGCAGACAGGCGCTAGCTGGCGAAGCTGGCTCACACAGACGCCCCAGGCTGTCTTCCCTGGTAACCTTTTCCTCCCTGGTGGAAGGCGGGTGAAACAGCTTCTGTTCTTGCAAGTCTGCATCCTACCTTAGGTGACTAGGGGAAGGGCCGAGTGTTGTCTCACGTCTCCTGCCTCTGGATTCCCTCAACTCAACAACGCTTATGCAAAAGGTGAACTTAAGGGTGGGGCACCACATAAAGGGGGAGCCCTCTGGGGTCTGCAGGTTCCATTTCAAGTCCTGGGAGCAGCAGTGGAGAAGGAAAACCTGAATCAGGCCTCATGCCAGTGCCCACGGAGGTCCCTATCCTCAGGTGACTGTGTGCTCCTCACGGATTTCCCAGCCCCGGCAAGAACTGCCCGGCCTGAGCCATGGAGCAGGAGCCCCGAGGATGATGACCATTGCTTTCCAGCCTTTGACTCTGCCCTGTATATCGTGGGTCCAGCTGCCTTTGCTGAATCAGAGGCCTTCTGGGGAGAGCCCACTACCACCAATCCACCCAGTCCCGAGTTCCTGCTCCACCTGGGCTGTCGGCTCAGATGCTGGCTCCCACAGCAAATCAGCCTTCCCTGACTGCTGGGTTACCTCAGTTCTTTCTTAACACAGAGTCTGGATACAGTTCCAGAGCTCCAGAGGAAAAGCGTCTATACCTGCCTCCTGTCTGTGGAAGGGAGTAAAATTCCAGTCACAGTTTGTATCAGACAGTTCTAAGCCATGACCTACCCTTGTCCTTGAATCCGTAAAAGCCCATATAAAAGTCAGCCTCCTAAATGCACTAACAGTTAAAAAGCAGACATGGGAACACAGTGACCTGGGGAGGAATCAGACGCTCTGAAAACTTCCTTCCAGGTGACACACTTTAAGTGCTTTTCCAAAAGAGCTCAAGAGGAAGAGTTCAAGAATCCCTTTCCAGCCCAGCCCGCGCCGCTGTCCTGTGCCCGGCATGGGGGTAAACAGTGGTGAGTGTGGTCACAGCTCCTGGATCCACGCTGGCAGCACTGTGCACCTGTTCTGCACTTAAACCTGTGGTTATGTGAAAACCACGAGTGAAGTTAATGAGCCATCCAAGCTCAGAATCCGCCAGGATCCGATTTTAAAGCTGAGGCCCTATAGTAACGCTTCCACTGCCCTACTGTATGCTCTTGGAGTTTGTCTGTGATTATGTTGCTGTTGTAATTACGGGGAACTGTACAATGCCTGGGTTGTTTGCAAAGGCCTTTATTTATTTGCAGTCTGGCAGCAGCGAGTTACATTCATCAAGAGGAGGCAGGAGGCACGGCGCTACCTGATGATTCAGCGCTAGCCTGTGTTCCATGTTGTGCAGGGGCCTCTTTCTTCTTAAATATTCATCCCGAATGAGTCTCCAGTGTGGAGAGACATACAGCAGCCGAGAGGAGATAACGAGTCTCATGTCTCTTTCCTAAAGAGAAGGTCTCCTCTGACCTTGTGTGCTGCTGGGCCAGAGAACGGACTGAGGCTCTCTGCCTTGCAGGACATGAGTGGAATTTGCTTGTGATTTAACTCAAACCACAAGTGAGTCTTTGCTGACAATCACAGCCTCTGTGTGTCCCTAGCAGATGGAGGATGGTGGGGAATCCGACCTGGTGCCCGTCTGGCCTTTCACCTGCTGCCCAGCACAGCTGTGTACAGAATCAACAGGTCAGATGTGGATGCCCAGCATGTCACCAGATCTCTGCAAACACAAAGGCCTTAGGAGTGTCCTCAACGCTGGCAGTGTGCTAGACTCCCTGGGAGCTTCAGAACCCTGCACTCAGCCACTCGCAGAGCAATGGCATCAAAATCTTATGGGTGGCCACCGGGTACCAGTGTCCCCAGCGTGCCTCACCAGGCTTCAAGGATCTTGAGGAGGGGAGCCTCTGCCTGGGGGCACCGTTGGACTCCACCTGGCTGTATGTGAAGAGGAACTAGCTCCCGAGTTAGTACATTTGGATCTGAAAAATCAGAGCGTTAACTGGGACTGGGAGCAGGTGGCTATGACGAGAGTGGCAGTCACAGCTGGTTTGCTGGTGATTTAATTCCCGTGTTCTAGCCCTTGGTAAGATCTTTATATTTACTCTATTGTTGATTTCTTATAGAAACTTTAAGGATAGGGGTTTTTATTCCCATTTCACAGATGAGAGAACTTGGATTTAGAAAATGTAGGTAACTTGCTAAAAATAACTTGTTTATTCAGAATTCAATTTACATCCAGCTCTAACTTCCGAGTCACGGGCCTTGTCCACCACAGTCCTACTTACAAAACCCTGTCGACACACCTTTCCATCTCCGCTCTAGTGAGGGGCACTTGCTTGGCCTGGCCTAGCACGTTGGTCACCCCACCATAGAGTACCCAGAGCCTCCAGGGGTATCACCACCATCATCATTTCTACCTTTTCTGAAATCAACACAGACATCGTGTGTTAAAGGAATGGACACTATGCTTCCTACATATAGTGATTTCATTAACAGGCACAGGATATTCACACACACATACGATGATTCATGCTTAGTTTAGACCACTTGCTGTGTGCCAAGTTCTTGGTTGTATATAGACACTGATCAGGACCTCCCCTAATTCCTGATCCCTTGGGGTGAGCTGGCTTAGACATGCAATTGCAAACACTGTGCACCCACTGACTGCAAAGACAGAACGGTTAGAGAGGGTGGCATGACTACAACAGAATCACGACAATGTTACATAATTCCTTCTGGAATAAAAAAGAACATCATCTCTAATAATAGAAAACAAATGCAAATAAATTAACTAAAATATATTAAGAAGGTAGTAAATTTAGACAATTAATAAGTTATTTTAGAACCCAGAAACATCTAAGGGCAAAAAAACAAAATAAAAATGCAAATGAATCTTATAGTGCACATGTTATATTAAATGCTTTGGTTGTATATTTATTCTATCAACAATATTGACATTGTTCGCCTGATATTTTGAGTCTATTGCATCTACTAATGAAGTTTAAATAGGATAAAATATATTTTCTGTTGATTCAATTAGCAACAAAGATTTTCGTTACAGAGAAAAGACATGCAAAATTAAAATCAGAAAAATTAAATAAAAATCAAGTTTCACAATATTGACATAAATTACAAATTTATTATGAACTCACAATTTTCCTCTTCTATGAAATATCTGTTGAAGTGATTACAAGCCAGTACCAGTCAACTACTCATGGTACAATCTAAGTACCCCTCCCTGTTGTAAGAAACCAGGCTACTCAGAGAGAAGCCAAGTCCAAGACTGAAGTAGAGTAAGTATTAGTTTGAACTAAATGAAATTGCCTCTTTGTAAGTTGAATATGGGCTATTTCAAACATTTCACCTAATGTGGAATGAGCTTGAGACATGTTGGAAACAAAGAAATTATCATAGACTAAATCAAAGCTCTCTATATAAGAGGCAATGTGAAAACTGGATTCCCAGTGGTGTATAGTGAGAAAATTTGAGCAGCTCAGAGGAAAACACCTTCAATGGATTCATAAAAATCAAATACATGTGTATATACATTTATGTATACATATGTGTGCAAATATATATACATATATGTACATAATCATTAGTTCATAGGAATGAACTTTTAAAGTAATAATTTTTTTTTACCAACTATGGAGGTTTCTAGGACATTCACTCATTATTCTAAACATTAAAAAGTAAACTAAAAGATAAACATTAGGTACATACACCTGTAATCTCAGTGACTCTAGAGACTGAGGCAGGAGGATCCAAATTAAAGTTCAGTCTGAGCAACTTAGCAAGACCCTATCCTGAAATTTAATAAAATAAAATAAAAAGGGCTGGAGTAAAGTACCCCTGGGTTCATCCCCAGTTTGAAAATAAATAAATAAATAAATACCGTGTCTTCTGCTTTTCCAGTTTGAACTGCAATTCAGGAAGTGAAATACCAGAAGAGGTCACATTTGTTGTAAAACATTATACCTAAGAAATGCAGGAGACACTTTGTTATTTAGAAATGACCATCAGTTCACTCCCAGAGCAGAGCAGGCGTGGTCTTGGGCAGTATGTGTCAGTGCCTGATGAACTACAGGGAAAGGCCGGGGAGTCCACCAGGGAAGGAGGAGGTGACGCCCATGCCATAAGACAACTTAGTGTCTCTGAAGAAGAGCAATAGGACTGTGTGGGCTCCTTGATGGGCTTAGACAGGAGGGACCCCAAAAGCTCCCATGTGAGACCGTGCGAGAAACTCAGAGGTGAGAGGATTGTGTGTGAGAGCCTTAACCAATCAGTGGGCTAGCGGGGGTTAACTGGGTGGTAGCTGTGGTCACGTAGGGTGTGACTGAAGGAGGTAGGTCACTGGGGATGGGATTTGGGGGCTCCCTTTCTGCTTCCTGATGGCCACGTCCTTCCTCCAGGACGCTCTGCTCACTCAGGGTTAGAGCAATGCACTTGGCTGACCCTGGACTGAGCCTCTGAAACCAGGAGCACAGATGGATGTTTCCTCCTCTCTGTTGCTCCTGTGAGGTCTTGGGGTTCCAGAAGAAAAGCCAAAGAACACAAATACTGTAGGGAATGCTTGGCATGCTCTTTCGAACCTCTGGACCTAACTGGAGGGTCACTGGGAAACAGAGTAAGCAAAGTTGTTAAATAGCGTGGTATGTGAGGAGATGATTCCAGACTCTGGACTCTTCTGCAGTTTCTTAAGACAGAAGCAGCAATGAGAAAATGTGAGGAGTGAGTGGCGGCTCTGTTAGAGCCTCCAGCACAGGGGCAAAGGGTGGGCAAGAAGCCAGCTCTGGGGGAGCAGAGACCGCGTGGTCACAGGAAAAGAAAACAACTTCTGAAGCCAGAATTCTAGTCTGAGGCTTCTTAGCTACATCTTCCCAGAAAACCACTTCACCTTTCCAATTTGTCACCTGGAAAACAGGAGAGCCCGGCTCCCTGTCAGCGTGCTCAGCGGGACTCCGGAAGGCACACAGCACACTAAGTCTGCAGCTGCTGGTTTCAGTCACTGTGCTGTTAGACACATAGGACCACACAGGGATGTCGGGCCCCAGCAGATAGTTATGGATAGCAAAGATTTACTTCTTTCTTTATTTTTTGCTCTTCTGCTATTGTTGCTAAGTCATAGTGAAATCACTTCTGAATGCTCCTTAGTGAATTATAGTCATGAAATTGCAATGACCAGATGTTTTTCTCTAAATATCAAATATAAAACTACGTTATATAATTGAACATATTCTGAGATTAAAAAGGACAATAGACTAGAAATTGAAATTCACCATTGTGCTTTGAAATGAAGTTTCATACACCATCTTTATTATAAAGGGCTACAGGGTAACCGGAGAAAGCAATTGGGAAGGCAACTGGGTGATTCATAAGGAGAAAATTAAATACCTTTATCTTTTACTTTCATTACATTTTACACTAAACTGACCACACTCTTTCTTATGCATGAATCTGAGGGTGAGGGTAGATGTGGGAGTCAACAAAGCCGCCTTGATTTGTTCCCGGCTCAGAGACATCTGGTGTGTCCTGATGTTCTGCCCTGATGATTGTCACAATACAGATCCCGTGACTGTGTTAGCAGTCTCTCTGGCTCCTGTTAATTCTGCCTGCCTCTTCTTTTCACATGTCATATAATCATGATAATGAACCAGGAAGTGGTATTTAAGAAAAGTACAATAGACAGAACCAATTTATCATGTTCTATTAAACGAAACTGTAACAATAAAAACAAAATTGCCCATGACAGTGGGAAGCCTTCTGGAGAATTTATGATGTGCAGGCCCAGCCCTCCAGGCTGACCAGCAGTGGCCCCTGCCCAGAGCGCCATACAATCTTAGAAAGCACGCATCAGTGGCTTTCAACAAGCTGTGTCGAGGCCTGCACACTTATTTATGTGTGTGTGCACACTGTGGCATGAGCTCTGTAACACTAAAAACTTGTAAATAGATGTCAAAGCCTTTAGAGATAAACTAAATGAGAATGAAGCATTGGTCCTCTGTGGGGCCTGAGCTCTCAAGTTGCAGATTAGAAAGAGGATTCTAATAGGCACAGCATTCGCAGATTTATAGCACAGTGGAAAAGTAACTTCAAAATGTCACCATCTCATGTCCACCAAGCATGCTCATACGGACTTCATCTAGACATTTCAGTCCATCTTGGATACCTTTAATAACTAGAAATTCTTTCCTATATTGAGATCTAGCTTTCAAATATGAGTTTTAGTTTTGCTTTCTTGAATCAAACAGAAACTCGACACGCTCCTCAGATACTGGAAGAGGGAGAACCAAAGGTTTTATTTTTCTGGCTAAACTTACTTTTCTTCCTCAAAGGACTTGTTTGCTTTCTCTGTTTACATCTTGACCACTTTTCTCACCTTAGTTAGTCATGAGATCCTATGTGATTTCTTTTTTTAAAACTTATTGGATTTATTGTAAAACATTTATGTATTACGTAACTGCATTGGAATTCATATTACATCTATGTTAAAATATGTATATTATAGAGGACAAAATCACATTTTAAATGTCATGTAGAAATAAACTATTTTGTGCATGTGAATTTCCTAGATAAGTAAAAATTTACCACTATGAGTGACTCCTTAATATTATAACCACTAAATAAAAGTATTGCAGCTTTTTCACAAATCTTACAGACATTTTAGAAAACATTAAAAAATATTTTCTTGACAAATGCAAGGCCATCATTTGGGAAAAAAAGAACTGGCTGTGAGCCCCCAGCAGGCCAAAGTGGAAGGAAAGCACAGTCACCTATGACACCTTGCTGAGTATGAGACTTCACTCCAGGGATCCTGGACCTCCACCTCTGAAGTAATGTTCTCTCGTGGGGCTGATGCCAGGAGGGAGCGTGAAGGATTCCTTCTGCATCATTCCCATGGCAGAAGCAGTAGCCAGCTTCTGAGGCTTGGTGGGCAAGATCAGCTGGGACCTCATCATCTGCCCCCTTGGGTCCTGGGTATCCCTGAACATTTGCAAACATTCCCAGGTCCAGAGCTCCCCACTACAAACTGTGACACTCAGACATTTACACCAGTGGTTCTCATCACTGTAGCTAGCAAGAGAGGAACTGATTGATTTTTCTAGGCTTCTCTTTCTGAAAAATCTCAGACAGCACTTCAAATATAACTGAAACAGTGAATTACGTTATAAGGTCACGGAAGATACGGGGTGCTGCGGTGCAGACCTGCAAACCCAGTGACTCAGTGACTCCAAGGCTGAGGCAGGAGGATCACATCTTTGGAGTCAACCTGGGTACATTAGCGAAACCCTATCTCAAAATAAAAATAAATAAATAAATAATGACTGGGAATGATGCTCAGTGGCAAAGTGCCCTTGGGTTCTAGCCCTAGTTTCAAAAAAGAAAAAAAAAAATCATGGAAATGCATAGAATAAGTTTGTTCCACATTAACTGTTTTCTGATCACACAGCTAGATTCCCCTAACTCATCTGCAGAAATTATTAATGGTTGGTACATTGAAAAAATGCATCCCATGGTCAAGTATGTTGGAAAATACTGAGTTTAAAGGAAATAGTACTATGTTATAGCAATCTCTCTACGTATACCATAAAAACATAGCATACCCCGTAACCAAAATGGTTTTTTCTGTCTATGCTAAAACATTTGAAAACATTTCAGAGATACAGAAAATGAAGAAAATAATTTAATAGAAACCTATTTATGCAAAGCTGATATTAAAATGCTATTAACCCTTTTGCATTTTATGCTTCTAATTGTTCCTTTTTAAACAAACAGTTTGATAGATACTCCTAAACCTCCAGCTTCTGGCCCTGGCCCAGACATGATCACTTTCCTGGGATGGAGTGTGGGCTTCCCATGTGTTCTACCTCCCAGTCATTCACTATTCATTGAGTATCAATTATGTGTTTGACATTGGTTCAAGAAGAGTTGATAGAATAGTTAAAAAAAAAAAGATATAATAAAACGGAGTCATCAGGCAGGCTAGCCTCACAGAGGCTGACAGTGAGATGAAATGAATAATGGTTTATTGAGCAGCGACAATGTTTTGGAGGAAAATGAAGCAAAGTAAAGAGCCTGGGGGCCTCTCAAACAGCCACGGGACATCTGGAGAGTGCAGGAGTGGCCCCCGGCAGCCTGGAGGTGGCGTCCTAAAAAGCCACACACAAACCAAAGGTGGGACCCAGCCTGTCATGCTCCAAAACCACCCAGGGAGGCAGCAGAACCAGAAAGCAGAAATAGGGGGTGGGGGGTACAGGAAGAGGTGAGACCCCAGATGGAAGTGCAGAGGGCGAGGCTTGGGTGCCACTTTGGGGACCAGGCAGTTCAGGACAGGAGCAGATGACCTGGCCTCTAGCATGGCCTGCTCACACTGGAGGTCAGCACTCTCCTGGGCCTTGATTTTCCCTCAGGTAGATGCTTCTGTGCTCCATGTGCCAGCTGCAGGCTGAAGAGGCTGCTCGGGAGGGCAATGCGAGCTGGGTATTGGGTGCTGGCCACATAAGGGTGACCACTCCAGTACAGGAATGGGAGTTGGTTCTCGCACAACTGAAGACTGAAGTATGGAAAGAGGGTGAACTGGAGTGAGCTCTGAATGTCGGGTTGAGCTGGAAGGATGGACGCTCTGCACACAGCGACAGAGGGAGGCAGGGATGCCACCCTTGTGTGTCACCTTCACTGCTGAGCCCTTCAGCTGCGCACGTGGGTCAGAATGTGACTCCCCACTCTGCTCCCCGAGAAGCAACAGACCCCTTCCATGGTTGACTTCTGGCACCATGTGTGTGTGTCATCTGCACCAGGAAGAGAAAACTGTTCCCAGAGAGAAAGGTATGGGTCGCGGCCAACAGCAATTTTTCTGTTTTTTGCTCTATGGGTCTCAAAGTAGAACAAGCTTAAACTGCTGCTACCCAATAAAATGCAATTTGCACCTCGCCTGATGCTACGAGATCATGGCTCAGCCGGTGCCACGTACCCTGCCCTTATCTTCTCTAAAGTGGTTCCAATATTCAGCCCTCCTTCTCGGAACATGGTGGGTTGTTTGAAATCTCTGTTCCACTTATTTCTACCCAGCACAAGCAGAAACTCCAGAGACATTGCAAAGGGACAACCAACCACATACAGTGGAAAGCCTCCAGTCCTCTGGACTTTCTCAGACAGCGGTGTCTCGTCTGATCTGCTGCATGGGACAGATCTCCCCTCTGCTGGGGAGTCTCTCTGACAGACTGCAGTTCCCAGCTGAAGGTGCTGAAAGCGGCAGAGGTGCCCTCCAGCTGCTGGTCCACAGTCAGCATGTTCCCGCTGGCTGTCTCTGAGTTCTCCAGGGATGCATTCACAGAAACACTTCAAGTAAAGTTTTTTACAACTGTCTTGCTGGATTCCTCCACCAATCTCCCTCTACTGCTTAAAAATCTCAAAACATCGCTCATTTGAAAATATACATTTAAATCTTTTAATTGCACATTTTTTTGGCACTGTCTTCCCTACATTCTGTGTTCAAATGTAATTTCAATAATACTCATCTCTGTCGACATCTAGAGCCAGCTCCATCTTTCAAACGAGTTTCTTGGTCATCCTTACCCAACAATTGTATCACCTGGCCTCCGGAACGCATTGCCTAGGGTCTTCTCTCAGTTGCATTTTATGTTTTTAATTCATCGATTCGGTAGCTGGACCCTAAACTGATTGTGGACGAAACAAGCCAACTGTGTTCTCCAAAGTGAAGGGATCACAGCCACAGTCAATAAATGATAGTCTAACTCTCCCTATGTGCAATGGGTTTCCTCAATTAAAAGTGGGCATAAAACTGGAGTAACAGAAACTGAAGTGTGGGTTTTCTTTTTCTTTTGAAATGCTTACATGAAATCATCTGCTTTTTAACCTTTATAATACATGTTTCCTTTTTCATTTTGTCATAAACATAAACTTCCAGTGGAAGAAAATGGGCCCTGGGCTGGGGATGTGGCTCAAGTGGTAGTGCGCTCGCCTGGTGTGCGTGCGGCCCAGGTTCGATTCTCAGCACCACGTACAAACAAAGATGTTGTGTCCGCCGATAGCTGAAAAATAAATATTAAAAAAAAAATTCTCTCTCTCTCTCTCTCTCTCCTCTCTCACGCTCTCTTTAAGAAAAAAAAAAAAAAAAAGAAAATGGGCCCTTGCCACAATTTTTATATTGTCTTTGGTTTTCAGGAGGGAATCAAAAGTACTGGTTTTTAGTGCAGGTGAGTCCTGATTGTTTTTATGTTGTAGGTAAAATTATTTGCATGGCTGCTGAGGATGGAACTCAGGGACTTGGGTGGGCTGGGCAAGTCCCCGATCACTGAGCTGCTCCCCAGCCCTTAAAGTACTTTTAAATAAACTCTACCTGAGTATGCCAGGACATGATGGGGCATGCATTTTACCACATAATTAAATCTTACTTCTCCCAAAGTAGTTAGTTCAAGTACTTGACCTCAGCTATTGAGAGAACCGCTGGGACACTGCACATAAAGTTTTTAAAAAGTAAGACTGTAAGATTCTTTATAGTCACAATAATTATTGAAATCCAACAAGACATATTTCATAATTCATTTTCTATATTAAGAAATCTACTCAGTGCTTCTTTTGACTATCTTGTTTTCCACCCACAGAAGATTAAGTTCAGCAAGTTTCAACAAGGGCATCTAGAAATAGAAAGACTGAGAACAAAAAGCAAATATAGCTGACAATCTGACAATGAAAGATAAAAATATTAAAACCAAATCAACATCAAGAAGCTGACAAGCTTGGGACACAGCAGACATTCTGGCCAGCCCGAACCTGAGAAGGCAGCCCTGCACCACAGTGAAAACTGCGTTCTAGAACCTAAAGCTCAGAGCCAGTGCTTACACACAGCACGCACTTGTGTTAGTTGATGTGATCCTGCATCTGAAGCAAAGCAGAACTGCGGCTCCCTCTGAATAGCTAATTGCTTTGTATGACACTCACCAGCAGGAGCTCAGGACCAGATGGACTTGGGAAATCATGAGCTGCATCCAGCTTGATCTGGGCTCCCGGTTAGCACAGTGGAGACTGTGCAAAGGCTATGGTGATGCCTACCTCACCTGATGCGAGAAGACAGGTGAGATGATGCACTCTGATAGGCAGAAGCCGTCAGTAAGCAGTCATTGCTGTCATCAGACGCAATGAATTGAAGCACAGAGCTCCGGACTTGCTCCGGATCACAGAACCCAGAAGAGGTGCAGCTGGATCCGAGGCTCCTCATCCAGTTCCTTATTCCTGGCCCGTTGTCCTTCCTGCAGTTTTGCCATTGTCTCCAAGCTGACACACAGTCTCTACTGTGTGAGGCTAAATGACATTCAGGAGTTTTTACATCATAAGAGATGATTGGGATCTTGAAGAACTAAACTTTACCTATTTGTTTTCTTATAATCATGGGGTCAAAGATTGGATCCAACTGTAAAGAGAATTCTCTGCAGTGACACGAGTAGTACAGCAAAGAGGAAGCCAGCAGCGTGTCTTAGGGCAGCAAGGACCAAAAAAGCCTGAAGGAGCAGCAGCTGAAGAGGAATACGGAAAAGAGATCACTACATCAACCAGTCCCCTGTCCCCCGACTCCATTCCTCCTTTCCTCTCTCCCTCCTTCCTCCCTCCCTCTCTTCCTTCTTCCTCCTTCCCTCTCTTCCTCCCTCCCTTCCCTCCTTTCCTCCCTCTTCCTTTTATTCTTTCCTTCTTCCCTTCTTTTCCCCTCTCTCCTTCCTCCCTTGGCATAGAGTTGGCTGGGCCAAGAGTCACTCTACATAGAGTCTCCCGTCTAAAAGAGTTTGCATTTAACCAGAGAAACAAAGAAACAGACACGTATAATATAGCGAGGAAAACAGTGTGACAGAAATAGTAACAGAGCTACCAGCCACAGAGGAAAAGGCCTTGGTCTTGACTTGGAAAGCTGGGGGGGGGGGTGTTTTGGGGTGGTGGCTGGTAAAGATGACCACCTTGTGGTGGCTGTAAGTTCTAAAACAAGATCGTGCTAAAGCATGTTCAGCACCTGGGGGTGGGACACAGAGCCCGGGGGACACAGAGAGACTGGTTTCCCCTTGAAAACTGAAGAGCTGAGTAACAAGGAGAAACGGTGAAGGACGCCAACTAGAGAGGCGGCAGGTGCCAGACAATAAAGGGTGGCGTGTGCGTGGAAGGACCTACGGTCTAGCTGGGATGCTGGGATGGGGTTCCTGGACACCCCTTCCACCTCCTTCCATCTGGGTTTCTGGCTCACAGTCGTCCTCGTGGGCTGGGAGGTGGGAGTGAGCACGGGACTCATTGCCCTGCAGATGCAGCAGAGGCAGCGGGGGAGCCTGCAGAGCCACTTGGATCCCACAGTTTATGCCCCGTTCTCTGTCATGGCAAGGAGCTGTTGAGCAGCAGCAAGCCCAGCTCTCCTGCCTGGCTGCAAACCCACAGGTGCAGACAGGGTCACCCTGAACCAACGCCGTGCTGAGGACTTTCACACCTTCCTCCCTCAGGTCCTGCTCCAGCACCTTGACGGTCCACCTTCCTCCTTCCAGCTCTCACCTGACCGCAGCTCCTGTCCTCCAGGGTTGCCTGGTGCCCTTGACTTGTTAAATGCCACCTTTTCTTCCAGACTTGACTTTGCAGTTCCTTCCAAACTTTTACAAGATCCAAGAATTTTACCTATAATATTTTACCATTCTACTCTGTTTCCATTCACACTGTTATTGACACTAAAAGTGTTTCTAGAGCAACAACATTTTAGGAATGAGACACTGGAAATGGTTATCTGCCTATTGATTAGGTTTAGGCCATTAGTGACTGTTTGAAAGGGGACACTGATGGCATGTCAGGTGTCACCTGTTGGCACCTATTGACATGTACCTATGGAAGGTAAATCCATTACAGCAAACATTAGTGAAAGTAAGTGGGTGGGATTAGCTGGTTGCATGTAAGCAAGCTGGAGATATTGGAGGAAAATGAGCTCTTGGATTTGCATTCTCAATGCAGTCCAAATTGGACAACAAGTGTATCAGTTCCTTACAAAATCTGATCACCTCCTCCAGCCACAGAAATGAAATTTCTGAAAAACTAAACACAATGTCTTGTTCGTGGGGGAGTAAATAACCACAAAAATTGATTAATCAGTTCAAATTAAATGAAGCTGAAGATGGGGACATAAGAGCAAATTCCTCCATGAAAGAGGACCTTGAACTCCTAAATGCTCTAGGGCTGCCTTTGCTCAGAGGAGCAGACTTCTCTCCCACCTGAGGATGCTCTTGTGGAAGAAGATAGGGGGGTCTCTCCTGAGACACTGGAGGTCATCCCCAAGCCTCATCAAATTTTATTGCTTCTAGTTCACAGATTTTCAAGTTTTCTCAATTTCTGCCTACCTTAGCATCTCAACAATGTTTCCCAGTTTCCTGAGGCCAGAAGAAGTGTCCAGCAGTGGCCTTCATGAAAGAGGTCAGCCCTCAAAGCATTTTTGCTATTCATTTTGTATCTTGATACCAATTTCACACCTCCTTTTTTAAAAGCATACATAAACTAAAAGGAAAAATAGGTTCACTTCATTCTTAAATAACCACAATTACTAATTACTTACTGGGGTACACATGCACCTGATGTGCATGCCACAACTTTTCAAACCTAGAAATAAAGAATGGAAACCCCAGATTTTCATCCTGGCAACTTCTCAAATGCTCAGTTTACAATGATATGACATCACCAGAGAGACTGCAGCATGATCTAATGCTAGAAGTGATAAACATCAAGCAAGCGGTCCCCAGAGCGTCAGACCAGCTGAAGGCCTGCTTCCCTTAGCATGGTGCCCCAGAGCACCTCTGTCACAGTGTGAAAACTAGAGCTAAACCTAAACCAGCACCAGTGGTTCCCAGAGAAACAGGGCCAAATTGTTTCTCAGGAGGACATGAACTATATACCAGAAGAACTGTAGATGTTGTCCATTTGCATGAACAGAATTGGGACATATGTTGGTAGTGGATCCTAGGTGTTCTAAAGCAAGCCCTGCCCAAACAGCAGATTCGTGTGCAAAAAAAGGTTTTGTTTCTGGTTTGGGACATTAAGTTTTGGGACGTTTTGTGATATTTTAATACACGACCAGAAGCTTTATCTTCAGCAATGTTACTATATTTTCTGTTTTAGATGGACCATGGCTGGCTTTCTATGGGAAATGCATTAGAATGAGAGGGTGGGCTTGGACACACGGGAGTGAGTTGGTTCTTAGATGTGTTCAAGAGCCTGCCTGTGCAACATCCCAGACATCCCCCATGGCACTTGGCTAACCAGTAAGAATGGAAGGCTTCCCTAGTCCTTGTCAGCTGCTCTCACAAAGTAGCTCAAGGTCAACTGAACAACAGGAATCTGCTGCTCCTGGTTCTGGAGGCTGGGATTCCAAGGCCAAGTGCAGAGTTGGAGTCTGGTGAGAGCCTGTTCTCCAGAGAGGACACCTTCTGTGTGTCCTCACAGGAGGTATGGGGTAAATGGGCTTCTACAGGCCTTTCTTACAAGGTCACTGATCCCACCTGTGAGGCAGAGCTCTCCTGACCTGCTCACCACCCAAAGGCCCACCTCAGAATCCATCACACTGGGGAGCAGTTTGCAGTGTGTGAGCGTTTCCAACATCTGGACCATAACAGGTTCTACAGAGTAGTCTGAGGCTCACACTCACAGGGGTCCCATTACCTAGCAAAACCAGGTACAAGACAATCCATTCAATCAGAGGGTGGGGCATTTTCATAAGGCAAACACAGGTATCTAACTAGTCTTGTAGTCAGTCTTAGAATTCGTGATATCTAATCATCAGAACGAACATTTCACCTGAGATCTCCAGCATCTGAGAACCTTGGGGATTGCCCAGTGTGCAGGTACCGCAGCCTGGGAGGGAGCAGACCGAGCTTTGGCCCCAGGGAAGAGTACACACCCATGTTGTTGGTGGGTGGCACAATGGCTTTTTAAAACACAGAAAATGGAGTGAATTCCTGAAAACAGCATTGCAGAGTTCTCCTTTTTCCAAATAATTTAAACTTGCCACTATAGTAGCTTTTCCTTGACTTGAAATGTTACTTTGTATACACAGGCTCTGAGTTTCTAGAGTGGGTTTTGTGTTGGCTGTTTTCCTTCTGAAGGTGCACAGGGATGTCTAGGAGTACCCTCTGTGTCCTCACCCACATGCCTTCTCCTCATAGTGACAGTACTGGCCGTCCTGCCTCTGTCCATCCGTCTCCCCCATCAATTCACACAGAGCTGGTGCTAGAGAACGGATGAATGAAAACGTGCTCCCACCAGCCAGCGCCAGCTGGAGACAGGGGCAGTTCTCGTCCCAGGTCCAGTGCTGTTAACGCCCACTCTGCTGTAGTGCTGACCTGCTCAGGAGCCACAGCCCCGTGAGCTCCAGGGTCCACGGGGTGGTCAGGCAGCAGTGGCTCCCTCTGGACCTGCCTGGTGCAGTTCCTTCCAACTCCCATTCCTTCCTCGAAGCTCTGGCCTGGGGTGTGTGTTTTGTCCTCTGTAAGGACGAGGCACCTCACCCCGGTGCTCAGCTGTCCCCAAGGCGGATGCACGCTCATCCCTGGTAGGATTGTGACTGTCTTTGTGCTTGAGGAGCTGGCTTTGGGGCTGAACTAGGGACACAGGTGTGGGGGTGGCGCTCCAGGTCCCCTCCATATGGGTTTCCAGGACAGCAGAGATAGCCAGAGTTCTCACATGGGATGAGAGTGGCCTTCAACCTCTCTGAGCTGTTGCAGAGGAGGGTCTTGCTGGGACAGAAGGGGGTGAGTGCCCCAAGCGTGGACCCTGCTTTGTCCTGAGGGAAGGAGGAAGGCTGGCCTGGAAGGGAGTGTTAGCCTCCTGAGTCAGAAGATTAGCAAAGCCTTGGGGCCGAGGTGCATCGACACTAGAAAACACTGTCATCTTGTGCATCCTTACCCCCTAAAGATGCCTCTATTACCCTTCCAATAGGATCAGGATCAAAGGGTGAGCTTGCAGGGACCAGTGAGCCCGAGGGGTGCCACTACCTGGCAATTGCAGTGAGCACAGCATCAGGTCTGCCAGGTTCCCTGCTCCCGCCTCCTGCCAGCCCTCACGGAGGCCTACTGGTCAACCTCGAACCCAACTCTAACTTAGTCATTGATGCTGTGTCATTTATACCTAATCAAAATAAATAAGTTGATTAATAAAACTAAATAAACAGAACAGCTTGTGGACCCCACAGGCTAAGGAGGAACAAGGACAGAGACAGCAGAGCTGGTCACTGTCATGTGGAGAAGACGGCAACGCAACACTCAGGGATGCCACTGGAGGGAACAGGGACAGCCTGGTGCTGGGAGCAGAGTCCCAGGGAGTCCGGTGTCCAAACTGTTGGGAGGAGTGTGAACGGTTTTCCAGTAAACGGTGAAGGCTTCGCTGAGGTCTTGAGTGTGTGAAGATCCATGTCCCACGGCAGTTGCCTTTGCCTGACACAGTGCCCATGCAGTGGGAGTGGGCAGGGACGGGCCTGGAGGTTCAGGCTTGCTGCCCTGATGTGAGAACTTGCAGGCCCGAGGCCTCTGACCTCATCCTGAGGCGGTGGGGACGGGCTCTCAGTGATGGGAAGCAAGGGAGCAGGTGAACAGGTGTCCCTGTGGGCTCTGGATGTCACACCTGTTCTCATGGGAGATAAAGCTGGGCTACATCTGCAGGACTCAACAGAAACAGCTGCTGCAGCTCCATGTCAGGTGTCAGCCCTGTGGGGTCTGTGGGCGACCCAGGCCTGGCCTGGCCTGCTCGCCTCTAGAGAGCTGACCGGTTTTGCTCTCCATCCGGGTACCTCATCCTGCCGTAGGCAATGTCCTCTGTTTCGCCTCCTCTTTTAAATCCCTGTGAGCACACTGGCTTCGGGCCTTGTGGAAAGTCACACTGGGAGGTGCATTGGACTTATCTTGTGGAGTTAGGTAAGTCAGCAGGTGGCCAGGAGGAGCAGTGGCCCTGGGAAGTTTAGGACCCAAAGGCACCAGAGGAAGAGCTGTCAGAGCCAGAGGTTCCAGTGAAGAGGGTCCAGGAGAGGTGCCTGCTTCACCTCCTGGCTTTGCTGGCCGGCCCCAAGGGCAGGTGGTCTGTTAATGCACAGACCCTTCAGTGGGATGCAGTTGGGAGCATCTTGCTGATCTCTCATGGCTCTGGCTGTCCACCATGGTCCAGGGAAGGCAGTGGAGTCATGGTAGGCACTGTACATGGGGGCTGAGTCTCCTCTGCATTCAAGACACAATCATAGAAATAAAATGCTGCATCAGAATCACAACCACTGCTTCTTGCACACACCCTAGGTGCCATGGCTTATGCCGTCAGCTTTGAAACACAGTTGCATTAGCCTTTACCTGGTGAGACTTTGCGAGGTCACTAGCACTGTCCAGATCCCGTTCTCTGTATTTCCTGAACTCATGACTGGCTTCTCTTAAGTTCCCACATAGCCATTGGGCTGATTTCAGCCATTGCAAGGAGAGGAGCTGGGTCTCATTTCCAGGATTCTGAGGCCTGTTTCTTATAGCACCAGACCCTGTCTAATCCCAAGTAATACAAATGGAGGAAGCTGAGATGCAGAGGGGTGAATAACTTCTCCTAGTTCACACAGGTAGAGAACTGTGGGCCAGGAGGTGAAAGCAGGTCAGCCTCACTTCAAAGGCAAGTGCCTACTCAACCTGTGCTCCTGGCTTTGCTCAGAGCGTGGCAGCTGGGTCTCCACTGGAGATCTCCCAAGGGAGCGGCTCTGCAAATGGGCAGATGGCTTCTGGTGCAGTTGTGCACACAGCCCTCTGGGAAGGAGCTGTCCCAACCCTCCCTCCCCTGCTCTGTGCCTTCCAACCTGGACTTGGGTCCTCAGTGTTTTTTTTGTTTTTCTTAAAAATAACACTTAAATTACTAATTCTTATTCCTTGCTGAGCCAATAAATTATGAGCAATTTTTGCATATTTTATCTTAGAAGCAGAAATGATCATCAAAATATTTAAAATCAGTGAGGCAGACACACCAGCTGATCAGAAAGAGCCCAGTCTGATGTTCAAAGTGTGTGACAGTGGGGTAGACCAGGTGAGAATATATGGCTACATATTAAAGACCAGCAGAAGTCCTGACTGGATATTCCTCTAAGAATAAGAGTGGACATACTGGATGTGTAGGTCAAACTAAAAAGCTAAAACCCCAAGATGAATTGGATTTTAAAAGTGTCTCCCTTTTCCTGACTTTTATGTGAATAACTGATAATAATGTCATATTATTTCCTTCCTTATTCTAAAAGCCTACTGTAAGAAGGACATCCAGTTTAATTGACAATTTGGTAATTTGAATGACTACTACTTATATTATATATCTGGTAAATACTAAATTTTGTTACTCATGTATCTACAGAAACTTTGAGTAAAAGACTTAATTTCTTGGGTTAAATGTATAGACACTTAAAACTTCAAGAAGTGGGTGTGGGGGTGCCTGTATGCATAAAACAACAACAGCAACAACAAAACCCTAAGACCCAAAAAGCATATTTTGGAGATAGAAGAGGTTTAAATTAAGGTTGTGATGATGCAATCGTTCGCCTTTTCCCATTTCAGAATGATATTGAGATCATCTACAGGGAGACCTGGTGGTGCTGCTCAGGAACAAAAAAATCACAGAACCTCCCTGGAGTAAGTCAGCACCCTCGGCAGCCAGCCCTCTGACCCTTGCTGGGCACTCTGGACTAGCCAGGACACCCTGCCAGGAGGTGGCAAGGCTGGGCGTCATTATCTCAGGGAACCTGATGCTCACTGGGGAGGGCCAGGGAGTCCTCGCTGTGGCCGGATCACATTACGCAAACGGAACTTGGCAGCCTTCCTCCCTAGGAGCATCTGCGGCACCCCTGGTCCCTTGTGCACCCATTCTGTTTTGTCCAAGAAAGGATCATGGGTGATGGAGGGGCCGAGCCTGCTAACACCTGATGTAATCATCAGAGGGGTTTAATCAGCGGCACATTTCACATGGGATCACTGTGTGGCACTTTCCCCAGCACACCCTCAGGCAAATTAGAACTTGTTTGAAACAAGACCAGTCGTCCTCCAAGAAGTGACTAGTGATGTTCTTGCCTCTCTCCTGCCGGTCCAAGAGCTTGGAACAACCCTGCCGGCTTCGCTGGCTGGCTTCGGCAGGAAATCCGATGGACTGCTCTCCCCTGAGCAGCATCCTGTCCAAAGGCCACAGGGCAAGGCTCTGAGGAGACTCTCAGGGTTGAGGACACGCCCTGACCAGGGACAGCCACTTGAGCACCAACTCCACGAAGGGACAATCACCAGGCTCACGTCCTTCCTCAGAAACAGACCGAGTAGATGATGAAGCCTGGTGCTCCGTATTTAAGACGGATTAAAGTAGACTTTGTGGAGTAGTCAGAGTGTGCACTTTACCTAACTAAGACCATTACCAGCAGCCACTACCAGTACCACTGGTTACCAGTTCATTTCTACACAGAGCAGGCAAAAGGCTCTACTTACTGTAGTTGGAGATGTTTTTAACTGAGTGCTCTATACTAGGCTAGCTATAGTACGTAGTTGTGTAGGAAATCTCTGTATAAAAAAGAAAGAATGAGTATTAATTTAATCATGTGGATGAGGGAACAGATTGAGGGTCTGAGGTAAATTGTCAAGGACAGACAATAGAAGGGTTTATGTAAACACAGTGAGAATAGAGCTAGACATTCAGACAATAATTGCTTTAGATATTCTTGTGAAGACATGATTTTAATGATTTATGTAGCAAAAGTCTACATGTCATACTCTACTGTTGGTTAGTAGAGTTATTACCAGTGTCTCTTTATAGAAAGCAGAGCACTTAGAGAGAGACAAGCTCTGGCGATCTTGGGTGGAAGGAAGGTGGTGTGGGAGGTCAGGTGGACAGGTATTGAAGTAGGCGTGGAACAGCTAATGACGAAAGAACAGAACGGAAACTTGAACCCAAAAGTCATTGTGATCCCTTCTTCCATTTAAAATGATCATATACAGATAGAGAAAAGAAGTTAATTTTTAAGTTGTTTTTTACTCTTATTTAAATTTCTAATATAAATGTGAATTATTTTATAACAAAAAATTGATAATAGCCTCCAGTATTTAGCAAAATTAGGATGTGATTTGCTTTATTATTCATTCATGTCTGCTGGAAGTACTCATACCCCTCCGCTGCGTATTACTGTGTGTATGACATACATGCATGTCTCTGTGCATCATCTAGTCTTCTGAGACCTAAAGAGAGATGATCCATTGTCTCATAAACTAAGTCATGTTTTTCTCCTCTAAATCAGAAACTACTAGATTTGGCCCTTAATTGTAAACTATTTATCAAATTCACATTAGATAAATATTCAGATGATCATTTTAAAAATATTTATTGATTGATTGATGTATATGGGTATGTATTGGTATCAGGGATCGAACCCCCCTGGGCCATAGCTCCAGTGTTTGTATTTGTTTTATTTTGAGTCAGGATTTTGCTAAGTTGCTGAGGGTCTCACTACATTGCTGAGGCTGGCTTTGAACTTGCAGTCCTCTTGCCTCAGCCTCCCCAGCTGCTGAGATTACAAGCATGTACCACAGTGCCCGGCTCTCAAACAATCATTTAATTTAGATTTATAAAAAATCAGCTTTTTATTCTTAGGAAAGCTGCTTATTTAAAAAAAAAATTATCAGATTCAAAGATGATTAAGATTTGGGGCATTCCAATATTTCACACTGCTCTTTCACTATTTAGCACTAATATTCCCCTCTGTTTCTCTGAAGGCACATTCTAGTTGGAAAGGTCTTCCTGCGTGCTGTGTGGTGAGTTCCAGGAGCAAGCCCCGCACACTCCCTGCTCTGGGAGCTGCAGGAGGGCGCCTGCCCACCGCCCTGGGTTCAGCAGCAGCAGCTCCAGACAGAAGGTAAGGTGGTTGGCCTGGTCTCCTTTCCTCTTTACCAAGTTGAGGTGTTGAACACACTGAGACCACTTCCACCTCTCTCACTGGTCACTAGTTGCCATTGACCTCCAACTTTTACATTCACTTGTTTCTTTTCTTTCACTTTTAAAAGCCATCAGTCCTGAAACCTGGGTCTTCCTCACTGACTCTTCCCTCCCTCTGTGGCTGCCAGACAGTGGCAGGAAGGTGACGCTGGATTCCAGGGCCACTGCAGGTCACCACTTCCTTGCTCTGATTTTTCATGAGTCAGTCTCCCTGAGCTCCGGAAAGCTGATGTTGCATGTTCCGACCTGGACCCCAGCACGTGGGGGCTGACCCCGTAGGCTGAAAGGTCACCAGCAAGTGGAGGCTCAGGAAAGTGCATCATAAGCTGGAAAAGTCACATAAATGCAAGTTCCCATCTCACTTCTCATGTGTCTCTGTGTATTTAGTTGTTTTCCTTTGTGAATATTTGAAATTATTAAATAAATGCATTCTGTATTTTATATTTTATTTAAACCATAAAATAATCACATCAATTTTGTGTTGATGCATGATCTTAATCTTTTCTATTATGTATCTTTTTATTACATAATTATGGCAGATTTTTCTTAGATATAAAATTCTATCAGCCAGCTTTCTGAGCATGTATAAATTTGCAAGTAGGTATGCATTAACTAAACATACATATATGCTTTATATACCATTATTACTCAACCTTGATGTGATTTTTTTTAATAAAAAAAACATAATTAAGGGGTTTTAGTGATTTAAAGAAATCATTTTTGCAATTTCAAGTAATGTTCTTTACTGCAAGGCAGGTGAGAGACATCATTGTTCTTGTTTTATGGACTCCTGGCTACAGAGGACTATTCTCGGCCATAAGTATTTCCTCAAGAGCAGAGGTCAGCTTAAGAGACAGCCATTAGGAATCTATTCCTGGTCCCAATTTCTGAAATCGCTCCCACAGAACGTCTCTTCCCTCTTGGTCTGAGTTGGGAGTTGTGCTGGGAGTTGCTTTGCTCTGGACAAGGAAGAGCAGCCCTGGCTGAAGGCTCTGCAGATGGGCAGGTGGCCTGGAAGGGAGGCGCGGTGGCTTTGAGGACCTCACTTGAGTTTTCTGTTACCAGCTCATGTTGCACGAATTAGGAATCTGGCGTCTCAAAGCAGGTGAGGAGGGTGTTGCTTGCCTTCTCCATAAGGCAGCCGTCCTTCTACGCTGGATATCGGAGCTTCCCTCACAGGGCTGGGTACAAAGTGTCTTCACCTGAGTCTGCCCAGCAGAGCCACAGACTTCCAGCTCTAAACGCCAGGGAGGAGCAGGGCACTCCTCACATTTTCTAGCTTTGTCGTCACTAAGTTCTCGTTATATACATTTGACTTCCCAAATATGCGAAGTCAGCATTCGGAGCAGGCTGCTTGTAAACTGATGGCAATGAAAACTGAACCCAGGTTTTCTTTGGGGACACTGTTTTTCAGAGGGACTTTAAGAGGTGCCCTGTGGGCCTGAGCCCAGCTGTGCTGCCCCACTCACTGCCAATGTGCTGCTGCCCTGGGCTGTTCACGCATAGCCCCACATGGCCAGCTAGTGCTGAGAGGTCACCAGGTGCTCCGTGCCCCCCTCCGTCAGCTGCAGGCCCGGAGAACTGCTTCACGTGCTCCTAGACAGCATCCTGGCACACGGTGGGCATTGGTGGTGGGCATTGGCTCTTGATACTGCTGCTAATGTTATCAGCCCTCAAAGGGGGATGTCACCTCCTAGTCCTTCTGAGGAAAGACACCCATGAAGAGGTGTTGACACCTGCAACTTCAGCCAGCTCCCGCCCCAAGCTCCACTTGGCAGTGTATCCTCCTGGGGGAGGTGGTTCGGAAGATGCACAGGACTCTTCCCATGATGCCAGATAGGGATTGGCTTTTGTTTATTTATTTTCTTTTGCTTCACCCTCAAGGCAAACCTTTGTACCCTCTGCAGGTTGAGGACAGTGTCCTGGGCAAGCCTAGGATTTCCTGGATAACAGACCTGCTGTGGGTCACAGGCCCTTGGCTGACTCCAGGGACCTGGCCTGCTGACTACTGGCGCCAAGGAGGCTGTTCCTGGGGGCCAGTGGCTCTCAGGAGGCTGAACCATGGCTCAGGCTCAACAGGAGGAGGGAGAGGCAGAGTGCAGACTCCCAAGAGGCAGCATCTTTCCTGGAAGGCATTCTGATGGCCCCAAAGTGACTGCATGGCTTTCTTCCCTGATAGTCAGACGAAGGCTTGGGGTGAGTGCTCCAGGTGTGTATGCAGACAGAAGTGCCACCCGAGTTCCAGTGGAGGACAGCAGAGCAGCATTGTCACCACCTGAGGGTCACACACCACCCCACCAGTCCAGATCCCTGCTGCTGCTGGGCCTGGAGGATGTTCTGAGGTCGGGCGACCTCTGCATTGCTGGCCTCCCCCACTAGCCGCCAGTAGAATCCACCGATATTGACAACCAGGAAAATAAATGAATAAAACCCTCCATATAGAGCCCGGTTTCCCCTTGGGAGCAGGGGGTGAAATCACCCTCCAGGAAAGCCAGACTCCTGCTCTTCTTTACCCACGGGGAGCCGCCCTTCCCCTGCTGGGAACCCTAGGATAACTGCAGAGTGGCTGCTGCAGGGGAAGTTGCAGCTCAGGTGGGCGAAGTGCAGGAGGGAGGGCTCTGAGAGCGCTTCCCCCAGGAGCTCACAGGGTCCTCACGGTGGCCTGGGCAGAAGGTCAGGGGGCAGGACGCCGGAGGAGAACCAGGACCCTGAGGCTGGGCCTGGAACTGTCCCTCAGGCCACAGAGGAGCACAGGACAGACAACCTGCACCTCGTCTGTAAGGCGCCTCTTCACACTCCCAGTGGCCTCGGAAGCACGCGCTTGTTCATTCTCCCCCTCACGGGGCCTGCTCCTGTAGGAGACCGGCTCAGGTCACTGGGTTTCCCTGTCACTCCATCACCCACAGCTTCCTCGTGGCACCTGGGCAGAGTTGGTGACCCCATGGAAAGAATTAAGTCCCTTCAGGACAGCCACACAGCCAGGGCAGGGAAAGCGTGACTCCCCCCAGGCCGTCCCCCCACGCAGCCGCAGACCCACTCCCTGTGAAGCCAAGCCCCAGGGAAGGGGGCGGCACCAGGGCCGCACAGCAGCCAGCAGCTGGGTCCGGCTGTGTGGAGGGGCCTTTCTCCCCCACTCCAGTGCCCCTCACGCGTTTTGTGGAAACGTGTGCCCTCCCAGAATGAAGAGCTGACAGTCCTCAACACGCTGTGCCTTCAGGGTCCAGAGGTCCCTGCTGCTGCTGCCGCCTGATCTGGCCATGGCAGGATCCGGCTTCCAGGAGGCCCTCTCCGATGCCCAGCTGCCACCTGGGAATGCTCACACTGCTGGGCTGGTCATCTGTCCAGCACCCAGATGTTCATAGACACTTCTCCGTGTCCTTGGGAACCCAGGGGTTTGAGGAGAGTGCTATCGGACAACGGGATGACTTGAGGGACCCAGCTCTACCTCCCAATATCACCTCCACTTTTGCAGGGGCCTCCAAGCTGCTGTGCAAAAGAAATGATTTAAATGTCATGGTGGGTCCCCTGAGGAAGGTGCTCAGAACAAAGTGCTGAGATCTCTGGTTTAATTTCAGAAATCCCTGAGTGCGGATCTGTCTAAGGAGCATTGGATGTATTGGATGACACACTGCCTCTGTCCTCTAGGACACAGCCATGGGGCCTGGCTCCTCAGTCCTGTGCACTGCTGGCCTTGGAGTGGACGGACAGACAGCTGCTTCAGGCTGCCCTGGTGTCCCTGGGTGTTTTTCCTTATCTCTGCCCTTCCTATTAGATGCCAGTGGCAGCTTCTCACCCCACCCCCAAATGTTGTCAACCCAAAGTGTCTCCACATATGGTCTTTTGTCCTGTTGGGGCAGAAGCTCCACAGGTGGAAGGCGTCCCCACCTTCCCACCCCAGGCACGCCACCCAGGTTAAGGCAGGCCTTGGGCACACCTGCGGGACAGAAGGAGCCCAGTCATCGTGGCCAGCTAGCCTGCCACCAAGCCCTGGTGGAGAAGCTGGGAAGTGGGATGAGTCCCCTCCTCTCCAGGCCTCCCTTCCCAGGACAGGGGACAAGTAGATTGCTCATTGAAAAGGAACCAAAGCAGAACAAATCGCAGAAAGCAAGAAGCCCTTCTCTCTCTCATTAGATTCACTTAATTGTCATTGAGAAAATCAAGAGAACAAGAAGAGGTTAAGGCATGGGAGAGGTGCACGGAGAACAGAGGGGTGGTTTCTTTCTTAAGTGGATGAGAGGGAGGAACAGGATGCTTATCATTACCACATAAACCACAGGTGCCAGAGCACTGTGAATACCAACTGAGCCCCCACTCCAAACAAGTCGAATGCAGAGAGCGAAAATATGATTTTGAAATAGATTTTTTATAATTGCTGAATATTTTTTGTGTCTAAAAACAAAGTACCAGGCTGGGCTCAGTGGCACATGCCTGTAATCCTAGTGGCTCAGGAGACTGAGGCAGGAGAACCATGAGTCCAAAGCCAGCCTTAGCAAAATCAAGGTGTTATGCAGCTCAGTGAGGCCCTGTCTCTAAATAAAATATAAAAATGGGGCTGGGATGTGGCTCAGTGTTCGAGTACCCCTGAGTTCAATCCCCAGTACCAAAAAAAAAAAAAAGGCCACAAAGTGCCATATTTTTACCTTATTACCTTATCTAGCTTTGTCTTTAACTACTTTTAAACATGTAAACACTATCTATGATCTTTCTCTTTCTAAGATAATTATTCTAAAGCCTTGCCCCATACTTTTCATCTGGGAAGTTGAAATTTAATGCAATTTAAAAAATAAAACATAGCATGAAATGAAATACTCACTAAGAAGTGCGTCCCCACCTCCCACCACAGTAGGGGAAGCCTTGCTTTGGGCGAAGTCAGTACCCTCAGATGCACCCAGAAATGCAGATGCGCCCCTCAGGACAAGACAGCGCACTAGTCAACAAGTGGTTGCCATGTGATCGAGGGGACACCAGGTAGGACTTTCACTCTCTCAGCATTTATGGTGGGTCACCACATGCAGTCTTCTGGTTAAGCACTGGGACAGGAAGGGAGGCAGGCATAGCCTGTGCCCAGGAGCATATGGCTTGTGGAGAAGGCTGAACTTGCCAACACATAAGGCACAGGTGCCAGGTTACTGTGCCCGCTTACCTTCTGAATCGTCTAGTTCTGCTGTCGCCTCTTATCAGGAAGACAGCAGCCCTGTTGTGTAGCAGAGGCATCCAACATTCTTCAGATCTGCAGGTGCCCAGTGTTCCCCACCCCAGATAGACCACATCTGAATCCCTGGGGCTGCTGAGCAACAGAACTTCTAAACCCTCCTGGTGGTTCGGGTATACAGTCAGCGCTAGGAGCCACTTCTAAACCCTCCTGGTGGTTCGGGTATACAGTCAGCGCTAGGAGCCACTGCTCCACTTAGTTTTCCTTAGATAAAGGCAGCTCAGGACGATGCTTCCATGTGCCAGACTGGCCTGAATCACAGAGGCACTTGTTGAATGGGACGTCTTAAGATTCTCCCTAAGGAAACTGGGTTCAGGTTGGGTTCAAGCCAACAACTCTCCATGCTGAAGAAGAGTTGTATGCAATTCTTGGGAACAGTTTGAAAATAGCTCAGAAGCATATTTCTAACTTTAATGCGACTACACCTGCTCCGGCTGCCTTCTACTCTTTCCCAGATGCATCACAAATCCCCATTGGGAACTTACCCCAGAATGCTCAAGAAGTCCAGGAATAATAATTATCCCACCAAGACACCTCACCTCTCTTCCGCTCTCCTCCACACCATCTGAGGATACAGCAGAGGCCAGAGAGTGACCTACCTACCTACCTGGTGACCACTAAGACTAATAATCAACTGTGCGCGTGAGTGGATAGCTCAGTTAATTCAAAGTGAATAAGCTTGAAGAGTTTAAGAGATCCTTACAATCCATTTTGCATTAGGTGGTATTTATGCCTAAAATTAACAAACATAAATTGATGCTTATAAGTACAAGCCGATTAGGCAAATCATTATTTAGGGTCAGCTTGGGTCCAGCATGCAGGAAAGCCATGCTCGTTAGCTGTAATGAAATGCTGGCCCTGAGTAAAGCACTGTACCTCCCACATACGTGTGACAAACAAGAATTCTACCGGCAGGCCACAGTGGCTGCAATAAACTAAGGACTCTGAGTCTTAGAATCTAGTTCAGATAATAGTAGAATCCATCCAATAAAGCACTTCTGAACATGACTATCAAGACTCCTGATGTGAGTTTTAACTTTGAACCAGGAATTGCTTCCTGAATACTGGGTACCTGCCAGGTGAGGGACATGTGCTTTGCCTGCCTTACAGTCAGCCGCCCCACTTCTACCACCTGCTGTTACGTGGCCTTGGACAGGTGCTCACCAACTTCTCCTGTGTGGGTTGGACCTGTTATTGGTGTTCCTCTCATATGGCACCAGAGTCCTGTGCAGGGTGCAGCAGGTAATTATAGCTTAGTCACACCAACAACAGAAACATATGTAATGGGAGTAAGGACCATATTATCTGGAAGAGCATTTTAGTGCTCTAGACGTTGCAAGGAGTGGTTAATAGTAGTGGGCTCAAGCTCCCACTCGTTTGTTGAAATTAATCAGTCAATTTCATAGAAGAATGGAATGGAATTGGGGTCACTGGAGACTGGGAAATGTAGCCGGAGACGGACGGAAAGAAGTTTACTAAGGCACCAGAACCCTGGGAGTCGGGGAAGGACTGATTCTGCCACAGCACAGTAAGGGCAACCAGGGGCCGACACAGACTGGGATTTACTTAAAAATGCCCAGGGAAGATGTGAAGACATTCTGAACACTTAAAATGATGATTCATGCTTATCACCCTGATTTGATTATTACACAGTATACACATGTATTGAATTACCATAAGGTACCCCATAAAGTTGAACAAATATCATTTATAAAACAGAGCTAATGAGGACAAAATCGTAGTGGGCTAGAATAGTTTAGGAAATAACAAACTCGAATCCCAAAGATTGGAAGTTTGGAAACCTAATGAGATTCTGGGTGGGGGGTCCAAGCGACCTGGGGTCATGAATGTACTTTTGAGAAGAGACGGCAGACATCTAGAGTGCCTAGAGGAGGAAGAAGCTGTAGAGTGCAGCTCTCCAAAACAAACCCAAAGCTGAAGACGGGGAGGAGCCTGGGAGCCACACCTGCCATGGAGTCCCAGAGGTCACCAGGGAGAGCAAGGAGCAGAGAAGATGGTCAGAAGTCAAAGGGAGGGCGGTTGTAAGGTGGGATTCCCGTGGAAGATCCTTAGAGCAAAGCCCGAAAAGTAGGAGTTACAGAAGCATCACAGGGGACAGAGGAGGTGTGTGTACCTTTAGGCAGGTGGGATCCTGGGCCCCCCCAGGCTCTGCGCCTGGTGTCCCCAGAGGAACAAGCACATTGCACCAGCCCTGCAGTCAAACAGGCCGGGCCTCCGGGCAGCCTCACCAGATCCAGCAAATACAAGAGCAGGGTGTCCAGTTGAGTTTGAGGTAAAAAAAAATGGACAAATTTGAGCCTCTGATGGAGGAGAAGGATAGATACTTGCTAAATTTAAGATAGAAATCAGATCTCCAGCAGGCAGTCAGACCCGGGAAGCACTCCAGGAGGAGTAACGCACTGTTCAACGTGTGGTTTCTCTCTGTGGAAAGAGAAGCCCAGGCCAGTGCCTCCGACCCACCTCGCTCGCTCTGGGTTTCCCAGGCCCCACTCCGCGAGGGCCACAAGCTCCACTGTTGCGGGTGTCTGCTCTGAATTCAATTCTCACTTTCTCCCAGCTGCTAACTTACAAATCCTTGATCAAACACAACTGTTAATTAAGAATACTCAATATGATTCTCGCCTCCAGCACGTGCCAGCTCCAAACTCCCTCATCAGACTGAAAAATGGAGTGATCCCCGAGAGCTGCTCACTTGCTCGGATCACACGCGCTCCCAGTGAGGTAGACAGACGTCTCCATTGGGCAATTGTGTTAGCTGTTGTGAAATTCACCATAATGTCTGCATTGAGATCAATTTTATGGAAAATATAACAATCACGAAGCCATGAAGAATAGATTTAGGCCAAATGTATGGCAAGACGAGATTCCGTGTTTTTTTCAACTGCCCTGCTGAAATTCTCAAAGGCATATCTGAAGTGATGGCCAGGGGAATTTCCACGCAGTGACTTGGAATGTGGAAAGAGGTCTGGAATTATGAGATTACATGAGGCATTTTGCTGATGTTTTTAAAGTTGAAAGGAATAGACAGTAAAACATGAATAAGATCTTTTGAGAAACTAGATTATGATGAACGGAGGGAAGAGAGAGGAAGGAAGGATGGAAGGAGGGAGGAGGGAGGAGGAAACTGATTACCAAGTCGTCTTCCTTGGCTTGGAGATGACTGTAAATACACAGTTTTCACTAGATATTTGATGCCAAAACTCTTGTCTACACTCTTAGAACTTGTGAACCCACAGACAGAACCACTGGGTTGTGGACCTAAAGGTAGTCTTTACCTAAGTGTTACCGCAGTGTTGCCCCCCCATGTCTCCAACTCACATGTTACAAAGAGTACTGAGTGCTGTGCACACACCTGCAATCCAGGGACTCAGGAGGCTGAGGCAGGAGGATCATAAGCTTAAGGCCGAAGAATGGTGGTATTTGGACAAAGTGTCCCTCGGGACCCAAATCCAGTTCACTTCCATGCACAAGGGCCCACCATGAGGGGTGAGGAGAGCGGGCACCGGCAGCTGGAGTGGCGCTTCTGCCCCATCACCACGTGGCTGGATGGCCGAGTGGAGCCCCTGAAGGGTGGCAGGACAGCAGCCAGGGGGCAGGCAGCAGTGCCCTCCACACAGTGTCCTGGGCCCCAGGCCGGCACCTGGCATCCCATGTGCTTCTCCCACAGGCAGCTGTGACCAAGGGCGTCAGGAGAAGGACTGGAGACGCAGACAGCAGTGTCCAGTGATGTGGGAGGAGCTGATGAGGACGGCTGATAGAGACACTTACTGGATGCCATTAAATTCTCGCTTGTTCTCACCTCTTTACAAGACAGTTCCAAAATGAGGCTTCAGAAACTTACCCACCTCCTCAGTAATAAAGCAAGAACAGGCGTGTAGCAGCTGAAGCAAGCACCCAGGGACTGAGCCTGTGAGAGCCTGGCCCGGCCTGGGGAGGAGCCTGGGAGCAGCAGGTCCTCTGAGGCCTGCCTCTCAGGGCCATGGCCACACCTGAGGTTCAGACAGGACACACTGAAGCCACAGCTCTTTCTGGCACTCTATTAGGTCCCAGGCTCATTTATTACATTTTCTACCCCAGTGCTAGAATCCAACATTCCTCTAAGAAGCTGGTTTCTCTTTTTCTTTTTTTTATTAATATTTATTTTTTTAGTTATAGTTAGACAGAATATCTTTATTTTATCTATTCATATATGGTGCTGAGGATTGAACCCAGGGCCCCACACATTACCACTTAGCCACAAGCCCAGCCCAGAAACTGGATTCTTTGGTGAATGATACGAGCAACCAAGGTCTGCATGTGCCTGCTGCTGTGCCATATTGTTTGTTGCCATCTCAGCTGACAGACTAGGAGTGCACACAAGTGTACATGCACACAACACACACACAGCACCATGCATGTATAAAAATATTTCCATCTGTAACCATCTGCATCTCTAGTAAGTGAAAATGAGTTCACACCTATGCCTCCAACTTTAATTCATTCTTGTATTGTTCCTAAACCAAAGGGGAAGAGTAAGGCACCTTGTCCTTAAATGTTCCCTTTTCTGTTCCTTTAAAACCTCACAGTGAGAACAAGCCTGGGCTGGTCAGTCCAGACACAGATCATCGTGGAGGACACTGCATTCTCTTACACACACTGGACCTAGGGCGAGTCAGTGTTATCCGTAGGAAGCGACTTTCTTGCAGATTCACCAGGACGGTTGCTCCTTGGAATCCCGTTGCCTCTGAACTCTTCTTGGAGCAGCCTCTGCTGTCCTGTAAGTTTCCCCCAATAAACCACAGGTCTCCCATGCTGTCTCCGGGTACTTTATTTGGCCTGTCTGTAACCTACTCCACTGCGCTAGCCCAACTAGGCTGTGAACAAGACAGTTACATGTGGTTATTTTAGCCTGTCTCTTTTTTTCACCAGTAAATTTCCTTTCCAATAGTGAGAAACCAGGCCCCACCTTCTGTCATCTATTTACTGAATTGTTCAATTACAGGATCAGTTTTGGTGGTACCAGAGTAGTTGTCATGTATCACCCCCTCAAAAAAAAAAAAAAAAAAAACCTGAGCATCATGTCCAGGCTAGGGTTCTCACACATAGTTCTTTGGTCTTGGTTTCACGTCATAGATCATTCCCCAAGTTACACGAGCCAACACCTTTACCCCTAACTCCCGTTAGTAAACTTATTGGATGAAATTTGGAATAACAGTTAATCTGTTTTGTCACACTCTGCGTTCCATCTGGAGACCCCCAACCTCATAAATGAGTTATTATATTTGCATTCATTAAGATTTGCACTTTGTGGTGTGACGTTCCATGCACTTTGACCGGAGCATGGTATCTTGGATCCTACAGAGGAGTTTCACTTCAGAAAAAGTCACCTGTTTCCCTATTGGACCCCCTGCCTGCCCCGGGAACCCTGGCAAGCACAGACTGTTGTTCTGTTGTGGTTCTGGCCAATTCTGGGTTCTGCTTTTTCCAGAATACCACAGAACTGGAACCAGCCCCCGTGCCTCCTCTTCAGATGAGCCCCGGTCAGCAGTATGCCCTGGAGGACTTGGGGTCTACCCTGGTCCTCTCTGCTGCTTGATGAGATCTTAGTTTTCGCTGCTGGATAAAATTCAGCAAAAGGATCTACCTCTGCTTTGTTTCCAGTCACCTACTGAAGGACATGTCGGTTGTTTCCAGTGTGTTGTTATTGTAGATAAAGCTGCTCCGAATATTCAGGTATAGGGCTCAGTGGGAGCCTCTGTTCAAATCAGCCCGTTAACATGTGGGAGCATGGTGCGGCTGGATCACACGGAAGACTGTGTTCAGCTCCGTAGGAATCTTCCGGAGGCCCTCTGACGTAGCTGGGCCACTTTGCATTCTAACCAGCAGTACAGGTCACTTGTTGCCCTGCCTGGTCCCAGTGCCTGGCATTGTCAGTGTCTTGGATTTCAGCCATCAGAATGGACGTAGCATGCTGTTGCTCGGTGTTTGAACCCAGCATGTCCCATGATGAGCGTCTTTCAGAGGTCTATTTGCTATCTGTATATCTGTATATCTTCTTTAGTGATGTGTTGGTTCCTATCTTTTGCACATTTTTAATTGGGTTGTTTTTCATTCTTGACTTTTAAGTGTTCTTTATATACATTGGATGAAATTCTTTATCAGATGTCTTGCAAATGTTTTATCTCAGCCTGTGTCTTCTATTTTGATTTCCTTTGCATGTCTTTCCTAGAGCAGAAATTATTATTTTTTATTTCAATTTATTTTTTTTTCTTTTGTGGATCATGCAGGTGCATTTGTATTGAAAAAGAATTGTTACCACCTCCAGGCTATGTAGTTTTCAGGCATGTGTTCCTCTAGATATTTTGGAGCTCATGTCTTGTATTTAAGTTTATGGTCCACTAGGATTTCAGTTTTGTGAGGTGTAAGGTCTGTGCTAGAGGGAAACACAGTCTTCCCAGAGTCATTAGGGGGTACCCATTCCCACCGAATGGCCACTGTTGCTTCGCACAGCACCCAGCACTCTGCCACTCTGGCTGGGTGTTTGCTCTGGACCACTGCAATGCACACTGCGCTGTCTCCATCCCTGTGGATTGTGTGTATGAAGCAGGTTGTTCCTCCAGCTCCTTGTGCTAGGAATTTGGAGTGGAAGCACCATGTAGTCAAACCTTTGTCCACCTCCTAACACGTCTGAAATCTTTACTAAACATGACTCAACTTTGGGTTTCTCATTTGTGAAATATCGCTCATAATAAAAATAACTGCTGAGGCTGGAGAAAAATACATGAAGAGTGTTAGCACAGCACATGCCTCTTGACCCCTGAACGTGTTGGTTATCATGGTTTCTGCTCAGTTAACAGCACGAGATCAACAGGTAAGTGCGCTCCCCTGAGTGGTTCTCAGCTGTCTTATCTTGTAGCTCCTGGACATTTGGCAAAACCTGGAGACATTTGTGGCTCTCACAGCCATGGGGACAGGATGCTACTGGCATCTAGTGGGTAGAGGATGGGAACACCAATCAACATCTGGCAGAGCACAGGAGGGACCGGCACAAAGAACTACCAGCTTCACCTGGTAGGAGGGATGAGGTGAGAAACTCAGCTCTGAGACAAGCTTGGGCTCTGGGCATTGCTGCTTTACAGACAGATGTCACCCTCCAGTCATCTTTAAATCCTTGTCATTCAACACAAGGAACGTGTTGGATAAAGGGATTCATTTTGCTCATTTCTGAACCCATCACAGATGTCACCGGTAAATAAAAATATATAACTCATATGCTGGAAATCAGTTTGTAAGGAAATGTTAGAAGAGGTATTAATATCTTTATTACATTGTTATGTCCTGAATTCACAATTTACAGGTGCACTCTTTGTTTGGATTAAGTATACCAAATGTGGTATTGCATGCAATTATTCTCCATCATATATTTATTGGATAAATAATTAAATGTGCAACTTTACATAAGAAAATTGTTTTTCTTCAGTCATATTTAACATATATACACACACCTATCTCTGTATTTATATACCTGCATGTGGACACAGCTCTCCTTTCTTGAAATGATGTTGAATTCAAATAAACATGTAATGGTCAAATACTGTCCAATGCAACTACATTTTAAAATCAAAAAAAATAGGAAAGAATTGTGCAGCCTGCATATCCTCAATTGTCTGCATATCTCAGTTGTACAAATCAGGGAAAAAGAGGCACACTTAACCTCACTCTTTATTAGTTCTTGAGAAAATTAATTTAAAGAAAGAATTAAAACTGAGTTGCCTGTTTCCTGTTGGGCTCTTGAGGAGAGGCTGGCTGGCCTGGGAGACACCTGCAGAGGGTGGTCCCCTGCAGACCTCCTGGTGACTCTCCACCACCTCAGGAGGCACTGTTGATGTTTTCTTATGCAAGATATAGATCCCCAGAGAGTCGGTGCAGCACAGGGCATGAGGAGAGCATCGGGGACAGAAAGAGCGTTCTCAAAGTACTTGAAGATCGAGAGGAGTAACGCACACAGTCACAAGTCCAGACCATGGGAACATACATACTGCATATGACCAAAATATAACTCAAGGGTATTTAGCATTTAACCCAAAGATTCCAAGTGCAAAAATCCTTTTGGTGTTGATTCTTGGAATAATGTACCTTTTGAGTCCCACAATATCATTAATCTCCACATTTCCAGTAGACAAACAAGGAATCAAAGACAAGGTTTCTGCTGGTTGCTGTCATATGCACCTGTAGCTCCAGAGACTCAGGAGGCTAAGACTCAAGAGGCTAGCAGGTTCAAGGCCAGCCTGAGCAACATAATAAGATCTTAAGCAACTTAGCAAGGGCCTGTATTGCAAAACAACAACAACAACAACAACAACAAATATATATATATATATATATATATATATATATATATATATATATATATATATATATATATATATATATAATGTCTAGGAATGCATCATCTCAATGTTAAAGCACCCCTGGTTTCAATCTCTAGCATCAAACAACAAAAAAGAAAACAAGACAAAAAACAAGGTTTCACTGATGAAAAGTGCTGGAGGCGACCAGTCAGCCCACCCTCTGACTCCTGAGCTGGACCATGGGAGTTTGATCTTATCTCAGGAGAGTAGGACTTCCCAAATTGTTTTTCTAGAAAAGAGCCAACACATGGGGTTTGGACCATTTAAGGCAGTGTCTACCTTTCTACCTCCCTCAAAACCAGAGAGCTTGGGGCTGGGGCTGGCACTGGGGCCCAGTGGTACAGCGCTTACCTAGCATGTGTGAGGCCCTGGGTTCGAGTCTCAGCACCGCATATGAATAAATAAAATAAAGGTCCATCAACAACTAATAAAAATATTTAAAAATCAAAATATTTTAAAACAAAACAGATGGTTTGTCCTATGCACCTGGCTGAGGCAGTCCCTTGATTGTCCCCCACCCCTTCAAACCCTTTGCGCCCACCTACTATTTGGGTAGCTTATTTGCTCTCAAAAAGTACTCCTTTGTTTTCCGCAGGTGTGAAGTCTGCACAGCAGTACAGTGAAGCCATTGCTTCTGGACCTGGGCCACACCTGGACGTCTGCAGGCAGCACACAGCCAAGCCACAGATCTGAGGGCACAGAAAGTCTCTGGCCTCAGGTGTCAATGGACACAGGCCCTGTCCACTGCTATGGACGAGTAGGGTGAGTGCAGAAGCCTGTCAACCCGAAGGCAAATGCCTACTTGTTTTCCCACTTTCCTTTAGAAAATGTCATGATGTTGGGTTTTGAACCCAGAGAAGTGGATTTGGGGCCTGACTGCATTATTTGGGGTACATGAGGCAGAGGCTTCTCTGAGCTTCGCATCCTCATCTCTGGGAAGCTGGTGGGCTTGCCTTCTCGTCCTGGCTGTCTCCGAGGACAATCACCTGGGAGGGCTTCCTCTCCATAAACCAGGACCGCATCTCTTTGTTGGTTTGGTTCTTCTCTCTCTCTCTTTTGGTTAGTTTAGCTAGGGTTTATCAGTTAGGGTTTATCTCTCCAGAAAACCAATTCTGAGCCTGTTCCTACCTATTATAAGAAAGCGGGTGAGCTGTGGGGCCTGACCCCTGAGCCCACTCTGCACAGCGTGAGTGGCATGGGAGTCAGGAGGTCCCTCCCGGCCTCGGGGGTGAGCTGTGGAGAGCACTGTTCCTTCTCCAGCAGTTGTTCTGACTGTTGTGCTGGCCTTGGATGGAGGCCAGGCACTTGGTGAGCTTCCAGAGAGTGTGAATTAGTGTGTGGCTTTGATTTGTGAGCGAGCTACTATGGAAAAGGGGGACGTTTCCCTCCCCACGTGGCCAATTTGAATTCCACTCTGAGAATCCCAGCATTATTTAGCAAAGAGGGGCCAGCCACCCTCTCTCCTCCCCTGGCCTCCATGCGCCCTCTGAGGCTCATACCTCCCTGGTTTAGCGTCCCCTGCAGTAGAGTCTGATGAAGCCCCTTGATTCTCAGAAGACTAATGAAGAGAGAATTTTCACTCCTCAGAAATGCACATTCATTGGTGGAATTTGGAGAAAGATACTTTGTGTCCCTCAGAAATATCTCCACATTTTAAGGTTGAGCTACAGAAATCGCAGAGTCAGCAGACACCACGGTAATTGTAACCTACTCGGACGGTATGGAGGCCTAGGGTACGCCTCTTTATCGCTCAGTGGGCTCTATGTGCAGCAAAGGTTTGATTCCACTAAATATCTATTAGTTAACACAATATCCTGCCCAGAAGGACATGACCTTGCCATACTTCTACATGGTACTTCCAAACTCAAATTTGGAAGTTTGAAAGAAAATATGTAGGTCTTAGATTCATTCAAAAATTAAATGATACCTTGATTTAAAAACTCAGATTTTTCACTTTGGCACTGCATGTCCTGATGACAACGTTCTAACACGTGTACCCTGTTCATCTGCTCATCTCATTTTTTGATAAAGTCAATGAATGTACAAGAGGGGCAACAGCAAGGTCACCCTGAAGGTCACAGGGCTGGGCTGTGACAGGAACAGCTGTTCTGCCTGCTGTGAGCTTCAGAGCTGCCCTCAACGTCCCAATCTCCTCCTGGGTTTCTCCTGGGGTCGTTTGGATTTGCCTGTATTATTTGGGGGTTTTGTAAGTAAGTTGTGTATGTCGTGGGCACGGGTGTACTTGTACACAGGTATGTTTGTCACCTTCCTAGGAGGAAATTGAATGTTATGCATTTCCGTTTTAAAAATATGCTCAAAACAATTGAGGAAATTTCTTTTTCATCATTTTCATTTACTAAAATGTAATGTTTTACATAATTCTGAAAATACGTTGTAGTGAAATGTTATAAATTTGCATATAAGATATAGAATAAAGATTTCCTAACACCAGAAATTCATGTGTGTATATGTTTGTGTGTGTGTGTGTATGTGTGTGTGTGTGTGTGTATATATATATATAAACCTGTATTTATATAGGTACAGACACATGTAAACACACTGATTATAACTGACTTTATCTTTTGTCATTTTTCACAATTATGTATGCATTGAAGAAAAATCGTGTATATCTGCCAATACTTTAAATTCATCATGCTTATTATATTGATATAATACATTTGAAAGACATCTTATGCTTACACAGATACACAGATGCATATTTCACAGTTTATATTGTACACACATGAACAAGTTCTGTAAGAACACAATTATGTGTATTCACACATCATTTATTCGAAAGCTCTGGAGGATGTTGTTCATCACATTAATAAATTTTTCTGATCATTGAGCCTTAATATTTCAAGGCATAAGAGTTTAATTTTAAATATCTGCAAGGAATTTTTTTTCTGTGGGTTAATCCCTTGGGTTTGGGGGAAGGTAACACTGAGTGTAATGCTGGTGAAGAAAACTAGGAATGTGGCTGCAGACTGCGCTGGCACGCTCCACTCCCCACACACCGACCCTAGAAAACCCCTCACCTTGGTCAACTGGTCTCAGTCACCTATTTCTGTGGAGCAAAGTGAAATTTGGCAAATTTCAGTAACCAGATTCAAGCCATCAAGCCAAGCAGCAGGTGAGCGCTGTGTCTGTCTTGCTCAGAAGGCCGTGGTCTCACCAGGGCTGTCTTCTCACCTCCTGGGCATCCCTGCACCAGCACCCATGGCTCCCTGAGGCTGCTGCACCCACAGGTGGGCTCCCACCTCTTGTCAGTTCTTCCTCTGATACTGAGACGCCTGCTGTGAGGTCCCCTAGGAGGTGCAGCTCCGGTGCTCATGCCAGGTCTTCCTGGAGGGCCTTGGTGCTGTGAAGCAGCAGGTGGGCACCCGGCTGTATGCATGCTGAGTGTGTTCCCCAGGGTTCTGGGTGGGAGCTTGTCCTCGTGGCCAGTACTGAGACACAGTGGGCCTGGAAAAGGTGGTGCTGGTGGGCGGTCCTGAGGTCACTGCCGGAGTGCTCTGGGGAAGGATTACCGGACTCTCCAGGACCTGGAGCTATCAAGAGTGTTATTGTCAGGCTGAGCTGCCCTCACTCTGTCTCTGGCTTCCTGCTTGGCGCTGCAGTCTCTTCCTCTCACGCACCCTCTTGCCATCCACCATGAGGTTGGCACCAGAATCAAGATACGGCTGTAAACCTGCCCTTGAATTTCCAGAAGTCGGAGCTAAATTGACCTCTTTCCTTAGTAAAGTTACCCCTCTTAAAGTATGTCATCACAGTGACCAAAATAGACTAGGAGAGTGTGTTTGATAAACACTGAGGGTGAGAGCCTATGCGAAGCACCAGAGAAAATCATGTATGATAAATGTAAAACTTCCACATCATTGAGCCTTGATATTTCAAACATGACTAGAGGCACACATTGGTTTCTTCTTTTTGCTTTTATTTCTTTCAAGCCTATTTTATGTCAGATTTTGTTTATCTAGCAATGAACTTCTGGGAAGGATGCTTGGGCTGTAAGGTGTTGCTGTGTGGATATTCACTTGCTAGCCATGTTTTAACTGAAACAAACATCTAGAAGGAAATACAAGCCAGGAATGATGCAAACACCCCAAAGAATGAACAAGTTCAAGTGTTTCACTAACACTGTGGGTCAGTTCGAGATCTTCAGAATACATCTGCTTGCCAGCTGCAGCCCCAGTTTCAGGCCTTCCAGAGAGAAAGCACGGTCACCAGGGCTTGGGCTTTGCCCTTGGACTTCCTGTTCTAAGGGCTGTGTGCAAATGGCTATGGAGACTGTGCAGACGTCGTCCACCTGCTTCTATCACCAGCTCAGATCTCTCTTCAGTCACCTGAGAAGAAAAGCAGATCTCTGCTGTCTTTGTAGACGTGATTGCAATGGAAAGGTCGGAGGAAAGAGAAAGTAAGAGAAACAAAGCCATTCCTCAACGTTTGAGGACTGAGTCGATTACAAAAGAAAACTAGCTCAAGTTCAAGTGTTGATGGGAAAAGCTCAGCAGCTTTGACAGCAGACCTTGGGCGGGACTGGGAGCACAGCCTTCCATGGCCACAGGGAAGAGCAGCAGGACTGCAGAGCTCAGGGTGGGAAGGCACCCACCACCCCAACCTGACTTCAGTTAAAGGTGGAATCTAGACGAGCAGTCAAATAGCTGAGCACGGGGAGTGGTGAGACACCAGGGTCTCCTGCTTCCTCCTGCAAGAATTTTAGTTTTGGGAAATAAGTATTGCAGCCCTTGACTAATACATATACTGAAATATAAAAAGAGACACATGATTCATCCTGATCTCATTACTAATTCTAAAGTTCTTTTTCATTGTCAGCATTTATTCTGGTTAAAGGATAACATTTTATAAATGACTAAAAAAGAAAATAAGGATGTGCCCAGTTGCGTGAAAGCATGTCCTGGAGCCTAACTCCACGTCTGCAGTGCTTCCAGAATCCTAAGCACAGGGGGAAGACGGTACTGCATGGTGTCCTTGTTCTGCTTTGTTTTCTTTTTGCTTCACCCAGTCCTTTGGGGCCCCTGAGCCCTCTCACCTACACCAGCCCCAGTTCAGGCGCTCCCTGGGACAGCAGGAAGGCAGCCAGGCCTGGTGTCCAGGCCAGCTCTAGGATCAGGGAACAGAAGCCTTCTCTGGCCTTTCCAACCTGAGGCTCTCCTCTTCTGAAGTCCCCCCCCCCCTTAGGGAAACTGGCCTAAGAAGCTTGCTCCTCCCCCAGGGGTTGGCCCAGCTTTCTTGCCAACCTCCCACCTCTCCCGCAGTCCCCAGCACACCTGGCTCCCAGGAGCACATACATCTGTAAGAAAGAAATGAGGAGTGTCTCCTTCACATCTCTGTTTGGTGACAGGTTTGCAAATATTTAAGGCAAGTGGAACCATGTTTCATTCACACGTTGTTTAGCTGACAGAAGCCTCTACTGAAACCAAGGACGTGTTGCCTTAAACCTGTGGGACGTGTGAGTAACTCACAAAGCCATTGCTGTGTCCTTTCAAAGGCCACTGTGTACCCATCCCGGGAAGACCATCCAAGCCAGACCTAGGCAGGCTCGGCAGTCTCCTGTCAGGCGCTTTCCCAGGGCCTTGGCTGGCCGACACCGTTAAGAATTCTCTTGAATTTGCATTATAAGATATAGAAGTTCACTGAAACTTTATTTACCTGCAGTTCACTGAAACTTTATTTACCTGCAGTTCACTGAAACTTTATTTACCTTCTGAAAACATTTTTGTCAACTTTGTTCGGCTATTCTCAAAAATAAAGGTGGCCATAAATGACAAGCCATTTAGCTCAACACACAAACACACAGACATGTGTGCCCAAAGGTGTCATCTCTTCCAGAGGACCGTCTTGAAAAACTGCAGATACACATTGCCTTCCGTCCTCATTTCTCACTCTTATTTATTTTTTCATTTCCGTCTTGTCAAAAGAGTGTGCAGAACAGAGCTATGTTCAAATTCTAGCTCAGCTTTGCAGCAATTTAGGAAAATCACTTTAGAGTTCCTGAGTCAGTAGGTCTTGTCTGTGGGACAGGGATGGGACCCCAGGAGGAAGAGCACACTCTGAATGGAGGGTGAGCTCCTGAGGGACCCCCAGGGGTAAGGGACAGGCCCTTTGCTGCTGCTGAGGGGTGATCAAGAGCCTGCAGTGTGTCCCCACCTCCGAACTCCTGGGATGGAAGTCCTCTTCCGTTTCTGAGCTCCTGCCTCTGTGTCGGGCTCTCCTTGGATCCTGCCTACATTTGCTGCTCCCTGTGACTTTTCTCTATGGATTTAGCTTCCAGCTCACTGCCTGCTGTCCCCTGGCCCACCCTGTCCTGCCACAGAGAATCCTGTTAACTCCGAGGAGATCTCTCCTCTTCCCATCCCATCCCAACCCCAGTCCCTAAGTCTAGACGGTATCTGGATCAACCAGCCTCATCACACCCTAGGGAAAGGAGGAATTAAGAAGGGCACTTTTGGAAAAGTTTTATTTCTTCATAAAATTTATTTGCATTAATTTATAACCAGATTTATATAATGAGATCTACAAATACCTTGGAGAAATATGTAAATACTAAGTGTTTTATTTATATGTGATTTGTTTAAAATCTTATAGATAAAATTTTAGAGGCTAACACCTTCGAGAGAGTTTGGATGGACCCAGAAGATGCTTAATTTCTCCTTAGAACATTTAAACTACTTTCAAAGTACAAGTTGTATTGGAAGAAGGAAGGAAGGAAGGAAGGGAGGTAGACCCCTGTTCCTCCTTGATGTAGGGCAGTGACAGGGTATTGGCTGGCACATGAAACCTTGTTTCATTTGCTAAAATATGTGGATTCTCAATACCTGTCCTTTTGAAGGTTGTTTTTTAAATTTATCTATTTTCAGGTTTTAAATGCCACAGCAAGCGTGGTTACTAGGACACAATGAAGGTGACCTTCCCTGTGAGCACCAGCTCATAGGACACTCAGGAGATGGCAAGAAGCCTGCTGCAGAGCAAAAGCACAGGGTCCCAGCCTGGGGCGGGTCCCAGCCTGGGGCGAGGCCAGAGCTCCGGGGTTCCAGAAACAAAGCCGTGGGAATTTACAGGTTCATGGCAGCACTGGTATCTGGGGACCCTGACAGGGGCAGGCTAAGTGTTCTTGGGTCAAGAGCACTCATTCATTGGGCTATTGTTATCCCTGCCCCCTCCCCAAAAATAAACCCCGCGAGGCGTTAGAGTCCACACAGAGTACTTGAACTCCCTTGTCTCTCTACCCACAAAAAGAAGGGACAGGCCCTAAATATGGGCATTTGCGCTGCATCCAGAGAAGGTTTTGAACTGCGCATGACCTGAGGGCTGTGGGCCTCTCCCACCTGGGGAACCCTGGAGGTGGCTGTCACTTGGTCCACTCCTTCCCTCGTCCCAGACCCTGCCCTCTGCTCCTTGCTGACAGGTTAAAGGAATGGAAGGAGCTCTTGGACCTGGGTCTGCAACAGCTCAGTTCTTCCAGCTGCTGTCACTACATCCTGAGCCGCTTGTGAGCAAAGAACGTGCTGCTTGTGGGTCCAGAGCCGGGGAGTCCAGGGCCGAGGTGCTGCAGGGTCGGTGTCAGGGGCCCGGTTCTGGTCACAGTGGAGTCCTGATGCCGTGTCTTTGCATGGCGGAGGGGGAGTCAGCTCCCAGTCCCAGGTCTCTGCCCTCCGCCGCCACAGGAGGGCTTAGATGTTCAGTGCGGGAATGTTGGAGGGACACAGACATCAACTCCAGAGTGTCAATACTCTGAAACTCATTTTATGAAAAAGTGAAAGCTGCTCTTCACTGCGGCCAGACGTTCTTGTTAGTCACATCTAATTCTTCCGTGAATTCCTCTTAAATTTTTGTCATTTGTTGGTTTAGTGAATATTAACAGATTATAAAAAGGTGAATGAGTCACTAGTTAACATTAAAGGAACACATGAAAGTATCATTTTAGACATTCTGTTTTATTTTGGTATATCCTGATCGCAAGATTCTCGTTGGAGTGGAAAGGTAAAATCGTCCTGGTGTCACCGACTTTCCCAAAGAAGATCTTCACTGCCCCTCAAGCAAGCGTGAGCCCCTACTTCAAGACTGTGCCGCTGAAGAGTGTTGGGGGCAGGGCAGTGGTCAGCGCCAGGAGATGCAGCAGAGTTGGCCCGTCAGGGCGAAGGGCAGCGGCCTTGGTAGTAGACAAGGTCGATGGTGGGAGGGTGCAGGTGCAGAGGAGTCAGAGGAGAGGGAGTTGGTGGGGAAGCCGGGCCAGGTTCACACCCGTCAGGGAAAGGATAGAAATGACATGCCACAGTCAAGGTCGTGCCACGGGCCTCCGGTGAGGGACCGAGGTGGCCCACTTTGGTGCAAGTTAAGAGAGGTTGCAGCTTTATTTTTCAGCAGGGGGTGGGGTAAGTGACCTGGTGCATGCTCGCTGTCTCCCTCCTCTCTGGTCAGACGCTCTCAGCAGTGGACGTGCTTCATCAGTGAAGAAAGGAGACCATGCCTTTCATCCTGAAGCTCACCTTGCAGCAGTGTGAGGTTGACAAACTAGATGGATAAACTGTGTGGTACACAGGAGCTGAAATAGTCTATGGAGAAAAAATAGCTCAGAGTAAAGGGGGTAGAGAGGCTAGTGTTTCTTCCTTTTTTAAAAATTTTTTATTGATTTTATTTTTTAACACATGAGAGTGGACTGTGTTACAATTCTTATTACACATATACACCACGATTTTTCACATCTCTGTTTGCATATAAGGTATGTTGACACCCAATTCCTGTCTTCACACATGTACTTTGAATAATGATGTTCATCACATTCCACCACCCTTGCTAATCCCCTGTCCCTCCCTTCCCCTCCCGCCCCTGGGAACCAGATGTTCTGTGCTCTTTTTGCCACACACTTGTTGGTACAACACATCTGTCTGCAGGCTGAGAGACCAGTGTGAGGCAAGGAGGTCTTGGCACGCTTTTCCTCAGAACCATGTCCCTGTCACATGAGAGCTGACTGCAGGCCCCACAGGGTGCACGGAGTGTGTGGTGCAGATTTGCTGGAGCCCTGGTCAGTCCTGCAGCCACTGCGAGGTTGCCAAGCTACCTTACACAGGGTTTGGAAGGTATGTTAAGGGAACCTCTCTTCCTGGCCTGGACGCAAGACCATATATTAACATGACCCATCCTTCCCACGTGTGGTCTAGTTTAATGTCTAGATAGCATCTCAATTCTATAATATCCTCTTCCTTTTACTCAAAAAAATTCACTTTATAAATGCACTTTACCTAACTCCTATCGGCTGGATAGGGCTAACATAGAAAATATAAAAGTGACCATTTGTCTCACAAATGTAAGCCCAGAAAAATTACAAAGTACAAAAAAAATAATCATTTTGAATGTCATATTATGTTTCAAAACATGGAAACCACTGTAGATAGTGTGATACTTTCCTATGAGAAAGTCATGGCTAGAATCGTAGCTGTGTTTTCTTGGGTAGTTGACAGGATTTCTCAAAGTGCCCTTACAGAGGCTGACTTTTCCTGGTTTACAGCAGGGCCTGGCTGGGTCTGTTTTATTGCTTAGAACTTTTATGGTGTGTTTGTGTGTGGGTGTGATGTGTACTAACGTGTTCTTAATAAAGAACGCAGCTCTGGTTACTGTGGAAGGTGAGTGCGGTGGCCAGGCTGGCTTGCTAAATGACCTGCCCCACATGTGCCATGTGTCAAGGCTGTGTGGTTTCCCTTCAGGGTGGTGTGAGCTCTTTATACAAAACGTGTATTAGTCTTCATCTGCTTTAATTAATTAGTCTTCATCTGCTTTGATTAACTTGGTTGGTCTTATATAAAATTTCATATTTGTGAAAATTCCACTTTTCGGGAATTTCACCTTCCTGTTTCTTCCATGGCTTCTCGGCTCGGCAAGAAGGCCACCCTGCTGTCTCTTGAGGAAAACCTTGCAGCAGCTGGGCAAGCCTGCCCTATCCAGCACAGCCACTCTGACAGGGCACTGGCCGGGACATGTCCAGACAGTCTCACAGAATCCACAGCTGGACACAGGGGCATCGCCCCACATCGGAGGAACCAACTCAAGGCTTCCTGCCCCGAATGCTGCTGTTGGACGTGCCTAGACTTGATCAGAGGGACGGGAAAGCCAGGAGGGCTAAGGTGCTCTGCTCGGACCTGTGACTTCTTAGAGATTTTATCAGACACCAAGGTCACGTCCAGGGGATGCTCTCAGCAGACACAGAGAAAAGACAGTGAGCTCAAGCCGTTGCAATACTCCAGAGCAGAGCTTCCCAAACCTTAAGGTGACTAAGACAAGGTGGGGATCTTGTTGAAACTCAGGTTCTGTTTCAGGGTTCTGCATTTCTTACAATCCTCCATGTGTTTCCAGAGCTGTGGGTACTGGTCCACTCTGAAGAGAGAAGGTAGAAAGATTCATGGAACTCTGGGTTCCAGTCGATATTTCACCACTTATTAATTCTGCCCTTAAGCAAGTCGTGTACCACGTTTAACTCCCAGTCCATCTGTGTAATAGGTCAGGGTACCTATCTCCCAGGCAGATGGGAGTGTGCGGAGGATCCCAAGAAGGCTTTCCCAGTCTCACAATTCCTGCATCCACAGAACAATTCCTTTGAAACCAACCAAGTTTCTGTGATCCCTATACCAATATGGGAGTGTTATTTTGTGAAAAGATGACGAAAATAAAACAGTGAAAAGAGAGTGGGCATTTGAATATTCAGGAAGTAGTCTTACCTGGTCTAGGCAGCAGACTGTGTGCCCTGCTTACTGGACACTCCAAGAGTATCGACAAGGGTGAGCAGGTGCAGGTGTGTTGGAATTCGGTATCAGGGCACTTGAGAGACACCCAGGAGGACAGAACAGATAGACTGGTGGGTACAGAGTCAGAAGACCCATTCTGAGAATCAGCTCTGTCCCCATGTGGCCCCACTATCTCTGACCAAACTACCGTGTCCTCTGAGCCTTGTCCCCCTCCTCTTCAAATGCAGAAACACCATGCATCCTAGTTCTGCAGAGATGGGATGAGATCAAGATGAGATCCACCAGAGGGTACCTGACAGATCCTAGTTTCTCTGCACTTCCGTCCCTCATTTTTTGAATGAGGACAGGAATGAATGGAATGAAGTTTTCTTCAGAAATCTTGATCCTTGTTATTCAGAGAAAAAAAAAAGAATGTGCAAGAAAGCACCACACCAAGGAGGGGTCACTCTTACCTCTGCCTCTGCTCAGCTCCTGTTAACCGTGTTTGCTTATCACCATTGAAATCAAAATGGCGAATAGGAAATGTCTGAGAGCCCCTGGGCCTTCAAAACCAGGGCTGAACACAGGTCAGTGGCAGGGAATTTCCATAAAGAAAGTGGAAACCTGATGACCCATGCTATTCAAAGAGGAATGAGAGCAGTGGAGTTCACCCATGTGCCCCCTATGTCCCTAGTTCACGTTCTCTGACTCCAGCCAGATGCTCTGCAGGGAACTGACCCCGTCCATCCTGCAGTGTCCTAGGGACACCAACAGCAAAGCTGTTCGACGTGGGGCTGGCTGCTTCTCCACATCATTCTGGCTGCTTTCAGAGAAGGAGTGCTTACTCTCTGTAGACTCTTAATTCAAAAGCACCTTTGGGTGGAGTTGCTTTTTGCTAGGGCCTGTTTCAAAAGCACTATAATGTCAAAAAGTTCCAAAGAGATTAGTACAAGAAGAAAAATTAAGAGTCAAGTGAACAGAGAGGGGAGAGAGTGTTCTGATTAGAGGCGCACTTGGATCATTAAACACAAACCATGGCGTCTGGGAGCAGAGAACAGCAGAGTCATGTTTCGGGCAGAGCTAGTCAGCAGACCTGTATGTGATGGGCCTCTGTAACAGTGAGCCAGCAAATCAGGCTTTGGCTCTCACAGTATGTTGCAGTTTGGGAGGAGGACCAGCAGCCAACCCCAGAGACCCCTTATAAGCACACCCTCAGTCTATTGCAGATTTTTTGGTTAGGGCATCTGAGAAGCACAGAACCTTGGTATTGATGGTGTCTTACCTGCTGGATTTGTTATTGATTGCTGAGCAGAAGGTGTTCAGAGTTTTCTCAGAAAACCAGAGCCGCAGCATGGGATACTGGTGTGTGAGTGGCTAGGTGCTAGCAGTATCAGGGAACTAGAGAAGCGTCCACACCCATGCTCCCTCCTGGACAGATCACATAGATGTCTATCCAGGTACCTTTCACACAGAAGGGTGACATCACTAATGAAATTAAGCCTCATCTGTGTCTTTGTGGTTGGGATGCAACTGAGTTCAAAGTACATAGATGAGACGTGATGACACATTCACCAGTTCAAAGCAGGGATGTGAACTAACTGCAGGGATTACGTTGGGATGCTCAGGGAGCTCGGGAGCAAGGGCTGCAGATGAGAATCATGCCCCACACGAGGGATGGCTGGCACCTGAGGTAAGGAGGGGTAGAGTGGCAGCATGGAAAATAAAACTGCTCCTGCAGATCCGTCAAGGTCAGGAGAAGATCACGGAGGAGAGGGTCAGGGTCTAGCCCGTGCTACTCTCTGGGGATCTGGAGGTCCACATCATCACCCTCCAAGATGGGAACTCTGCTCATCTCATTTATTTAACAACATCGGGGAGTGGAATGGGTTCAGTTTGGTCATATGATGTTTGTGAGATTGACAATCTGGAGGTTAAGAGAAGGTGGGTTATGGAAATTCAGTCTGCTGTTTGCAAAAGCCGATGGTCAAAGCTCCAGAAATTGATGTGGTCACATAAGTTCCACGTCAGGACTGAAAACACAGAACTCCCAGCCACTAGGCAAGGGAAACCAGTATGTAAGTGATGGACAGAGGTGGACAACTGCAATGGAATTGTACCTAGATTTCTTCTGGAGGGCCAAGAACATGGTGCCTAGAACACTTCCTGCAAACACTGATTCAATCCTACAGGAGACGGAAAGGGGAGGCTTTGGTTTTAAGATTTCAACACAATAATTCAAATTATATTAAGCCTCAATCCCACTTTCTAAATATTCACTTTTCTGAAAGAGCAAACACAGAACCCCAGACATGGTCATGCTGTTGTGCTCGGTGAGTAATTGAACCTCTCCAGTGACCGACCATCTCCACAGCATGCTTCTCTGGGCTGTGGCATGGAGAGCACAGGTGATGTATAAGGTCTCCTCCCAACCACCACCCAGAGCTGAAGGCCACACCGCGACCACAGCCAGACCCAGGCCTTTGCAGACCCAGGCCTCCCCCCAGTGTGGTTCTACATGCCAGGGAGTGGAGGGAGTGGCCTCACAGTGAGGTCACAATGCAGAGTGTGAACAGGGGTCCTAAATGGAGAGTCGCATCACAGTGCGCATGTGGGGACATAGGCAAGCTCTCGGCAATAGGTTGTCTAGGTTGGTTAGTCTTTATAAGGATGATCATTCAAAACACATTTTTATCAATTAAAGTCTCCATAGCTTTCATTCATTTGATCAATAAATATTTTTCTGGATTCCTTCCAATACACTTGCCTCTTCACTGGGCTTTGTAAACAGAAGAAAATTGCCTGCAATGTACAGCTGTCATGAAAGACCCCATCTAACAGGTGCAGGCTTCGTTTTGCACATGAATGCATGTAGCAATTTTTGTTTTGTTCCTTAGGCATTATTCAATATTATGAGTTAGAACATAAACATTTCTTACTTTTAAAGTAATATTTTTCTAATAATGTAATCATTTATTATTTATCTAGAATTTGTTTTGTTTAATAATTCAGACAAATTCTGGTATGAACTTTTTTGTTGTCATATACTAAAATTCAACAAGAGCACCCTCATAACTTTTCTAATTTTAATCATGTTGCTTTCTGTTACATTAATATTTTCTTTGATATATATATTTTAATTTTCCAAAAATATAAATAATGATTACTATTTGGAAATAGATTATTCAAATATAAGTGTAAGCATTAAAATAGCTTGCGGTATCTAAATCCATTTATTTTTATTAAATTCTTATGCAAAATCTGTCTACAGTTTTTCCCATTTTTTACCCATATATGCTAGTCCCCCCCAATAATTGTAATGCATATGTAAGTTGATATCCTTTTTAAATATGATCACATACCATTTCCCATGTCATTCTCTTGCTACATAAGTTCAATGGCGGCAAAATACTCCCTAAAACCACATGTTACCTGCTTCCTCCAGATTGCTTTAATGATTTTCCTTGTTGCTTTGCAAAATAATGGTTGGCTGAAGATTTTGTGCCTGGGTGGATTACAGCTCTCATTTTCCTTTAGGCTAGGAGGATTGCCGGATGAGAAACTATAGTCCAAGCAACAGAATCCCCCAGAGCGTCACGTACACCTGGACCACCCAGCGGGACCTGGTTTAGAAATGGTCTTGGCGGATGTGACCATGCGAGGGACTTTGGAAGGAGGTGCAACCCCAACAAAACAGCTGGGTGTGGTTCCTTGCTGAGACTGATCTGGTGCCCTGCCTGGGCTTTCCCTCTGAAGGCAGAGCAGGGTTTGCAGCTGTTTCCTGACCCTCCTGGGCAGAGTACAGGCGGAGTCACACCTAGTGTGGCTTGGCCAGGACATCTCAAGCCCTGACGGCTGCTACTGGACAGTGTCTGTATGGGAAGGAGAGGGCGTCAGGGGGCCCAGCTGGCAAGGACCTAAGGACCTCATCACCTTGATGCACAGTGTCTAAAGCTGGGCTTATTGTCACTTATCTTGGCCACAGGGGTCCAGCTCCATGGCGGCTCGTGATGAAGCACAGTTCGCTCCTGCAGTGGCACAAAGGAAACAGAGTCAAAGACGTCCCTCCTGACCCTTTCTTCCTTGGGTTTCTTTTGAGTTAAGAGCGGGGAGTTTAGGATAGAAGAAGCCATGTGGCCTTTTTGCTTCACTTGACTTCTCCTAATATATTCTCAATTATGTAGAATTGTGGGGTTTTTTTAAGCAAAAAAGGAACAAATTTTATATTTCAAAGTTTCTTCAAAAGAATTTCATCCTCCTCACTGGGAGAGGAAAAGATCTTTCCTTGTCCAGGGAGGGCTATGTGAAGGCTTGGCTCTCTCTGGGGCTCCAGGGGAGGCCCCCCTCTTGGATCAATAGCTATTGGTTCATGATTAGGCATTGGTGTTCCCCATTAAAACAAAAACGAGGCTGTCACCCTGGAAATAATCCTGGAACCATGTTTCAATTTCCAAGAAGTCTGCCATGAGGGCAGAATATTAAGAAGCACGTGCTTTGGGGAGCTGAAGCTAAGGTTGGAGATACCTCCTCAGGTCTATTATGTAAGATGATCCGCTTACTGATGAGGCATGAATGTTTTTAATGGCATGTTCGGTAGGGTGATTTATTTTAATTGTCACTCTGGGACCTGTTATTACACAGTGTGAGGATGGGTCACTGCATTAGAAAATTGAAGCTGATGAAAGGCATTCCTTTTTATCCTGTTTGTAAATTCAGGCATGGGGATGCGGACGTGCCAACTGTACATGAAGGCTGCGTCACCATCAATGCACCACCCGCTACCTGTCCTGGCGCAGCAGACACTCAAGGCTGGGTGGCACAGAGGGGCCCTGGCTGTGTGGGGATCCTGTGCCAGCCACACACTGGATGGCTGGGGCTCGGGCACAGTGATAGACAAAGAGCCTCTCACTTGGGGGATAGCAGCTGTTGGCCACTGCAAGGCAGCTTCAAGGTTGAGGGTCCAGAGAAGAACCAGCCCTAGAGAAGGGAGCAGCTGACCCTGATGGAACCCGGGCATCGAACAGGTGGGTTGAAGGTGGCTTCCTGTGGCCGTCTCTCTGTGCCTCTCAGGTCACATAAGCCTGGTGGTATCTGTTTTCCATACAGTATCAGAGAGACCAGTTAACTTGAAGTTACACTCAGTGAAATACGAGGCCAGGAATAATTTAGTTTGTTGGGAATATGCATAGAAAAGATACGTTGTGATGTTTTCTTTAGTGATGAATCCTGTGTTGTGTTTCTATACTTAAACAAATAAAACAGCACTATGAGAATACATCCATATAGAACAACTGTTTTGCAGCCTGAGCTCCTAGGGAAGTATGCTTTCTGTTTGATTCAACAGAACCCCAGGGCAAGCCCAGAGGTAGGTGTCTGGGTGGGAGGTGTGGAAGGGGTTAAAGAGGCAGGTGTCCAGGACTCAAGGCAGGATTTCAAGTCCAGTTCTATGAATCTTTAGAGCTTCTACAATAGAACAAAAATACATGAACATGTTTTAGAGAACAGAAAGAAATGCAGTTATTCGCTCCATGTTTTGCTTAAATTGAATCCATCTTTTGTGCGTACTAAAATAGAAAATTGCCTGCAATGTAATGTCTAGTCAGTTTCCAAAGCAGAATAAGTAAGTGAGATGTCAAAAATCTCATCTGCTATTTACATAATTACCAGATTAGAAAGGAATTGTGTAAATGCAAATGAAGGTACAGGTGCCTGCCACGTGGAGATTTCACAATTATAATCGGTTTGTCTAGAAAAATTGTTGCTTTTGTGTCTTCTTAAAGGCATGAAGCATCAAGGATTGAGAAAATCGCCTTTCCAATCATACCTGCTGTAGCTGCGCAGGTCACGGACCTGCTGCCGTCTGGGGACCAGGTGGCTGTCTGCACTGCTGCTGGTGGCCTCCCTTCCTTTGGCTTCCGTTCCTGTGGCTTGAGCCCTCTTCTGGGCTTCAGGGCCTTTCCTTGTGGCTTTTCTTCCTTCAAGGGCACATCCCAGATCCTCTGAGCTGCCTCAGGAAAGCCATTTTTCTCATTGCACATGGAGCTTTGCTCCATGGGCTTGAACTGGTGTCTGTAGGACTTTGCACATTGGTTACTTGTCTCTTTCACTTGTACTTTTTATACTAATTGAATAATGAACAACTGAATAGGGTTTTCTCGTCCACTGCTCTCCTTGCTGCATTCATGTGTGATTCTTGCCCCTGCAGATGGAGGAGCACAGAGCTGACAGGAGAGCACCTGGCATTTGGGATGCCACGTGTCAGTCTGGAATTCAGGGGAGGCTGGGCCTGGCTGCGCTGGGGTCTGCAAGGTCAGCACAGGTGGGTGGTCTCAGGCAGCTTTGGGAGCTCTGCTTCACAGCCCTGCTGCCTCCTGCAGAGCCGACTGTGGTGTGTGAGCCCCAAGACTTCTGCAAGGGCAGCGTGCTCTGAGGACTCCTTTCCTTTCCCTCCTTCCCCTAAACGTCATCACACAGAGCGCCCTGCTGGGCTCCTGCCCAGCTCTGCCTCATGTGGAAGGTCTGGCTGTCTCTTGGAAACTCCTGCCAAGCAGTCGTTATTTGAGGGCTGCTGCATCCTACGGGGTGCTGCTCTCGGGTCCGGGTAGGTTGCGACCACTGTGGAGACTGTCTGCTCCCATTCCTTTGTTGAAGGAAATGATGACAGTGATTCTCTTTGGGGCCAAGGGTTCTGCTCAAGATTGTCTGAACCTCCTGGACCCTTTGGTTAGTCCCATTCGTCCTCACACACTCAGTTGACTGGGTTCAGGTTCACTCAGACTGTAGCCTGAGAGTCCACTCCCCTCATCTCTCTTGGGCAGGGTCGACAGGTCTGACCACTCAACGTGCTGAACACCCAGGTAAATTTTAATTCCAAATGAACAATGAATAGCTCTCTTTTATAAGTATGGCTCAAATCCTGCAGTTTTTTGTTAATATTATCAAAGCTTTTTATTGGTGCACATTTATTATATAGGGCTTTCACTGTGGCACATTTGTGCAGGTATATAATGCAGTTGAATCAATTTCTTTTTCCTTGGTTCTTTTTAGTTATAGATGACAGTAGAATCCACTTTGAAAAAATTATAAAAGCAGGGGTGTATCTTGTTATAATTCAGTCCCCATTACTATTATGGGGAGCCACTTCAGGAAACACTCTAAGTCTGAATTCAAATCAAAGAGGGCTTTATTTACCTGACCAGGGACTCTCACCCACCCAGAGAGACTGGAGCTCTGGAAAACAGCAATTTCCAGGCCTGTACCCTGGGAACTTAAAAAAAAATGCAACTCCGGGGCTTTCCTTAGCATCATGCAAGCAAGCCAATCACAGAAGTTTAGCAGGACCTAATCAGAGTTGGAATTTTCCAGTTGGCAATCAAGTAATTTACAGAAGCCAAAAAAGCAATCAGTTTGCAACTCAGTTAACTGCATCTTGGGTCCGAGCAGGTGTTAGACAACTGTATCCTGAGTGGGAGAGGTGGTTAGCTGAGGTGAGAATCCACTTCAGAGTCTTGGGTCACCAAGACCACCACATCCTGAGTGGAGCACATTTTGTGGCGTACAAAGTGCAGAAAACGATATATTATAAGAAAACAGCTTTCATTTCAATTTTTCAGGAACAGCTCTTGTAACAGTATATATATATGGCAGCAAAATGGAGTCTTAGGCCTGCCTATGACAGTTCTTGATTTATGATTATATTATTCATGTATCAAAATCTTTATCTGTAATCTATACTTTTACTAATCTATAACTTATAACGTACACTATTATTGATTGTATTTATCAGCTCACACCCCTCCTTCCCCTTCCTTCCCCATTCCCTGATCCCTTTTTTCTATTGATCTTTCTGCCATTTACCCATAGTTATTTTAAAAAATTAATTTCTTGTGGATGTACATGATGGTGAGCTTCACTGTGGTTCATTCACATAGGAAAGTTAGGACAGATTCATTCTACTGTCTTTCCTATTGCCCCCCTTCATTCCCTTTTGTCTACCCCTCACAATTTCTATCCTCCCCCACCCCTTACTGTGGGTTAGCTTCTACATAATCAGCAAAAGCATTGACTTTGGGCTTTGGGGATTAGCATGATAGTCTCCAGATCCATCATTAACTGGCAAATGTCATTAGGTCATTCTTCTTTATGGCTGAGCAGTACTCCACTGTGTATGTGTACACATTTTCTTTATTCATGAGTTGAAGGGCATCTACCTTGGCTCAGCAGGTTTAATACAAGTAATTGGGACATATTCATTGCAGCAATTAGACATCGTTTGTTGAAATTAGAATGGTTTTGTGCGTCCTGGGCTTGTCTGGCCACCTGTCCTCACTCCCTCACCTGCAGGTGGGGTTTAGAGCAGAGGCTTTCCTTGTAGCCGTGGCCTTAGCAAGTGAGAGCAGAGGACTGCAGCTTCCCCTCTCAGAGCTCTGTTCCTGCGAGCCTGCTGGGACTTCTTCCTGGGATGTAGAGAAGCACTTTTCTCCTTCAGGGTTCTCCACCCACAGCATATGGTACACGTGGGCACAGCCCAGTGACCCTCATGGTCCTCGTGCACTAGCAGGGCACAGGCTCCCAAGTGACTCAGTGCTGGTGTCTTTCAGCCAAGTTTCTTGAGTAAAGTTTATAGACAGCAAAAGTTGCTGTTTTATTTCACAATTCTGAGTTCTGACAGAAGCCCAGTGACGCCTACCCGCTGCCAACCCCACCACAGAATGACCCAACCCCTTCACAATCGCCCCCGCCCCCTGCACTTGGCGGGGCACCTGTGGCCCCTGCAAGGCCTGGCCTGCTTCCTCCCCTGTACTGTGGCTGTCTCCCCAGTGTCACACACCTGGGTCCCCAGCCTGGAGCCTCTGAAGTCGACTTCTTACCTGCACACCATCTGGATGCCATCCATTCCGCTGGGAGGATCCATTTTATTAGCAAGTGATGCTACCGTCTGCAGATGGCCACTATTTGCTTATCTCTGCACCAGCCAAAGAGCACGTGGGTGGCCTCCAGTGCCTTTAAATCATGAGTAAAGACACCGTAAACAGGTGGGTTCAGGTTTTCATGTGAACATACCTTTTATTTTTCTTTAATAACAACTGAAATTTACATCATTGGATGGAAACAGTGAATACACACGTAGCTTTGTAAGGAGCTGCCCAAGTGGCTTCTAGAGACCCAACCTTACAGCCCCAGCATCAAGAGAGAGCCCAATGGCCTCATACCTTGGCCAGGACTTGCTTAGTACCAGCCAGGGTGCATTTCCTTCACATTCCAAAGTCAGCCCTTCTGGTGAATTACGTATTTGCAATTTTTCTGATGAATAAAGTTAATAGACAGCAAAACATTTTAAGTACTTAACTGTAATCTGTATATATTTGTATTGGAAGTACATGTTTGGATAATTTGACTAATTTGTTTGGGGGGAGGGATACCAGGAATTGAACTCAGGGGCACTTGGCCACTGAGCCATATCCCCAGCCCTATGTTGTGTTTTATTTAAAGACGGGGTCTCACTGAGTTAATTACCACCTTGCTCTTTCTGAGGCTGGCTTTGAACTCGTGATCCTCCTGCCTCAGCCTCCAGAGCCACTGGGATTACAGATGTGCACCATTGCACCCGGCCTGCCCATTTTTTTTTTTTTTATTGCTTTTTGTTTTACTATTAAAACTAAAAAATTTCTTTAAAATTTTGAATTCAAGTTTGTTATCTTTCATAAATGTGCTGTCAGTCTATAGCTGTCTTTTTTTTTCTCTTAATAGGGTCTTTCAAATGTGAAGGTTTCTAACTGTGATGCTCAGTTTGTGAATTTTATTTTTTGCACTCCTGCATTCAATGTTATACCCGAGAAATCTAATTCTAGATCTCCCCATGACCATTGGGAAATTTTTAGTTTTAGGTCTTATAGCTAATTCTATAAACTTGTTGTAGTTCATTTTTATTTATCTTATAAAGGTACAGACCCACATCTTCATTTTCATTTTTTAAAATTATTATTGTCTAATATTTCAGCATAATTTGTAAAATATATCACCCTTTATGCATCAAGTTATATTCTCCCTCATGTCAGCAATTAGCGGCACTCCTGTGGGTTGTCTACAGACTCCAGATCTGTTGATGGAGATTCCGTCGACCTGTTCACACTGTAGCCAACACCCAGCTCCTATGATCCTGGAGCTTTATAGTGAGTCCTGATGTCAAACTCGGTGAGCTTGGGATCTTCATTTTTCCCCCTCTTTCTTTTTTCCAAAATTGTCTTGGATACGTGAACTCCTTTGATTTTTCCTAATCAAGTTTATAGACAGATTTCTGTTTCTACAGAAACAATTCTGACAGCATTATTGTTGGGGTAACATTGCATTTGTAACTCCCCCCGGGGAGAATCGACATCTTAATCACATTGAGTCTGTTGTGGAAATGCTTTCCCCACTTGTCTAGATCTTCTTTGACATCTTTCATCATTGTTTATAACTTTCAGAGTCCTGATCTTACATATATTTTGATAGATAATCCTATATACACCGTAACTGAAGTTAATTATTTTCTGGATACCCTTTCTTGGTTCTGAATTAGTATTGTATTTTTAAGTTGGAAAACATTCTCTACTAATTAAAGATAAATGAAATTATCATGAGATCTCTTAATATTTTCAACTAGTAACAGAAATTACCTTAAATAATTGGGAGGCAGAGTTAAAATTTTTGTTTGTCTTTAATCTCACCAATGTGCTTATTCGACATACCAGCTTCATGTTGTTGTTGAAGACTTACAAGTGAATTTTTAAATAAGGAAGTTTTGCCTTTGAAATATGTAACATGAGTGTGTATTAAGAACATATTTTAATTGAGTAGCATTATAGACGATTTTACAACTGAAACTTTGCAACTTTCTACCCGAGGATCAACGGTGGGGTGAGACCTTGTGCTGTCAACTTGTTCACATACCGAGCTTTCTGCACAGAGCAGGACCCTCAGGACTCTTCCCCTAGACTCCTGTGCTGAGGACGGCGGAAAGGGGATACCAATGCGCCACATGAGTGGAATAACGTGATGACCACCAAACGACTAGACCTGGTCAGTGAAGCAATTCCGACTGTAGGGAACTTGGTATCAGTGTTCTTATGGATTTTCTAGGAAAGAAAGGGAAACAAATTTTGAAACGGTCATTTGTGTATAAATTTTATAGTAAAAACTATTACAGCATGATGTTGGCAATGCTGAAACTGGTCATGGGGACACTTTAAACTGCACAATTTGATTTAAAAAAATAACTTATTAGAAATAATGATTGATATAAAAATGCAAAATGGCATAAATTCTGACCAATACACAATAAGAGTAAAAAAAATATGTAAATTAAATTGTGTAAGTTCACTCAGAAAAACATAATTTTGTGAGGAAATAAAAGTAAAATGAATACTAAAATGGAAAAACTCCGAAATGTTTTCATTGTGCAGGCAGGAAGTCGTGGAGTGACTAAACAGACCGACCATAGTTGCCCCTGACGCGATACTTCAGAAATGAGAATGCGTTGGTTTGGGCTTTCAAGCCCATGTCCAGACCCTAACCACTTGGGTGTGTCTGGAGATCACCAGAGTGTGGAACTCAGCTCTGGGGGCAGGAGGACATGCAGATCTGTCTGCGTGTGACTTGGAACCACTGAACCTGGCTGCCTGAGAGACGTGTGAGTGGAGCAATGTGGCAGTGACAAACACCAGTGTCCTCTGTATCTTGTCACACATTAAATTAGCATAAGTGACAACTGCATGCCTGTCTCTCCTAATTTAAGTTAATTCAGTCATAATAAAAATGAGTTTTAATGAAACACATTAAATGCAGGAAATCTGGTCAGGAGTTATGTTCCTGGGAAAAGTTCTTTAGAATCATCAAAAGCAAAGTTGACTTCTCCCCGTCTGTTGTCCCCTCAGAGCAGTGGCTATAGGGAGTTAGACTTCCTAAGTCCATAAAGATTTCCAGTTTTGTCAAGAAAAAGCAAACTGAACTTGGGATGTTCCCTGGGGCTGCGGGCTCAGCCAGGGTTTCCCTAGTCCAGTCACCTGGGGTCATCTTCCAGGGGTCAGCTGCTTTTGCCAAGTGCACTCTCTCTTGTTTAGCATGTCTACACATCCAGGTCATGTCTGTGGCCATACAGTGGACACTGAATTGCTTAAAAATGGAAATTTACCAGGAAAATAAGCAGTTTATTAACATATTTCAGAATCAGAAAAATAAACAAAATGAAAGAATAAAATGCCAGAGCTTTAGTTTCTGTGCTTTTTGTTTGTCTTTGTTTGTTTGTTTGCAGAACTGGGTATTGAACTCAGGGCCTCATAAATGCTGGGGAGTCCCAGCCTGATTTCTAGGTGTCTCTGAGGGTTCTGAAAAGCACGGCATTGTTGATAGCCAGTTGATCAATGAGCTGCTGTCCTCTGTTGTCCACAGGGGAGGACTAGACGCGTGGTGCCTTTGTAGAACTTCATGAGAATTTTGTGATGGAGCGAAGGTGGAAGTCCATGTAACAGTCGCCGAATTTGTCTATCTAGTAGATTTGGGAAGAGGGAATGATCACTACGAAGCAGTGTCTTCAGAAAGGATTTCGGAGCGGCAGGGGATCTGGAATCTGTTGGAAGCACTAAATGAAGGCAGCACGGCCCTGACGGGAGAGTCAGGTATTGGGTAGCACCAGCCGCAGAGAAAGAAACCACGGCACCCAGTTTAGAAAGTAGGATCTGGAGACTCCTCTGTGCTCTTACACTCCCCTGCATGCTGGGGAGGCCAGTTAGCCAGCCCCGGGGGCTTCCTCTCCCTCAGAGAAAGGAGCGCAGGTAGTGTGGACAGGTGGTGTGGACGCTGCAGGAGCCCGGAGGCAGGAGAAAGCAGACTCTGGCTAAACCCAAGAGCAGCCTCAGAGCCAGCTCGCTGTCTTCTCACAAACCCTGGCTGAAGCCCCCTCTGAGCAGAAGACTCGCCTGTGGTTGGGGACCCTGTGGGGCAGGGGCAGTACTTCAGGCAAAGATGGAATAGTAGGAAGGCCCTGCCTCCAAAACCTAAGGGTGTGTGCTTTGACCTTGAAGAAGGCCTCAGGGCCAGATCCCAGGGGTGTGGGAAAGCGGTGAGCAGAGGGCTGGAGCTCAGATCCACCCCTGTTGAGACAAGCGCACCACGTGGACTGCCAAGATCAGAGTCCCACTGGGCAGCACCTTTCCTGTGCACGTGGGAGATCAGGACCAGGTGGCCAGTTAGGAAGACTCCCAGGCCCTCAATCTCCAGGAGAGGGAACAGCACAGGAAGAAAACGTGATAACAATGAAGACTAAGGAGAGGGCCGGTGGTCAGCAGGACACCTTGAGCCTGCAGGTGCTCAAGAGTTGGAAGGGAGCAGTCTGATCCTGGGTTACTGTCTTGGACTCACAGAGATCTATTGTTTACCAAAATGTACAACACATGAAGAAGAGCAGGTTTGAGAACAAAATCATAAGAATCTTAAACTACATTATTCTGCAAATATCAGAAGCAGATACTGCAATTATACTGTGTGTGGAAGAAAAAAAAATGTCTGGATTCTTGAATTGGGAATTCAGAAAAATGGGTGAAATCTACATCTGTGGGAGGAGCAGACACAGGTGTCTAAGGAGGTGGACTGTACTTGCTCATGAAGGAGTCCTGGGAGATTGAGCTACACAGGTGGCATAGGTTGTTTTTATGCAGCTTTAAATATCAAACTACACAGTTTAAAACACTCCTGTAACTAGTGAGGAAAGTTCAGTGTTTTCTCCCTCCCCTGCCCCAGGAAATTGGTATGGTGTATAACCATCATGAAGCTAAAGCGAATCCTGGGAATTGTTGGTGGTATTATCAACAAATCACTGCAAAAATTTTAAATAGCAACTAGAAACTAAAGATGAATGCTATCACAAACCACTGGCCACAGACCAAGTGGGCACTGGAAAGATGTTTTGTGATTTGCTACATCATCAAATACACATTGGTTTTTCTCCAGACTTTGTCTTGTCCCAGAGAGGCAAGATAAAATTAATTAAACCACAGCCATGCTGCTACATTGTGTGCATGCACAACTATGTAACAATAAATCCCACCGTCATGTGTGATTATAATTCAACAATAAAAGGAAAAAATATTTAATAAAATTGGTGAGAGTTGCCCTCCCCATTCAGCATTTTATTGATTCTGGAGATCAGAATCTTCATCATCAAATCAAACATGATAGTGAGTTGCTAAATAGTCTGTTTTTTCACAGAGCATCTGTGAAATCCCAGGAGATCTCAGATTTCAAGGTGTAGTACCATAGATCAAGAAGAGGGACAGGACTAAGCAGCTATTCTGCAGGGGAGTCTCCCTCCAGAGGCGAGCACCTCTGGTCCCTGTCATGACAAAGATGTGTGTGGTTCATGCACACTTCTACCACTTCCTATTTCATCTATTTCCTTGTCTCTATATTGAAACAGGCAGGATGCCTTTAGAATCCTTTAGGTGATTTTCACCTCATTGGATGACTCTTCTTTCTCCACATTAGAACAGTGAACTATCCCTTGCTTTAATACAGTAGTCTATATTTTGTAGATGAATGTTGCTCTACAGGGAAGAACCCAGATTTCCAGTTTGGAGGGTGCAGTCCTATCAATTTCTGGCTCAGATTGCAGGACTCCCCTGGGCTGGGAGTTATCTCCATGGGACGTGCAGTTCTTAATGTAAAATTGTACAAAACAGAGCTACACAGTTTAAAACTTCTTTTTTATTTTTTCTAAGTCTTGGTGCTTCCATAGTACTTCTCTTATATCCGTTCCCTTCCCTCATAGGAGGTTGATCAAACGTAAGGTCAGCCTTTCAGCCAAGAAGGGCTTTCCAAAGTCACAGACCCCTGAGCCTTACAGATCCTTTAAGACAGAGACCTGCAGAGTCCAGATCAGCCTTGGTTTGGATCTGGGAGTCACATGTACACTGATTCAGATCCAGTTAGGTGGGCTGCTAGATGCATAATATCTCTGTGGTTTTATCTGCATTTCTCTGAGACACTGTTGCATATTTCAGCCACCTGAGCTGCATCTGAGCCACTGGGGGCTCATGCTTCCTGCTCACCCTCTGCTCATCTCACACACCATAGTTTTCCACCAGGGTCAGATAGGACCTTCCACAAATTATTAAGAGTACGTAGTCCACTGTGAGGAATGAGTTTACATTTTTGTGATTTTGTGTATTTTCAAAAGTAAAAATCATCACTTTACTCAAGGAGGTGATTATTTATGTGCCAACTCCAGGGGCAAAGGTGTGGCTGGCAACAGATTGTGGACAGCGAGTGGAAATTGTCTCAAACACATTTCTGCAGGGACCTGTAGGGCTCACTAGAGGCTGCAGGTGATGTAAAGGGGCGATGAGGTGTTCACTGGGCTATGTCCATCACCGCTGACCACTATGGACTGCACAGTTCCCAGAGGACGGGGCCGTGGAAGCCCCCACCTGTGAGGCAGGGCTGTGCTCCCTTCTAACACAGAACTGATGCTGAGCACTTCTGCTAGAAGGCAAGGAGAAGAGGGGACCCAGGCAAGGGTGGCATGCTTCGGTAAGGTGTGCGTGTGCCAGCTGCCAGGTGGGGTGGCAGACAGAGAGATCCAGGCCCCCCTCAGCATGCTGGGTGGTCCCAAGGCCACAGTGGCACCCTGCAGTGTGGAGGGCAGAGCCCTGCCTGCAAGTCCATGGATCCATGGTGTCCACAGACTGACACAAGCTCAAGCAGGGAACTCGCACAGGGAGACAGGCGTGGTGACATTTATGAAAGCTAATGCAATATACATGTGCGAGTCCCACAAAAGGAAATTAAAATCTAATTTCAGAATTTGATATCCAATGGCTGTCTAAAAAAGCAAAAGGCACAACAAATTAAGCTGAAATAATCAACTGCTGCCTGAAATCATTGATTTGAATCACACAGAACACATAATTGTCTCAATTGAATAGAGTCGCAATCCAAAACAATCCAGTTTTAATAACGAGGCATTCTAAATGAGTCACAGTGAGAAAGGCCCAGCTGTGACTGCATTTGCCCTGGATGATGATATCATCTTCTGTCTCTGCATAAAGCAATCCTGTTTATCCTTCCCGGTGCCACAGAAGTAAGCAGGCATTGTAGCAGGACCAATCTGCAGTGACTTTACAAGCTGAAAGCATTTTCATAATCACCAGGACTTCATAGCTGCAGCTATTAGTTTTTTGAACAACCTGAACTGTACGTGGCTGATGCTTGAAAGACCTAGAAACTGGGTGCCCAACATACAGCTTTGCTAGCACCTGAAGAGGTGGAGAAGCCTTACTTAAAGTCCTAGACTTTTGGGCTGGGATTGCGGCTCAGCAGTAGAGTGTTCCCCTAGCATGGGCAGGACCCAGGTTCGATTCTCCGCACCACATAAAAGTAATAAAGGCATTGTTTTGTCCATCTAAATAAAAAGATATTCTCTCTCTCTCTCTCTCTCTCTCTCTCTCTTTCCATGGAAAAAAGGAAATAAAGAATGCCTGCGAAGTACCACTTTGGGTGGTATTGAGAGCATACAGTGCTACAGACTAACTTACTTCATCTTCAGATTTAAACTGTGAACTCTTTATGACGGTCTCATCAGCACTTGGCGTGAGCTTGACAGAGAACATGCTCACTCCTTATTTGTCAAAATAAATCAAATAAAACTTAGTGTTCTAATTCTGCGTTTGCACCATCACCTGAGTGAAAAACCCCGTTGCTCCAGCTTGCAGGCCACTGGGAGGTGCCCCCTGTGTGGTAGGGAGCCAGACCCTGCCCCGCCAGCCTCCAGGGGCAGGAGAAACCCTTCACCCAACTGAGTATCCATATTTGGAAGAAAAGAGCCATGAATTCACAAGAGTGATTTCAAGTTTTCTCTGTATTTAATCTTCTATTTCCTCCCCAGTGTTTCTCATTCACATTTTAAATATTGTAATTACCAACTGCAAAATCCCCGGGGGGCACCCACATTCAAATTTTGAGAAATGAGGAAAAGGGGTGTTAGGCAAGGCTTTGAGTGAGACATTTAGTCAAATTTGGCGATCTTCCATTGGGGTGCCCAGAAGGAGGGATGCTGTGGAAAATTCTGACTGTTCAGATGGACCGTGAAGTGTGGAGGAGCCCGAGCTCAGGGAAGGTGCTGCCTTGACCTGGTTCTGCCTCCCAGGATCCTGGCAGTTAAAGGAAAGACTGAGAGGGTCAGAAGGGGAAGCACCTGTGGTGGCGATTCTTCCGAGAGTCTCCCCAAAACCAAATACAGACCCACCTTTTAATAGAGCCGTTGGCTCCATCTGTGTAACTGGCCTCTGCATTTAGTAAGAGAAGGACATATGTCCCCTAGAACCCCAGGTTCCCTCTGGTTGTTGGGATCAGTGGAATTCTCCATGGCACTGGGAGGGAAATGGACCCTATGTGATGCTGCTGCTTCACCACCCAGAACTGCCTTTGTTAGGCCCCTGACATGGCAATCAGAGGTGAAGTCCCTGGCCTTGCCTCTCTAGCACACAGCTGCAAGGTCACGCCTGGGCTGCTACTTTCAGAGTTGTGAAGTTGTCCTTGGGCTCTGGGCCGCATCATCCATATGAGTGCTGGGCAGAAAAGGTGACTTAGAAGCTGGAGTGTCGTGGACAAAATGCTAGTGTCCCTTTAAATCCGTTTGCTGCCACCCTGGCCCCAGCATGTTGTCAGCAGGGGGGCTGTGGCAGGTGGTCAGGTCTTGGGTGAAGCTACCAGAGCTGGGGTTAGTGCTCCTGCAAGAAGAGACAGCTTCATCCATCGTTTGTCCTCTGCCCAAGGGGCACGTGTAGAAGGTGCCATCCGTAACCAGGCAGGAGTCCTCTCCAGACACTCGGTCTGTCAGCACCTTGATCTTGGACTCCCAGGACTGAGAGGCTTCAGCACCTGTTGCCCGGGCCACCCAGTCTGTGCTGTTTTTACAGCAGCTGAGCTGACTGCGTCCTGTAACAGATGTGAAGATGCGACCTTGCATGCTTACTCTTCTCAGCACTCGGAATCCAGAAACAATGGGCCAGCTCTCTGAAGTTCAGCCACCTGGAGCTGTGTTTGTTCTTGCTCCTGTCACCCAGTGGCTCTCCTCTCTGCCTAGGCCCCAGGCACCTTCTCTCAACTTGAACCCCTAGAACATGTGTTGATTAACTGGACTCAATGCACTTTAGAATTTGGGGTGTGTCTACACATTAGTGCAGTGAGAATTTGTCGCTGAGATGGCAAAGAAGTCCCCCATCGCGATCCCATCTCCCATACCTGTCCCACAGTGATGTTCTAGGGGACCTAGAGCTAATGAGTGGAACAAGCTGGCACTCAAGAGCATGTGGCAAAGGCCACTGTCATTTCCAGGGCCTTGCCCATACTGACATGTGGCAGACCCTCTGTAGGTACCTGTGGTATTCTCCAGGGGACCCTCCTAGAATACAATCCTGGTAAGAAGATCACTTCCGCCTCACCGAGGCCGCCTCCAGGCCTCCCTCACATTCTGCAGAGGTTCTTGGTTTTTTCCTTAGCACGTTTCCTCTACCTGGGGGGAGCGAATCTCTAGTGTAATCTTTATATCGCAAAATGGTACTTTCATATTCAGCAGGTCACTGCCACATGCACCATAAAGTGCACCCCACAGAGAGCAGGCAGAATGACATTTATAAGTTTCCCTTCAGAGGATCACACTGCACCAGGGCAAGGCTAGGAAATGCTTCTCCAAACTCAGAATTCATAAATACTTTGCTGGCCATCACTGGAAAACCCTTCCCCTCTTTTGGGGGTACCCTGATCCCAGTGTGGATCAATGGGCCTTACTCCCTGTTCCGGGCCATCTGGTTTCAGGAGGAAAACAAGAGTCTTTAAGGAAAGCTGGGGATTTTCCATCAGGGAGCCAGGAGCTGGGGCTCTGGATGGGTCAGCCAACTGAGGGCTGCAGTGCGCCAGTCTGTACCTCATCAGGTGCCAGCCTTCCGCTACTGCTTGGTCATTGAATGCAAGCAAGTCCAGACCCCTGAGCTGGGCAGAGAGACCTTCACTGTTTGTCCTTTGGTGAGGACTCTGGAGATGGGCAGCTGCTGTGACAGGAAGTTTGTGTGGCATGTGAAGCAGGGCAGGACTCCCCACAGATGTGCTCCAGAACACTTTGTTTGGTTCCCTGCCCTCCCAGGACAAGGGGAACTGGGTGTCATCTGCCCTGTGTATCAGTACGCATCAGTCTGCCTCTCAGACAGTCTGTGTTTGCTTCCTGTGTCGTCTGTTTTGAATGAAGACAGCTTGGTTCAAAGGAGGGACGCCCAGGTGTGGAGCAGGTGCACAGGACGCCCTGAGTCCTTTGCAGGAGACACACCCACCAGGGGTCGGGGGGTCAGGGAAAGGGCTGCACAGTGGAACTGGAAGTCAGAGCTGGGATGTGGGCAGGAGCAGAGGAGGACAGGGCCCCTAGCCACCTGTGGCTCACATTCCCCAAAGGAAACATGGCCCGGCCAAGGCTGCGGCTCTAGAGGCACTGGGAGGACAGTTCCAGGATCCTGCAAAAACCACAAACTCCACTGATGGCAATGCCAAGAAGTGAGCTAGTCCAGGGCACAGGAGGGAGCGGTCCCTACCCGGGGTTCCAGCTGAGATCCTCCCCCCAGGAATGGCCTGCAAAGGCCTGGCAGGGATCCAATGCAAAGAAGGAAAGGGCTAGAGGGGTCGCAGTCCAGCAGGCAGACAGGTGGGTGGAATGCAAGCAAATGAAGAGGAAGAGCTGAAACCGGCAGCGTGTGTGCATGTGTGTGCATATCTGTGTCAGTGCATGTGTCAGTAGGTGCATGTATATAAATATGTGTGTCAATTGTGCATGTGTGTGTCTGTGTGCATATGTGTCTATGTGCATGTGTGAGTCTGTGTGCATGTGTGAGTCTGTGAGTGTGCATATGTGAGCCATGGGTGTGTGTGTGTGTGTGTGTGTGTGTGCATGTGTGAGTGCGTGTGTGCGTCTGTCTTCATATCTGACTCATACAAGGAGCTCTGTAGCTACTGCCTGCCTTCTGGCTTCTGTGCTTCTGAGCACTTCACTTTCCTGGCTTGGCGGGGTGGTAATAGAGAGAGAATGTGTAGAAACAGTGTTCATGTATAGTAAATCTTAATTACCTATCTATTGTCTTGTCTTTACTGTAGGATCAAGAGTAAAGACTCTTATCATTCATTTCATATAGACATTCCATTTCTGCAAGTTTTGACCACTCTATTTTAATATCCTCAGGATATTTGAAAACAACTAAATCTTACTAACACAGGTAGAAGAAAAAACTTGTGTACCACTTTGAGTCAAGGAAGATTTTCAAGAAAATGAAATGATGTTATCAGGATCTCATTAATCATTCTGAACTTGGATACTTCCCAGTTGAGATTCTACCTCTTTTACTAAAATGATGACCATTATTTTGGATGCAGTACCACATGGTGCAAAGCCATAGCTATAATAAGACATACTTGATTCTCCCACTATAAGCGCATGGTCCAGTCCAAAAACATGCATTCATTATTAAAATTTGCCAACTTAAATAAGTATAATAGAAGGCAGATATCTCCATTTCTGTATGTACGTATGCGATGGGGATAGTAAAGCCTATAATTCGGTCGTTGGGGAGGTTATAAATAATGTGTGCAGATTTCTTGCGCCATTGAGTGATCTGCAAGTTCCTCTTCTGTGTTTGTTACTTAGGGAGGAGAGCTGTGAGTGCAGAACAAAAGAACTCTTGTTGAATATTTGACACAAGCACATGCACAATGAAGGAGTAAGCAGGATAATCAGAGAAAGGAGTACAGAAGGGGATAAACGTGGCAAAGGGAAACAGAAAAGGCAGACCACGGACTTCTGATTTCTAAAGTAAGAGACTGCAATGAGCGGAGCCACTCTCTGCCTGTCTCCTTGGAGGAGTCCACGGTTCAGCGAGCCTCTGCTCCCAGCATCCTGTGTGCTCCTGGAGGTCTGATCATGGGGTGAGCGGAGGTAAATGGTGTGTCTGGAGCTGCAGATGCAGCCCTGGGTACCCAAATCACAGGCACTTGCTCTGATGGGATGCTTCATGATTTTCCTCTGTGTGTCTCTAATTGCCTTTTTACTTCTGGAAAAGTAATTGTGCAATCTTCAAACACCAACATCGAAAGACCGAGTGGTAATACAGAATGGCTGCACACAACACTCCTGCCCGGGAAGGGGCTCAGACACTCTGGGGGCCCTGCTGCTCCGCCCACTGGGCGTTGGACAGCCTGGGAAGTCCTTCCTTTCATGACAGTAGAGGAAGCACCCAGGACCTGGAGCACAGTGGGGGGTGGGGGGACCACCCCTTCCACCAGTCACCTTGACCATGACTCCCTTCTTCATCTGCCAAATGTTCTGACACTGCCACCTGCAGGGGGCGTCAATAGGCCAGAGTGGGTGAAGCAGCTCTACCCTCACGCCACCACTTCACGTTCTGTGGGCCACACGGAGTGAGGTCAGATGTTACCTTCCCCAGGGCAGGGAGCTGTAACACTTGGTGTATATGCAAATGTGCACACGTGCGTGCACACACACACGCACACACACACACACTTTCCCTCAAAGAAGACGATGTTCCACTGTGATAAGATATAAGGAGCAAATTCTTGGGATTGTGATAGACTTTGAAATGAATCTTAAAGGGCTGTCATGTCAGCACTCAGGGGGTCAGAGACGATAAAGGGCATTTTGAAGGAAGGAGGAAGTAGGAAGAATATTGTCACAGAAGAAGCATTACGAGGCTTGAATTCTCTGGGCACGGTTGGTTTGGAGTGTTGGTCTGTGTGGTGCTGGTGACCAGTGTGGACAGCCCGGGGAGGGACTGTGTGGAGGGGGCATCAGAGGCCCACCAAGCGCTGGGCTTTGTTGCTGGATAACTTTGAACAAAGGTCGTGGACACCAGGTCTGCAGCTAAACTTTCAGAGAAAAATAGGGAATATCACAAAGAATGGATTCTGCCGAGAAAGGAAGTGAAGGAGACAATGGGTCCCATGACACAGGCCAGCAGAGCTCACTCATATGATGACCACATCCTCAAACTTCCTGAGAAAACTCAGGCTCTTCCCTGGAGAACAAAGGAAAGGTAAGTTTTCCCAAGTCACTGCGTATCGTCTGCTCCCAGGGAGTGTTCACAGCTCAGATAGACAACAAGTAGGTAGGTAGGTAGGTAGACAGACAGACAATAGGTAGGTAGGTAGGTAGATAGATAGACAATAGGTAGGTAGGTAGATAGATAGACAGACAATAGGTAGGTAGGTAGGTAGATAGACAATAGGTAGGTAGGTAGGTAGGTAGATAGACAGACAATAGGTAGGTAGATTGGTAGATAGATAGACAATAGGTAGGTCCACACATAGATAGATAATAGGAAGGTATAGATAGGACAATAGGTAGGTAGGTAGGTAGATAGATAGACAGACAATAGGTAGGTAGGTAGGTCGGTCGATAGACAGACAATAGGTAGGTAGGTAGGTAGATAGATAGACAATAGGTAGGTAGATATATAATAGATAGACACTAGGTAGGTAGGTAGATAGATAGACAATAGCTAGGTACACATAGATAGATAATAGGAAGGTATAGATAGGACAACAGGTAGGTAGATAGATGGATAGATAGACAGACAATAGGTAGATAGGTAGTAGATAGACAATAGGTAGGTACAAACATAGATAGATAGATACACAATAGGTAGGTGGATAGATAGATAGACAATAGGTAGGACGGTAGGTAGGTAGGTAGATAGACAATAGGTAGATCAATAGATAGACAACAAGTAGGTAGATAATAAATGATCGATGGATGATAGTGGATGGAAGGAAGGATGGATGGATAATGAATACATGATAGACAATTGATGTATTAGATGATTGATAGACAGGAAAATTTCTGAATGAATTTAACCCTGAAGGAGAATGAGAGATGAAAAAGAGGAACTTCTAGTAATCTTCAAATTGTGAACTGAGAAAAAAAATTAAAACCCATAGAAATAGGTGTAAAGTACACTGATCCACAGCCTTTGGATTTTAATTTGTTTAAAATAGTTAATGACTGATATCCAGGGGCTAATCTTTCTTACCACTTCAAAGTTTTCTCTTCCTCTTCTTATTCCTCTAGATCCAATGACTGCATGTGGGGCTGTCACCAGGGGAACGGTGTGGTTGAATTTCACAGAAGAAGCATTACGAGGCGTGTCTCTCTTGGGGGTCCAAGACAGCAAAGCCTGCTGGGATGCGCACTGAGGCTTCGTAACGGCAAATGCAACCTGGAAGCCACGGCGGCTGCGTCCTCCCTGTCCTCCCTCCACGGACCTCACTCCTGCATCATGCATGGTCTGAAGGCGCTGAAGGTCTGCCCTGAGGTGCAGAGTTGGAATTCTTGCTTCATGACTTGTAGTTAGGCATTGGTGGTCAAGTTGTTGACCATATTTTTATATCTGTACATGAAGGATTTGTATAATAGGAAAATCAGTGTTTTGAAGCAAACTGAATGTCCATGCACCACGGACACTTTCCCACAAGGGACTCTAAGCTTTTGACTTTCATCATCTTGTTGGGTTTTAGAACAAAACCCTGACAGCCGCCCTCAATGGGATGCAAGTTGTGCCTGGGAGAATGTGATGTCGACAACCAGAACACCTTCACTGACTTCTCTCAAACTGTCACTTGTGTTTTCAGATGTGCGGCTTTTCCCTGCACCTGAATGTTTGCACGATGTGACTCCCTCTCTCCGCACTCTCAGACTTTGGGGCAGCACTTCACACGAGATGTGTTTCTCCAGACATTAATTAGCAGGCGAGACAGCCACACCTATCCACACCTGTAATCCAGATGTTGCTGCACACAGCTGCCTCCATGGTAGTTCACACACTGCTACCACCCCACCAGTTAGTCATTCATTATGCTGTGATGTTTTCCAAAGTAGGATAATAATAGAAAATCTTTCAGCAGCTGTCAAGGCGGCAGGGAAAACACGCCGTTGTTAGACGGCATTGACTGTGCTCAGTCCCGGGCTGGAGCCCAGCCAGAGGCTTGCAGCAGTGCTGTTCTGAGCTCTGCTTCACAGTATCAATGCAGAATAATGGGTGAAAAACTCATTGGTGCACCTTAACGACACAATAAAAACGGGCCTGGCAGCAGAGGTCTCACACAAAAGGCCTTTTGTGCACCCTCATAGTGTGCTGGGTTGGCTACAGAAGGGGCCAAGACACATGCACCCAGCGTCCACTCCAGAACCACACCTGGCCTTGGAAATGAAGGTGAGCCACCCTACATACCAGGGCCCAGCTTATCCAGTGTGGACGCAGGCGTGGGACAACCGCTCACTCCAGAGCTGCGCTCCTGGGAATCCTGCTGCCCACGCGTTCCTGTCCTGCCTGGATAACATGTGGTTCATAACAGATTACCCGACTTTGGTGACTAGTGTGTGGATGTGCTCACTTATTAAGAAAATTGTTATTTGGAAGGACCTGGGATCTCTTAGATGAGGGCACCGGCTTCCCTTGCAGAGGAGAGACCCATAGACTTCAAGAGAAAGAAGAACTTGAAGTGATGTCGACAGCCGTTCTCAAGTCACAAATGAAACGCTGGGTGCTGGATGACATCCAGTAAGACTGTGTCTCCCCTTCTGGCGGGATCTCACACATCCAGCTGCATCGAGGGCAAGTTTCGGACGTAAGGGTGCAAGGCCGATACTCAGTACTGCTGAGAGTTGTCCCAAGTCTCGCTATTGAAATTCAAAAAAAGGTAAACATAAATTTAATGTGAGTTCCCAAGCCAGCATCTCACCAAAGAGACTTAATGGGCTCGTTCACCTGATTGCGATTGTTTGGCTAGTGCAACACATCGGAGCCATGTGGGTGTGTGGGACGCAGGACCACATGCTGAACTTGAAACAAGGTCTCAGGAGGACTGGAGTAAGAAGCTCGAGTGTGCAACCACACACAGGGCACTCACTCACAGATAGTAATAGCCACACTTCAAAAAGCAACAAGAAAGGACTTTGAATATTTTAACCATAAAAAAAATGGTACATTTTTGAGGAGACACACCTATTTAGCCTGGTTTAAAATATAATAAAAAGTATATATGAATCAAATACCCACAAGATGACCCACATACATATAATTTTTATGTATTTATATATCAGTTTACAATAAATTTAAGTAGGAAAGAGGAATGAGTGCGAGGAGCGTGTGGGAGCAGCCTCGGAAGGCAGGCGGCACACAGCTGGACGGGGGTGGACAGTCCTTGCAGTGTCTCACAGAACCTCCTCTGCTGAGTGGGAGGGGCCAGTGGCCATCTGCCTCTGGGTGTGGAGGTGGACACCATTCTTCCCACGGCTGCTGTCCTTGTCCCATGCCTCTGCTCGCCTGGCCCCTCCCTATTCCTGCGACACTCACACCGTCAATCCTGGGCCTCATCTGGTTTGGCAGAGCCATACAGCAGCAGGTCCCCCATGTAGCCTTGCACTTGAGATACCATGGCCTCCGTGGTCCTCACCTAACTGACCACATCCCAGCTGGAAGAGGCTCCAGCCCCCTTCTGCCCCTGACTGAGCCAGAACACAGATGGGACCTGCTCTCAGTGGTCCAGGTTCCCATACTCCCCTCCCCAGGCCTAGAGTGGGGATCACACATCAGGGAGAAAGGGAAGAGCCAGGGCATCAAGCCTCACCCTCCAGATGTTTGCGCGTTTGCCTGATCACGTCACAGGTACTCTTTTCTTATTTAAGAAAACCAAAGCCTAAAGTTCCATGTTGATTTTTACCCCCAACCCCCAACCCTGTGCGTAAGAACCCCTAAGCCACGACAGGCCTTGGGAAATGAGGACGCTCCGCGTGGTTTCAGGTCTCTGTTCTTCAAATGCCTGTTGGCTGCAGGGCAGCTGTGGGGGCTCTACACCAGCTGTCGCCCTGAAGGAGGGGCCGCGGAGAAGCCCAAGCTGCTGAAGTGAAACTAGAAAGGCAGCCACGCGCCCCTGTCCTCTTCTGAGACTGGGAACCAGGGTTTAAGGCTGCCCAGGAGTGGGGACATCTCTGCAGGGCCACAGGCACTCTGGTCTGGGTCCCCTGGACAAATGCATGTGAGCTGGAGGGTCAGGAGGAGGGCAGAGAGCCCGGTGGGTTCTCCTGCTGCTGCCACCCTGGACGGTGCCTGCCCATGCGTTTGCAGCCCCCTGCTTGGCTAGGGACCACATTGACTCTTTCCTATCACCAACTTGAAAATGATACTATTCACAGCTACTTTTATGTTTCTCCAATGGAGCAGAAGCTTCCCTCCTCTCCTCCTTCTCTACCTCACCTATCTTTGGAGACTGGCCTGTGGTTGAACCCCTTGGCTCTGGGAAAGTCCTTTTCCTGTGGATCTGTACAGCCACAGAAGTACACCAGTGTGTGGAAACCGAATTCACAGAGCCAATAAGGGGGTGTCCATGTCAAGCTGATTATTCCAGTGAACTGTTGAATTGCCGGTAACTGGGCAACAACGGAGCTCCTCTTCCAATTCCACATCTTGGAACTGGTTAAAGCCTAGAGAGAAGGAGGTGGCAGAGGCTGGGCAGCTAGCAGCTCCTGGCTCCTCTGTAGGTCACAGACAGGGCTGGCCTGTCACAAGCAAACCACAACATGTAATTTCCGCATGTGTAAGACAGACCATCCATCAAGCCCACTGGGCAGTGAGTGCGCCCATTCAGTGAGGGGACAAGTGCATCCTCAGGAGAGGGAGAAAAGCACAGCTGGTGATGGCAGCCTCGAGGAATTTGGGAGAAAGTCCCCTGACCTGAGCTGCAAGAGAAGTTGGCAGACAAGAGTCACATTCCACTGGGCAGAACAGCTCTTCTCAGTCTGCATGTCTGCCCCCAGCACCATCCTGAAGTGAGGGCCACGAGAGAAACAAATTTCATTTCAAGACAATCTTCCCCCAAATCTGCTGACCTGGTTGGATGGGAACTGTCCCCTGAAGCTCACATGTTAGGCAATGAAGCAGTGTTTAGGGTGAAAACATTGGGTCATGCAGGGTCTGACCTCACCTGCAGATTACTCAACTCGGTGGATTAAGAAGAGACCATTGGTGGTGGCCATGGCAGGCTGTGGTTGGAGGAAGCAGGTCACTGGCAGCATGCCCCTGGGGGTTATATGGGTCCCTGGCCCCTTGTCCTCTCTCTCTGCTACCCAACTGCCCTGAGTTGAACCGTTTTCCTGCACTACACCCTTGCAGTGTGATGCCTCTGCCTTGAAATCTGATGATCATAGACTGAACCTCTTAAGTCATGAGCCAAAATAACCCTTTTCTCCTCTAACTGATCTTGTTGACTAATCTGTCACAGAGAAGAAAAGCTGACTAACACAAAGATTGGTACCAATGTGGGGTCTGGCTACCACTTCCTAGAACCTGGCTCAGAAGCATAGGAATTGGGTTGCAGGAGGAGTCTGAAGAAGTTCAGAGATGCAGGTGGGACACCTTAGACTGTTGTCAGGGGAGCTTTGCGGGTGACTCTGGTGGGTGCTCAGAAGACCAGGATGCTGATGGGAATGTGGGGGTAGGGTGCTCATGAAGTTTCACCGAGGAACATGACTCCTTTGGGAACTGGACTAGAAGCCATTCCTGTTGCGTTCTGACAAGGAACTTGTCTATATTTTGCCTGAGTCCTGAGACTTTGTGTGAGGCTGAATTCAAAGGAGATGGGCTAGTCAACCTGGTGAAGAAAATCTCAAGGCCGCACAGCCTTCAGGCAGTACCGTGGACAATGATGACAGATTTCAGACAGATGACTCTGAGGCTCAGGAGCAAAAAAACAGAGAGAAAACATTTTGAAATTTTCAGTTTGGCCAGAAAATCTCACATAAAATTGGGGTCAAGGAAGATGTGGTTGCTCAAGATATTAGCATCATTAAAGAGAAACCACAGCAGAATACAAAAGACACTAGTATAGCAATATGTAAAACAGTGGATGTGTAATCGATGTGATGCTGCAATCTGTATACGGGGTAAAAATGGGAGTTCATAACCCACTTGAATCAAAGTGTGAAAAATGATATGTCAAGAACTATGTAATGTTTTGAACAACCAACAATAAAAATTAAAGAAAAAATAAATAAATAAATAATAAAGAGAAACCAAGTACTTTGCACAGAGACAATAGGATAGATATCTGAGGGCCTCTCAGGTCTTGCAGCAAAACCACTTCCTGAGCGCCCCTGTGAAAGCAGAGCCTGAGAATCATCTCTTCTCAATGGAATTTTCCTTTCTATACAATGGAGCCTGGGATGGGTATGATCCTGACAATTCCTGGGATACCCTTATGCCATCTTTCTTGTGTCTCTGTGTAAAGAACTTAGCATGCCTTTAGTGGCTGTAGTCTCTTCAACAGCCATGCCTTTCTCAATCCATTATATGCACTTTTATTTCAAACAGAGATTTTTAAAAATCTTTCAGCTGTGCTTTCTGCTGCTGCTGATTCTCACATTAAAACTGGCTAAAGGCTTCCAGAAATACCATACCACTGCCTGAATGCATCTACTGCCTTAAAATTTCTTCCACCAGATTAATTAGTCCTTCACCTTTAACTTCAGCCTCACACAGTCTCAGAACCTGGGCAAAATGTAGAAAAGTTTTTTGCCAAAATATAAAATGAATGGCCACTAGTTCAATTTCAAAAGAGTGTCCATTTTCCTCTGAAACCTCATGAACACGGACTTACTGTCCACATTCTGGTCTTCTGAGTTCCCACCAGAATCTCCCATTAAACTCTGCTTGCAACATCCTAAAACTTATCTACTCCACAACTCAAATATTTTCAAACTCTCTTCCACACCAAAGGCTTTTGAACCACAATTCTAGGTATCATACTCAAGACACCACTTTTCAGTACCAATTGCTGTGTTCATCATCTTCTCTATGCTATTACAAAAATGCTGGACAAGAACAATTCAGGGAAGGAAAGTGTATTTTGGCTCGTGGTTTGAGAGATTTAGTCCATGATGGACTGACTCCACTGCTCTGGGCCGATGAGGCAGAAGCCCATGGTGGAAGGGTGTGGTGGAGGACCCTGCTCCAATCATGGCAGTCGGGAAGCAGAGGAGGAAGGAGCCCAGGTACCCTTCAGGGCAGCCCCCAGTGCCCTCTCTCCTCCAGTTAGCCCCACTACCTACAGTTACCACCCACTTAGGCCATTCAAACTAGGATGGAATGACTAGGTTACAGCTCTCATAATCCAATCATCTTAACTCTGAATATTTGTGCATTAACATAGGAGCTTTGGGGGATACCTCATGTTCAAGCCATACCAGCATGGAAAATCCTTCTGCCGTAACTTCTATTACTGACAAGAAATGTCCCTTTGTCCTAAGATAGGCTTCTTCTAGTCCTCTGACTTCTACCCTCTTAATTCCAGGAAATCTGTATTGCTGGTCATCTTCAGTCTTTCACATTCCCAACCACACTGAAGACAGATGAAGAAAGCTCTGCCTTTGGAGCCCTTCTCATTCTTCAATATCCTCTTACTTCTTTTCTCAAACCCTCCCTTACATGTGCCAATATCTTCAGAGGTCCTTCTTTTTTTAATAAATCCTCAATTTTCTTATAACTCCCTTTTCTATGATCCAAACTTCCCTCTTCCAGTTGATACATTGAAACACAGTACTCCAAAAAACAGTACTGAGAGGGAAGGCATTGGGAGACGGTGGGGTTACAAAGGTGGCCTTCATAATGCATCAGCCTACTGATCAAAGCAACCTGAGTGTGCGTGCTTGCTTATCCTTCCATGGGAGGAGACTCTGAGCAGGCGCCATCTTTGAAGCACCAGACACCACATCTGGTATTGTCTTCATCTTAGACATCCAGCCTCCAAATTCTGAGCAATTAATCTCTGCAGCTTGTCGGCACCAGCCCAGGTGTGTGTAATGGTAGAATGGAGGGGCTCGCTCACACCTACATTCTGAGCGTGGTGCCTGCCATTAAGCCATGTCCATGCTCACTCACCTTGTCATGGAAACCAAGTGTCCCTTGTCGACCTTGATCCGTGCTGACCACACATCAGCACCAAAGCAGTGTCTCAGGCCACCTGCAGAATCCTCTCCTACCCTGATTCCTTGGAATTGATCCCAGGGTCTTAGGTTTTTCTTTCATTCAAAATTCTTTGGAATCATCTACTTTTCATTCTGTTTACTGCTCCAAGACAAGCCCTCTCCTTTCTATCTCATGTTATGGAAAACATTCCCTGTGTTCTGAGAGTATCCATCTAGTCAGAGGAACTTAGAGTGAATGTCTGGGAGTTGGGAGGCTAAATGGCTGAAATGTCGATTGGATTAGAACCAGACTATGAAATCCTATGCTTTGATAGTTTCCCATCTGACCCCATGGGGCAAAGCCTCTTTCCACACTTACCCAGAAACATACTTTGTTTATTGAAAGTGATCGTAAAACATTTGCTAAACCAAAATAAACCAAAATGATAATAACATGGGTAAAAACGATTCATACACAGAGCAAATGTGGAGAGAAAGGGAGATTGAAACAGGTTTATCTAGTCCCTAGGCAGATGGGTATGTATTTTTCAAGATTTTTTTTGTATTTTTATAATTATTAATGTAAGGATATAATCACACACTAAATGAAACACACGTGTTATTTTAAACTCAGGACATCTCCACGCTCCCCGCCGGGAGCACACAGTGCCACGGGGATGCGCAGGCTCAGCGTGTCTTCAGCCCGCCTGTCAGGGGCGCCCCACACACCCTGTGGGTGCTGTCATAGCCTTTCCTGTCTTTTCTTTTTATACTTCATGTCATTGGTAGTTTTAAATACTGTGCTTGTCGTTCTGAGGACTGTCTGCGCTCTGGATTTTCTCACCATTTCTCCCTCGCCATGCTGAGTGGTTTGGGCACTACACCAGAGGCCACGATTCCCTCTTCTCATTGCATCAGAAGGCATCATGGGTTCTTGCAAAAGCAGTTTCACCTGCCAGATCTCTTCATTTTAAATCTAGTTTATTTGTAATTATTAACGAATGTGTATCAGTGATACACCAGGATTCTCCCAGCTCTTGGCGGCTCCTGCTGCAGTAGCAGCCTGGCAGAGGCCCGTCAGTCCCTGCTCTCACCTGCGCTCCACTGCGCTGACTGACCTTCTTCTGTGAAGGAGGTCTAAGCCACGCCCACAGGCACACTAAAAAACCTCTATTGCCATGTGTTTTCAGACTCTCATTGCTGCTGTTGTCGTTGATTTCAAATCATCCCAAACTGGTCAGAGGTGACCCCTTACATTTATAGAATTATGCTTTTCTGACATTCTTGTTCTTATTTTTCAAACTTTCTATTGAGCTTTCCCTCTCTCTCTCTCTCTCTCTCTCTCACACACACACACACACACACACACACACACACACACATACCTTGCCCTGATCAAAACTCTCCACAGGCTCAATTAGCCTCCCCAGTCTACGCCCCTGGGCAGCCAGCAGAGTCCAGAGGCAGGACACCGCCTTCCTCCCGTGGCAACGTCCCGGTCCTGTTCACTTCTCTGTGTTTTCTTGCTTTCTAGCACGAGATGCCAGAACTCACCCTACATACTATTTCCCCCAGAAATCTCAGTTCATTGAGTAGAGAATGGCATTTAGAAACTAGGACCTTGTTGAAATGTTATCTTTTATTGTGAATATACATTGACAATTTCTATAAATATAAAATACGCTAGAAACATAGGAGGAAAATTACAAGTCATTACTAATGAAATGAACAAAAGCAGGAGCACTTAAAGGAGGCAGCATGTGTCTTGAGGCGAAACTAAATCCAGCAAAAGTCATAATCTTTCGAAATGGAACTGTTGAGTTAATGAATTTAGAACAACCTGCCTCACTTTTTGGAAGATCATAAAGTGCGTATCAGAATAAGAACAAAGGAAACTACAGATTAAAAATATAAAGGTGATGAGACTAGGAGAGCCAAAGGCACACTTGAACTCTGAAATAACAAAAGTATTGTGGTAAATATCCCCAAATGGGCAAAGAATGTGAAGGAGTGTCCAGAAAAACGTCACATTGAAAAATTAGCACATACCATCAGTGTGGGAGGATGGGTGTATTTCTAAATAAATAATACTGGAGATATTGCCCTCGATTTGAAGTTTCTAATATTAATTCTCAAGATTGACTGGTTCCAAAATGAATCAGAAATGTTTTTTTTAAGAAAATTAAACACAAAGGGAGAGCAAGTGATGGAACACGGGAATTCAACCATTTGCAGGTATCAAACTGCACAGCTGTTTTCACATTGAAAAAAAGAAGGAAAATACTGGAATCTTTTGAGAAATATATTTCTAATACAATAAACAAGACAGCACACAAATGAGACAGCACACAAAATGAAGAGTAAAGAGCACAAAAAAAAAATAGCCATCAGGGACAGTCGATGCACCTGACATTTCTCAAATAGTCAAATTAATGCAAATCCCAATAAGTAGAGACATCTCTTGGCGTACCACGTTGACTTTTTGTAAACTTCAGGATTGTCCAGGGCGTGGGACACAGGACATTCCCCTGCCAGGGGAAACCAAGTAGGCCACACAATTGTGTTGCACCTTTTCTATCAACTGGTGCCTGAAAAAGGTGTCCACAAGAAATGGAAAAAGCATCCCTGTTTTATGAGGTTTTACTGCAAGGTGAGGCATTCCTCAAGGTACATGCTTTTCGAATGCTGTGGTACAAATACACACCAACACGCTGGCACATGTGTGTACCTATGTGCATGTGCACAATCTCATGCAATTATACACATGCATACATACACATGCAAGCCAAGGCATGTGCCATTCATGCATCTACATTCATATGTAGGTATGTACACATACACATTCACCTTGCACTGATCAAAACTCTCTACAGGCTTCCCCAGTCTAAGCCTGTTGTACACACACAGCTACATGCAAACACATGCTTATGTGTGTACATGTGTGTATATATACAGGTATACACACACACATTCCAATTTGCACAGGCACTGGCACACACACAGTGTTATAATCAAATGTGTCAGCATTTTAATGCATTGATGGATGGTGCTTCCAGTGCTGCCTGTTGGTGATAGGAGGGTGCTGGGGGCAGACACGCCACATCACAAGGAAAATACAGAGGCGTGGTGTCCTCACAGAGGACCTTTGACATCTTCTTTGGAGGTGCAAATTGTACCCGTGCACGGCATAGTCTTCTGCTACTGGGATTTTGTTGTAAGGATAAATGAACTTTGAATGAAGATTTACCAACAAGAACATCTACTTCAGGTGTCTCTAGAATAAGACGTTGAAAACAAAACACTAAACACTAGCTGGGAGAGATCTGGTGACGTCGGTGTGGCCATCACATAAAATGGGGAACCTGGCAGTGACCTGGAGCAATGTGATGATGGCAGTGTAGTCACACACAAGGCTGAGTGACGTAGAGAGCCTGTGACACAGGTTGTCCTCTGTGTGTCCACTTACACAACCAAGGAATAAAAAGTCAGAACAGCAGCAATTGTCACGATGATTTTTGAGGTAGAGAAAATAGACTTCGTTTTTATTTACAATTCTCTCATGTATGTTTCGAAAATATTTTATAACATAAATGTACAATTCACACACACACACACCACACACTCTGTCGCCTACATATGGAGCTCTCTATTATCTCTAATATCTATCTCTATGAGATTTATTCTTATTTTCCTTAATAGGAAAACTGCTTCAGAATCTGATCATGATTTAAAAAAAGAAAAAAGATCTCTTTATTACAGTTTTGTTCAGTGTTTTGACAAACAATGTTTAGCAAACGAATGCTACTCTGAAACAAATCTGGTAAGACAATAGGAAATCAAGACACAGCGTGTGCTATTTTGGAAAGTTCGATAGTGAATGTTTAAAGTGCTTTACCAAAATAAAACGAACATCTCCCAGTGGTCTGCGGAGGGAGGGACCACTGCCTGACCTGAGAAGGAGACAGTTATGGTACTAGTGACCCAGGTTCTTCCATACAGGAAACTTTGTGTGTGTGTATGTGTGTGTGTGTGGGTGTGCATGTGTGTGTGTGTGGGTGTGCATGTGTGTGTGGGTATGCATGTGTGTGTGTGTGGGTGTGTGAATGTGCAGGTTGGTCCACTGCATCCTTGGTCATCCCCTCCATTCACAGTGTCCCTGGTCATCCTCTCCACCTGCTCAGCAGCCCTCTGCTTCAGCTGAATTGAGGGCTCAGAAGGAGAGGCATCCTTAGACACAGCTCTTGTGGTTAGGGACACTCCAATGAGTCTTCTTCAAGAATTAAGCCTAGAATTCTAGAAAGAAAAAAAAAAGCCACATGAGACCCTTGTAAACACAATTTGGTGGAGACTGAGCCACACAGAGAAGAATCCAAGAACTCTGGCTTTGGATCCCATTTCTACTCACAAAGAGCGGTTCCACTTTGTATCAACTCTTACACTCCCTGGGCTTTAGTAACTCACTGCCAAGTAAACTCAGCATTCTTTTTCTATTTCTATTACATGGTATGGCAAAAGAATTTTAAAAAGTTGCATGAGATTTGCCAGGTGTATGTTTTTATTTACATCCTAAATATTTAGTGAGTAATAAGTCATAGTTGAATTAACAAAAGTAAATTTAAGTATAAATCAAAGACAATTCTATTATTTTTACCTTAATCATTTTCTGTCTCCTCCTGAAAGGCAGGCTACAGCACGCCTATCTCTGCCTCTTTCAACCACTCAAGGCTTAATTCAAAAGGAGGAGTCTGCACAGGGGCCTTCAGTCTGCCCCAGTGTTGAGTGGTAAAGAACAAAATCAAAGTATTTATTCTAACCCTCAAAGCAATATTATTTATAATAAATTTTAAAATAAGAAAAATAAAATAAGAAAACATAGCTTTGTAAGGGGGTACCCAGCACTGTTTTAATAATTTCCATAAACTAATTTATATAGTCCATGTTACACCCCCGCTTGTAGAAGCTATCGCTGTCCCCGTGTCAGGTGTGATTTACAAGAGGGGAATTAATCCGGCCACAGTTCCTCAGGTCAGAAAGCATCCTGCCAGCCACCTTCTCGCCATTATCCTGGGCCATCTCCAGGATCTAGAATTGTTCTGAACGTAACCATGGGGAAGAGGGGTCCTCTGGACCTGCTGTTCTCACATGACCCTGTGCTCCTGTGTGCTTCTACGGAGCGCAGCAGCAGCAGCTTGGTAGAAATGGGAACCGATTTCTGCGAATGCCTTCCCTCTTAGGACCACCTGCAGGAGGGTGGACAGCCCCCGCCCAGGACCTGCCTGGCTCTAATCCCTGAGCCTGCCCCATAAAAGTCCCGAACCCAAGCCTGCTTTGCCTCTCCGTCTATGGAGACATGGCCGTGTCCTCTCGTGCCATCTCCCTGTTCCTCACTTTCCTTTCACTCAGGATTTTATTCCAAGTGTTCAAATAAGGACAAGGGCGCTTGCACTCCTCAGCTGGACCGTGATGCCTTCCAGACTGGGCGTGAGCTCTGGACCAGAGCCTGACCTATGGCAAGGTCACACCAGGTCACTGCACTGTGTCCCATTCAGAGCCAAATTAACTCCATTATTATGCCACGCTCAACCCACAACTTCCTGGAAAATGAAGGGCTTGTTACACAGGAACACCGTGTGACCAGCTTGTGCTGGAACTGGGTTAATATGCTGATTCAGCATGACACCGCGAGGCCTACCTGGTGCAGATCAAAAGCAACAACTCTTTTGGCAGAGAAGTCAATGATCCATGTAGATATAAGGAAAACTGCATAAAGCAGAAACGAGTTTGCTTCATTTTGAGTTAGAGGATTCAGATCCCTAATAAAATGTGTCTAACTTTTTGCTTACAGGGGGTTTGTGGGTGGGAAACAGAAGCAACTAGGGAGTGAGTCAGGTGGGAACTAAGAAGGTGCCAAGAGAGAGGTCCAGGAGGGAGAAGAAGGCTTCCACCAGAGACTGCCTGGAGGCACCAGTTAGGAGTCCGGCTGAAGGACGGAGGGGCGTCTCCTCCTGAGAAGCTGTGTCTACAGACAGCAGATCAGCTCTCCGGCTGCGAGGCCAGCATGTGACACTGCAGGGCAGGCACCGCCTCTCTCAGGGTCATGCAAGTGTCATTGGTAAGTAACCAAGGACATAAAAGAAAGGAGAAAAGCAATGTCACCTTCCTACAACTCTGAGACCAGCACTGGGGAGTGACCAGTCCCAGGCCAGGTGCGCAAGAGCGTGTGCCGCCCAGCTGGCCGGGCACTTCTTCAGGGGTGGGCTGCTTCTGTTCAGCAGGCCCAGCCAGGGACCCTCCCCTCAGCACAGGGCGAACAGTGGTCCAGGGCATGTGCTGGGCTGCAGGGCGAAGCTGGATGCCGAGGGCAGCACTGGCCCCAGAGCCCAGCAGGAGAGCTCGGGGAAGGCGGTGTCCTCCTGCGCAGGCCTCCTCACAACGAAGGTCAGGGGCGAGCAGAGCAGAGCTCAGTGCAGAGGGCTGGCCTGAGACACCCGAGAGGCCAGCCCCTGTCCTTCAGGTGCCCTTGTTGCTCAGACAGCTGGAGGATGGGGGGGGGCACACAGCCAAATCAGGATTCATGAGGACCTTTGGCTGGTCCCAGGGTACCAGGCCCTTTATTAAATCATGACCACACTTTGAAAACAGAGGCCAGGATGGTTGGGTATGGCATGGGCATTTGAATCTCCAGCTGGGGGAGCCCAGTGTGTTGTGAGCTGAAGCAAGTCACCGCACAGTGATTTGAAGATGCTTTTATCTTATTTATTTTCTTGCCAGAAATACTAACATGTTAAGCTCTTCACCAATTAGAAAAGTAAGTTTTAAGGAAACATGGTTTTAGGTTACACACAGAATTCTTACTGTCTGTCTGTTTGTAAATAGAGAGCTAGGACAGCTGTCCTGTAGGCCGGCACTTCCAAAGAGTGATCCTGGACAAGTTGCATCTTTCTTACAGAACATTACATGGAAACCCTTTCACTATGGAAGACAATTTTTAATTTTTTTTAATTTTTGTGATATTTCAGATTAACTGTAGTATGCAATGTCAAAAGAACTAGAAATGCAAGAATACATTAGAATTATAATAAATATATCTCCAAAACAAACACTTAAAAAACTCATGGCACATGCTGTCCAATGCCTGCATGGATGTGCCTGAGCAACACGCGTGATGTCATACAGGGGATACAGTGTGCCCACATGTATCTACACATGCTCTCATACAGACTGCATGTTTGGGTAGCTTAAACAACATTGCTTATGGCACATGTAAGGAGATAGGTATGCCATGTGAATTTTATTTGTTTTTTTAAAGACATTGTAACGTTGGAGACATTGTAACATTTTAAGTGTCTTCCACAACATGACAGCTATGAATGGCCACACAGCTCTCTCGCTGTGTCATGCATTAACCATTTCTGGGGAGCATTGTCTTCTAGTATCTTATTGTTTTAACAGCATTCAAGTAGCATGCCTGTCCAACCCAGCGCGCATGCCCCTCAGCATGTGACCTCAGACGTGAGCTCACAGGTTGGTCTGCGAGGTGGTGCGCACCACCAGGAAGCACCTTCACCTACTCCTCCTCCCACCTCTCCTCATTCACCTGTATGGGACAAACCCGTATCCCACCCTAGTCATTTCTCCTTGGAAGACAAATGCTTCTTGTAGATTCCATGTGTCTCTCAAAGAATGCACAGCATGGCTGCATCCTTCAGAAAACCTGAGACTTAGCACTCAGACATTCCCTCTCCTCACAGAATCTGCATCTTCCTGCTCTTTACCCCCCAATACCGTGTGTCCCTCCCGTCTGTGCTTTTCAGCCTAGCTGGTTCAGTGTGCAGACCACGTAGGGTCATGGACTGGTTACAGGTTTGGGGAAGGCACGTGACTCCTAGCCTACTAAACATGCTCTGTGATGCATTTTTTTGTATATAAAAACCTCCCTGAATTCGATCTTTCCCATGAAAAATGAAATGGTAACATCGGGCAGAAATGCTGGTTGCCTGGTGCAGTCCCCATTAGGGATACAGAGGCTCGGAAGCTAAATACTGTCCTTTTTGGATGTGATTGAAGGTAGATTCTTGATGTGCATCCAGCTCTGTCCAGCAGATTACCTGGCATCTGGACTTGGAACACTCCTGTGAGAGGCTCGGTGTGGTGTGTGAGACTCCTGTTCTGCCCGGGGCCCTGCGAGCTGCCAGGAATGCCAGGACAGCTGCTCTCATGGGGAGTCCCTGGTCTTCGGCAGGTCCAGAAGCTCCAGGTGATTGTGGTGGTCATCTTGAGGCTTCAGTCTTTCTGAGGATCCACAAGGAGAACAAATCCACTTCTGTTTAAATTACCTAGAACCGGTCTTTATCTGCACAGTTGAAGGCAGGCCACAGGACGATCCTGCAGTGTCCCTATGACAGTTAATGAAGGAAAGCACACAGCTACCTATGGTAGTCACTTGCACGAGTAAGTGGAACTCTATATTTTTAATTAAAGTGCACCTACTTTATTGCCATCAAATTTCTCACCTGTGAGGTCATTCTGACATTAGCTTACTGAGAACAAGACCCCGTGTTGGACTCCCCTTTCGTCCCTCCCAGTATCCAGGGTGACGCATTTCTACATGGCCAATAACCTCTAATACATTCCAGCTAGGGGGAGCACCAGGTAGTAAGGACTATTTACATGGCACATTTGCATGCCAATTAAACTGAGAACCATTCGAGGTATTGCAATTTAAAAGAAGAAATGAAGAAAACTACTTTGCTCCTCTGGATTTTCTTTTCTTTTTAAACCTCAATGACCAAGTAAAATGTTCCGAGAAAATGATGTTCACACCTCGCTTTAAATCTACTCACTGATTCCTTTCCCAGTGCTGGTACACTCCAGTGACAGCGGGTGACGGGTGTAACCGCTGCCTGTCTGTGTGTAGGAGCTCTGCTTGGCATGCCGACACTGGGGTGCCTGGGATGCTGGAGGCTGTTCCTACAGATTTGTGCATGCCTAGAACAGGGGCCAGTCAGGGTGGTGACAGATATACATGCCTCGTGCAGTTCTGCCAGACACGCCAAATCACATCCGCTAATTTTTCCTGCGTCCCTTCGAGAACATAGTTTGCCTGCCTATGTGTGGTTTTTGAAATCTGGTGGAAAACAAGCCAATTCCTATTTGTTCCTGACAGTTTGGAAAGAATTATTTATTGCTTTTATGGGAATGTGCCTCTTCCCTCCCCTCATGCTGAACCTTAGCATTGTGCTCCCAGAATGATAATAATCTATTTCTTTCCTCACACTGCTGGGCCTGGGGTGACCCCGTCTGACCCAATTGAAATTGATTTTGTTGTTGAACTCCTCGCTAGTGCAAATTAATCTTAGATCCATACAAGATCAGGGAAGCAAGACAGAGAGTACAAAGACCTCAAGTGCTGAGGGAAAAATTAGTTCTGCAGAAGGTATTTTAAGTTTGGCAAGATAAATGGTCACAATGACTGGCTTTGATAGAACGTCTGCAGGAAGGGGAGGGCCTGACAGGGCCTCTGGAGAAAGGCTGTAATTTAATAGCCTAATTTCCTGCCCAGTCCTGCAGAAGTATCTGCCTGCTCCTGACAGCTGATGGAAATCACCAAGGGCTTGATTTGGTCCCCAGTGTGGGACAAGTTGAGACCCCTTTCCCTCAGACTCAGGCAACAGTGCTTTGGCACACAGAGGAGGGTCCTGTCTCGTCTCCTCCTCACGGAACAGAAGCCATTCATTTTGTGAAATTCATCCCGTGCCCACGCGGGCCCTGGCCTGTTGGCCCTGTGACACTCATGAGCCCCCCTTAGTGAGTGCAGGGAAGCAGCTTCAAAACTCACGGCTCCCCCAGTAACGAGCATGCCTGACTCTCGGAGGCTTGGAGGGACCCTGCAGTGGGAGGTCCCTCCTCCAGTCCACCTCGCTCATCTGGTTTTCATCTTCCCCGCCACACTGACCCACATTCTGATTCTCATAAAAAGACAATGCTGATTAGCTCCCTGCCACTCTGGCCTCGTTTCCACTCCTTGAGTGGCCTCCCTTTGAGCAGTGCCAGCTTCGACAGGCCTCGGAGACTTGGACCTCGGGTCCTGCTGGGCTTGGGTTACAAGCACTCCTAATGCCCAGTCACCAGGCTGACTTCCGGGGAGGAGCAGGTACAGGCCCAGGTCCCCCGCTCCTGCCATGGAACTGTGCTGAGGGCCAGGTCCCGGGCCAGGGGCCTGGCCACAGGCTGCAGGATCCATTGCTCTAGATCTGCCCTGGTCTCAATCTGCATCTTCACGCCCAAGCCATTGACGCTCTTCACAGCAATTTTTACAGGACTGAATTTTCAAATATTGGAGCAACCCTAATGCCAAATTATGATTTAAGGTCAATAATGCTGAGATTTTTTAAGAGGTGTTTTTAGTGGGTTTTTTTTATGTTTAACTGTAAAATATCAGTGTTTTAACATTGCTTATCTTAAGATTAATGAATTTGACAGAAAATGAATAAGATTATTTTTTTTAATGTGTAATTTCATCTTACCAATGATGAGAACTTTCATTTGTTAAATTTCATGATTGATATATGTGTATACACACATTGAATGTGTGTATATATGTAATAGGTAATTAGTGGATAGTAATGGACTATCCACTCTTTTCTTGAAACAATAAATTTTAATTTCTATGCTTCTGTATGGATTCTGCAAGAACATTTTGGATGTACGTGTCATAGTCCAAATTGTATTATTATTTAAGGTTTTGGGATATTACATCCCTTGGAAAATATTCATATTTATATGAAATCATTAGCTTTGAAAAGTTTCTATTACTACAATTTCTAACATAAAGTATGATTGCTATTTGTTGTCAGGTCAATTGTTAGGAGTGACCGAAAAAGCTCCCTATTCGTGTTCCTGTGTGTGACTGCACTCAGCCAACTCACTCTCGCGGCTCTTAAGACATGAGGCAGGTGGGCTGAGATGTGGCTCAGTGGTGTAGTGCCAGGCTGCCGTAGGGAAGGCCCCGAGTCAAGCCCCAGCAAGACACAGAGCACAGGCTTTGGGAAGCCTTCGTACTACATGTGAAGACTCCACAGAGTATTTGGGACAGTTATCGCTTTATTCAGTTTTCCGCTGGCTAAGCAAATAATGTAGATGGAAAAGCTCACTGTGGTCAGGGAGCACTCCTAATGCCCCATCACCAGGCTGACTTCCAGGGAGGATGAAACCTACAGCATGGGGCAGGACAGCTCTCCACAGTTGTTATTCACTGCTTGTGAGACCAAAACGACTCAGTCATTCCTCGGTGGGTTGAACATTAGGTTTACCCTGAAGTACTTTGAAAGAATAACATATCTATATATTTATATATATGTATAAATTTTTGTTGTTGTTACCAGGGATTAAACTCTGGGGTGCTTAACCACATAGCCACATCCCCTAGCCCTTTTTACGTTTTTATTTTGAGACAGGGTCTTGCTAAGTTGCTTAGGGCCTTCCTATGATTCTGAGGCTGACTTTGAGTTGAGATCCTCCTGCCTCAGCCTATTGAGCTGCTGATATTACCGTGCCTCACTAATATATATGAATTTTAAAAACGTATTACAATGTGAAGAACATGGCTACAAAGTGAAAGAGAGACTCAAGAGATATTTTGTAGGTCTCTGGGGTTCCCTGGTGGAGGCCTCTGGGCCTTGGGAATCTCCTTCTCCCTAAGAGGTGGCCTATGGCATGGACAAGTGTATTTGAGGGCTATGTTGTCCTGAGCAGTCTCAAATCCAGGTTGGGCTGCAGTGGTCAACCTTCGGCCGGGTCTGCTATTTTTCTAAGAAGGATCTATAAATTGAATGCATTTTCTTGCACAGAGAGTGTACCAATAACACTACTATATAGAGGTGCTCTCGAGGAATTCCCACGGTGCCCGGCTGGTGAGTTAACAGAGTTGTCCCCCGCACTTGAGGCATGGGGAGTCCGAGTGAGGAATGAACGCTGAACTGTTTGATTTGTGGGTCTGCACAGCAGTTTCTGTCTCTTTACAGAAAAAAAGCCAGCATGAAAATAGCGCCCTCTGCCTTCTGCTAATGGGATGAGGCTCTCCACCCACTCAGGAAGGACAGGGTACGCCCCAGCAGCCGACCTCACAAATCCAGAACAGCCAGAGAAAAGCCCAGAAGGGGTGACGGGTTGTTCTCTGGTTACTAATTGGTGCGCAGTGTTAGGATCAGTCATACGTAGTGTTTGCTGATTTAACCAGGCAAGGCAGGTTGTGTTCACTTAGTCAAGGACGAAACTTCAGGGGTAATCGATACTGTAATTATAATACCCAAAGAAACAACGAGGAAGGGAAGTCATAATTTATGGCACATCATGTCTTTCTGGTTTCTCTGGAACATTTCCCAAAACAATTACAGCTCATTTTTGTGCATTGTGCTTCACTCCGCAGATTTAGCATATAAATCAGATGATTATCTAATTGGATTTTGATTCATTCAAAAATTGTTAAATTTCCAATTTCTTCCTCTCACTGTGTATTTAGGAGTTATGATATATGAGACAAATAATTCAAACTATAATTAGGGCTCAAAAATAAAGCATATGTTACATTTAACCTTGAGTATGTGGGGGTTTAAGTGTTTAGTCAAGTTCTGTTTAACCTTGATATTAAGACCGAATGAGTAAAGCATCTGCTAATGAGGAAAAAGAGAAGAGATTCTAATTATGTTCAAGATTCACAGCACTGAGTTCACAGACTTAAAAATGTATCCATATACTATTTGTGATGTTGCAAACCAATATTGGGTCTTTTAAATGTTCCATGCAGCTTTGACAGGAGAAGCAAGGTTTCTCCTGGGGTTGTCCAACCGTAGATCTTGTGAGGCCAGCTCTGCACTGGCTTTGGGTTCACCGGGAAACACCCTTCCAGACTCTCCCTGCATTTCCTCAGTTTCACCAGGATGCCCAACCTAACTGCACAAAGCGCACTGCAATCGGGGTGCTAACCTGACCCGGTGACTGGGCGGACTGTTCTCTGCAGAGCATAAGAAACCCATGCTCTCCTTCCCTGAGGTCCCATTCAGCCTGGTCTGGGAATGTGGACCAGAAGGTGTCAGTGGACCCCTGACAGGCTATGATTCCATGATTTAAGGTAGACCGTAAATTCAAGGCCAGATAATCAAAGAATTAATCTCAAAATGTGCCATTCACCTTGGGTGGAAGGAGGGAGGAGCCGAGTGCACAAACCCCCACTTGGCTCTCCAGCTTCTCATCTTTGGCTCTTGCTCTGCTCCCGGCACCACAGGTGGGTCCCCTACAGAGTGTGGCTTCATCCCGCTTTGGTACCCGCTGTGGGTTAGTCTGTGCCTCCTCTCCTCCCTGCACAGGGGTGACAGGCGGCCAACCCCCGGGAAGGCTGTGGACATGCCATGAGACACTTCATGCAAAATGCTCCCCACCGCCCCCTGGTACTCAGTCGGGACTCGGCAAACCTGAGTCACTGTTACCATCACCACTGCTGCCAGTGATGTACGGGAGGTGGTAGGAAGTCCCAGGCCCATGCCACAACCTGAGGTTCTCACTGAGCTCCAATGTGAGGCCGGCTGCTTCCTGCCCTTGAAACACTCATTTCCCACTGGCTCCCCTGGGCCTGTCCCAAAGCCATTTCCAGTTGAAGGAAATGTGGGAAGAACCCTCTCATTTGGATTTTGAGTTAGGCAACACAGGGGCCTAATACTCTGGAAGTAAAAGGCAGAGGTGAGGTCTGAAGGTGGAACACAGCGAGGCGGGGCAGAGGGGCAGTCCAGGAAGACGGGCAGCAGCACGGATGCACATGTTGAGGGCCACAGCCGAGTCGTGATGACGCATGGCATTTTTGCCAGAAGTAGTGGTTGAGAGGTGACGCCAGCGAGCCTTTAAGATGATGACTTTTGAGTTCTCGCGGAGTTCCCGTTGAGCTGAGCTCTTGGGGTGGGGGATTCCTGAAGAAATCTCATTAGCTGGGGAAGTGCCGGAGGAGGGATTTCCGGTTGGTGGTTGCTGGAGGGGCCCGGTGGCTTCGAGAGAGTTCCTGGGGAACGTTTGTGGAGTGTGCTGGTGGAGTTCAGAAATAAAGTTTGTTCCTCTTGAGTGGCTTCAGCCAGACTGCGGCATGCACGGTGGGCAATGCCAGGTACGCAGGGACGCAGTGGCATGTCCTTGTCCTCTGTGGGCAGTCAGACTCTTGTCACAACCACGTTTCCTGTGGCTGATCCTCCTGTGGGAGCTTTAGGCACTGGACCCAGCAGGAGAGGCATCTCCTCCTCACAAGGGTGGGATCTTGGAGCCTGGCCTTGCACCTGCTCGGCTGTACACAGGGAAGAAATGCACTGCAAGGGCAGCAGAGGAAACCCAGACCAGGGACAGGTGACAAGAGAGACGTGGAGGAGACTGGATGGAACAAGCCAGGGCTCCCAACGCAAGTCCCCAGGCCTGCAGGTCTGGGGGGCTCAACCCAGCTTCCGGGGCTTCTGGACCATCTCCGCCTCTTTCTCTCTCCTTCCCCTCTGTCTCTCTGCCTCCGTTGCTCTGCCTTGCTTTCTCCCTTGCCCTCCCACAGTAGATGCTGCCTGTATTCACCCTGCTACAAGTGACGGATATGTCCCATTGATTCCCTTCCTCATAGTCACCCTCTCCTTGGGTTGGCCAGCTAGCTCCCATATCTGAACTTCTATTCTGCTCTAAGCCACGGTGCTCAGAGAGATGCACAGTGCTCATGGCCCCTCGGACCATTTCTTCCCAGACCACTGGATTCAGCCATGTCTTTTGCCCCTTAAGGACTTTTATTCCAAAGAAATCATACCCAGAATCACCAGACGTAAGGCAAACAGCTGCCCTTGCTGGTGTGGACGGTCTCCCTGTGACCACCATTGGCTTATTGGGAGGAAGGGAGTGCCTCTGTCCAGCTTGCCCAGGACAGTTCTGGGTTGTGCCTGCTGTCCTGCCGGTATTGGTGGTAGCAGCCCTTTCACTGCAGGAGAGTCAAGTCTGGGCCCCCAGTGCTGCAAGCTGACCTCCAGACTGTCCACAGTCGCCTGCAGTTCAGCGCAGTGCAGACGGGGCCCAGATTTCTTGGGTGTCCTCTCGCGTACAAGGTTCCCCCAATCTTCCCTCTTATCTAAGAATAAAGGAAGGAGAGTTCCTCAGTCCCTGGGGCAGCGTCATGACCTCCTGGCACAGAGAAAACAGCAGAGCAAGTCTAAGAACAGACCACCGGGCTGTGGGTGAGTGCTGCTCAGCGCTGACTCATGAACAGGCTGAGCTCAAAGGGCACAGGCACCGTCTGCAACACCAACACCCGTGTCTACCCAGGGTTATTTTCAGAAGCTATTGAGCCAGGCAGGTTGCATGAGGCCAAGGTGTTTCAAACAGAAGAAGTCCATTCTTTGTCAAATGGCTTCCTGCTCTTATCTGGGAACCCCTCGGGATCGGTGTAACCCGGAGCACAAAGTTCCCAAATGAAGGCTTCATCCCGGGCTTCGTCTCGGGTCCAACGCAGGGTGTGTGAATTGCCCACAGCTGTGAGCCCTGGGCTGCATTTCACATTCCTTTATTTCACTCCTGTCCAGGCCTCTCTGGGCAGGGTAGGTGCTCCAGACAGCACAAGGGCCAGATGGTCAGTCCTAAAGGTGCTTAACTGACCCAGATGAGCTCCTTACCCTAAGGGCATGTTTTAAAGCTGGCACTGAAGCCACATTGCTCACATCCAGGCCCTCCACCCCGTTAAATCAATGTCTGACTACCACTAAAGGGTTTTATGTTCAGCATCGAGTTCTAAATTATCTGTACACGTTGGGGGAAGAGGGCAAAGGACCCGCATTGAGGGGTGCAGTCAGAAACCCTTAATTCGTTACTCTTTCCTATCCTCCAGATCCTCCGTGGCCACCTTCTGGCTCCCCACCAGGTGATTCATCACTCAGACCGGATGTCTGTGTCCTGGTAAGACAATGGCATCTGCAGCCCATCACCCATGACCTGCCTCGGCCTCCAGCTGACCCCTTTGCTTCTTGCTGCAGGAAAAAGGTCACCCTGGGACCCAAGCCACCATGGTTAATGCAGTGCCATTTCTTCCCACAAGCCCTCCGGATGCTTTTGCACCATGAGACCTCCTGCTCTCCGTGTGCCCGCCTCTCCCAGTCTCGGATTCTCATCTGTAACTGCTCACCTTTGTGTCTACAGCACGTAGCTTATGAGTTGTATAGAACTTTAAAATCAGGGTGCACCTTTGCTATGTGAGACTCCAGATTTATCCCTTCTTTAACCGCCTGCCCTCCAGCACCATGAGGGTCCATCCTTCTGCAGGTCAGCTCAGCATTCAAGGTAAAAGGAAGGAGCAGAGAGCAATCGGCCTTCTCGTTGACCCCCAAGGCAAACAGTGCTTTATTGTTTTATTACTGCCCAGCGCTCCTAGGATCATCTAGGATGGAAGAGCATGCTGAAGAATTTAAGCAGCACCTAGGATACAGAAAAGCTGCCAAACCAAGCCAAGCCGTGAGTACGTTATATCTATTTCTCATTTTAATGAGCTCCTCAGGGGCAAAGGCAGTTAGAAGTTAATAAATTAATGAACAAATAAATAGACAAATAAATAAATAAGTAAGTAAAATCCCTACTAACAGGAGGCAAAACATGAGATGCATCCTCAGGATAGATTGGGTCCATTAATCGGCCTCTGAACAAATATAGGGCAAATCACCAGCAAGCCCACGTTTCAAGGGAATAGAGCAGAACTTGTTCAGTGCATCCCTGAGCACTCCTAGAAAACAAGTGTGTGAGAAATCAAGGTGTTTCCTTGCCAGCCCTGCCCGTTTCCAGAGTAAAAGAAAGGCAGGTCCTGCATAGCTGGCTCCCTCGCAGACAGCTGCTCCTCAGGCTGGGGGGGGCGGCCACACGTCAGTGAGCTCGGGCTAGCTGACCATGTGCGTGTGTTTCATATTTCACATCCACAGCTGGCAGGGAGTTTCTCGGATTCTTTCCCTGGGGCATTAGAACTGCTCATCGGAAGATGCTTCTCCATGACAACACTCATGTCTGACTTTTCCTTTTTTTTGGGGGGGGGGTGGGTGCAGAGTACCAGGGATTGAACTCAAGGGCACTTGACCACTGAGCCACATACCTTGCCCTATATGGTATTTTATTTAGAGACAGGGTCTCACCGAGTTGCTTAACACCTCGAGATTGTTGAGGCTGGCTTTGAACTCGCGATCCTCCTCCCTCAGCTTCCCAAGCCATTGGACCACAGGCGTGTGCCACCCCACCTGGCATGTCTGAATTTTCAATACTTGGAAGCCTGGCACAGAAACACTGTCACCCACATGATAGATTAGGGATTTGGGGTTCAAATGGATTATATGGCTGAGTCTTACCTTTTTAAACTAAGTTATAATTTGATTAAAAAATAGCAAGAGAGGTATGTTATAGCACGTTTAGATAAAGACAAGTGGATTTCCAGCTTCCTTTTCCATGTTAAATGCACTGCCAACTAGTTAGGTGCATTACTCACCCCAAGAACTCTCTCAAGAGCCTTGGTCGAGGGCCACAGGGTGCTTCTGCTACAAGGCGTTTGCCAGGCATCAATCCTGTGCAGGGCAGAGTGGGAAAGAACAGTCCTCTTCTCGAAGTATTTCTCTCACTGGCTCCAACTGTGGTATTTGTGACCTTACTGTGGACCATACTGGACAAAAGTATAGGATAAAACAGGATTGAGGCAAAAAACCCTGGGCTTGATTGGAGGTTTTTATCATGTTTTTCTTTGTGGTTCTCCTGCACCTGAATCTGGAGAAATGCTCTCAAATTCCTGGCTTAGTATCTTGCCTCAAAGCCATGCAATGCCGTCTTAGCATTGATGGTGTGTGTTTGCCATAGGGGGAATATTTTTAAGCCTCTCCAGCTACCTGGATTGGATTAAGGGAGGGCTTGTGAACACTTGTGGAGTCCTGTGCCTGGACCCAGGGGAGAAAACCTGAACCACAACGATTTCCATGTTTTCTTAGCATACAGGGGAAAACGTAAATGAGGTACTTCAACTGTAGGTACGGGCTCCTTCCTAGGCACCGCTGTGGAGCTTAAATTTTCCCTGGGCTAACTTGACTTGCTTCATAGTTTTCACATATTTGTCTCTAGGAAATAAATCAGCTCCCTCACTAGAAAGACATTTTTGTCTTAATCATGTGGAAATTAGAGAGAGATTTGTTGACAAGGGATGTGAAGCAGAATCTGAACTTCATGGTTCACTGATCATCGAAGGGTTTGGAGTTAGCACATGGGTCCAGAGCCATTAAAACCGTGGAACTGCGTGGGGGACACGGTTGCTCTTCCGTGCCTCTATGGTGCCCTGTGCAGGACAGAGGAGGTGGCCAGGACAACACAACCCTGCTGGTCAGGGAACACGGCAACGTGGTACGTGCCTCCTGCTGCCCGCCCCCAGTTAACCACCCTCAGGAATCCTTGATCCCCTGAGGAGTTCTCAGGAGTCAGAGGCAGGAGTGATGTCCACACAGCACGAAGGGTTCTTTTGGGAAGTAAGGTCCCTCCTTGGCCCCTGCAAACAGACCTTCATCCCAGTCCCTGAGCACAACAAGAAAACAACAAAACTTCAGCTTTCCTTCTTCCAAACCCCTTCAGATCAGGCTGGGAGCTGCCCTGTTCCTCAGGAAGGTGGCGAGTGAGTCGTGGTGGATTCCTCCCCACTTTCTCCCTGGGTGTGTGGCCAGTCCTGGTGAGGAGTGCCCCTGTCCTCTGAGGGTAACCACAAGACCCACAAAGCTCTGGTTTCTAAGGCTATGGAATTCCATAAATGAGATACTGCCACCAAGCCTAGTCGCCCCAAAGGAAACAGACTGTCATGTTTTAATGAAGTTATCAAACTTCAACTCTGTACCATCAAAGTCACACAGATCATTCAATAGCACCTTTGTACAAGATGGTCAGTAAGCGCAATGCATTTCCTGCAATCAGTCATGACAGCGCTCAGCTGCAGTGGCCTGCAAATTGTCTTATTTTCCATTTCCCTAATATCTTACATTACGTTCCAGTCAGTATCTAACCAACTTTTTCATGCCTGCTGCTCAAACTTTCTTGAACCAAATGCTGAGCACATGCTTCAAGGCAGATCATACTGAATATCCCGTACCCCACCCCACCAACCCCGCACACTGGAAGACAATGGCACAGCAGAGACCCGTCGGGAACCCACAGGCCCACTATTGGAATGTGATACAATATTCACCAACTCAATACTATCATCAAAAATATGCTTGTCTCATCTTGGCATTATGTCTTTTTTTCTTGCACAGTGAAGTGCTTCTAAACTACATTTCCAAATTAATGCCTTTCATCAAATTGGCAAAGATTAATATAGATTTGTAGGCATTTTTTTCATACTAAGGGCAATAAACATTCCTGTGCACAGCCTGGGGCACAGATTGTTGACCTGGCGTGGCCTGCTGAGTCCTTCCACCTGCAGAATCATCTCCACTCACCATCTCTGCCCAGTTGGCAGCAGTCATAGACATCTCCTAAGGGCCTCTGGGTAATGACCATGTTCCAAGGAAGCCCCTGGGAAACTCACAGAGTTACATGTAGAAATATGTCTCATGCAGCAATGAAATAAAACTAGGTAAAATTCCCAGGTGGGGGGATCACTCTGATCTGGCTACCTCGTGTTTTTCAAAGGTTCCTGTGCTGGACACTTGGTCCCAAATATGATGATGTTGAGCAGTAGTGGATCTCTGAGGCAGGGGCTAGAGGAAGGCAGGAGACCACGGAGGCCCCACCCTCAGAGGGGTCTGAGGCTGTTTTCACGGGATCAAGCAGTTCTCAGGGGAGCCAGCTGCTGTGAGCCAGGGCATCTTGCCTGCTGGGCCCCTTCTGCACAGAGCTCTCCCCTTTCTACTGCTCCATGTTGCCACAGAGAGGCCCTCGCCACACTCCAGGGCTTTCTGGCTCTCACTGCCTCTTTTCCTTGTATCTTATAAAATGTACCAAGACAGAGATGAACTAAGTACCCCTGGAACAGAGCACCAGCCCACTGAGGTGCGCATCCCACCAACGCCCTCTGAGTGGAAGACAAGCCTGTTGCAAAAGAGTATTTACCTTGTTCTTTAAATTAAAAGATGCGACCAGACACTGCATGATACCTTGAACAGAGCCGCCTTGTCACCTGATGGAGAAGTTACATTTCGTTTGAGTTGTTTTCGTACTCTTTCTGTTTTTCATTGAAAATTTGCTACTTTTAGACTTAGAAAAACAATTATCTTATAATGTGAATGAAAATGAAAATATGTCCCCAAAATTTTATTCTTCAGTGGGTATTATAACATATCATGATAACAAAAGAAAATGATTAAGAGTTTTCTTTTTTGTATTCCAACATCATTATATATTATGTAATGTAATACTTTTCTGCTGTTTATTTTTAAAGAGATACAACTTTTGCTTTATGAGAACATCTGCTAAAGAGAGCTTTGAACATGATACACTATCAGTTAATTGTATTTAATAATATATTTACAGTTGCCATCAAAAAATTTTGTATTTTATTCATTTTAACATCAAAAATAGTTTTCCTCATAATAGATACCAGAGTTAAAATCTTCCATGATTTTGGTTTGTATGTGGCTTTGGAATCACAACTAAACATTATGAGTCTCATGACTGCGATGGTAGTTGTACGCATAACTTTCTAACCACATCAACAAAGGACCTAAGGAACTTTTTAAAGATTAGGCATCTATCTTAGATCATATAGGACTCACCCACCGGCAGTGCTTGACTTCTTTTCGCCAACTGGCCCTCCGGCGAGTCAGCCAGAGAACCCAGTACCAGTGCCTGCTTCCTCAGGCCACAGTCTGTGCCCACTGTTGGAAGAGAGCGTAGGAGCTCCCTGTGGCTGCCATCTCAAGCACCTCAAACTGGGTTGCTTTACATAACCTGAATCCGTTCTCTGCCAGTTCTGAAGGACAGAGTCCAAAATAAAGTTGGGGCAGGGGCTGTGCTCCTGCTGAGACTGAGCACAACCCCTTGCTTCGCCATGGCTCTCAGTGGTGGTCTCACTCAGAGGCATCCTTGCCGCAGTCTCTGGCTGGGCACAAATCACGAGTCTCCACACAGCTTGTAGATTCAAACAGCAATTCTTTATTCCCGAACTCACACCGGCCGTCTACAAACACGTTCTGGGGGAATCCACGTTCTCTGCCCAAATCCACTCTCTGCCCAAATCCACTACTCCTGGGCTTCTGTCTCCCAAAAATACTGTCTGACCCTAAGAACTCAAGAGGAACTCAGCAGCAGGATACGCCCTATTCTAAAGGGGGAACACCCTAATCTCCTATTATGCTAAACTGCCCTATTCTAAAGGGGGAACACCCTAAACACGGATCCGCCCTGGTCCTTGAGCAAGGTCACCTTACATGCAATGTCCTGCAAAATGTCCTATTTCCACGAGTCCTTCCACTAAAGAAACATGGGGGTACGCTGGCAAGGAAATTGTCATACCTACTTGGCTGATGGCTCCCAGCACATCCTCAATTTGCAGCCACGTCCTATCTCTGCCTCAGTGTGTGCCTCCTGTGCTGTCCTGACTCTCTCCATCTTCACGGGTCATGACCCCCCGTTAGAAAGACACTGACTACTGCATGTAAGCTCAGCAGAGATGTTTTGCCATAAAGAGGTGATATTTGCAGTTAGGTCACACTGGGACCACTAGGGCTTAGGACACCAGTACATTGGGATGGGGGACACATCTGCACCCACAGCAGGTAGATTTTCTGGGAGGTAGAATCGAAGGTGAGTTTACTTGAGAATGCTCTTGGGATCCACCACGTTGGTGGAGGGGAAAGCGCAGGTTGCCGAGGGCAAATCTGGACTGTAGGTGTTCATCCTGAGGACAGACGCAGCTGCTGTCCCGGAGCTCTGAACCTGGGAAGAGAGCCTTAGAATTGTCCCGGATTGGGGTGAAGAGGACTTGGAGTTCAATGACTGGTCAAGACCAGGGACATGATCTCTGTCCCCCAGGCAGCTCTCTGTGCCTGCAGTGGAGCAGCAGGGACCCGTCCTCTCTTCCCCTCACCCACGTTCTCACTTCCTGTCTCGTGACTCCCGTCCGTGGCTACTGTGCTTCTCCAGTGGCCTGCTAGCCCATGTTCTTCACTATCTCCTTTGCCTTCGCTTCCAGCCTGTGTTAGAGCAAGGAAGGAAGAAAATAAAGAATGCCAACAAGGCCCAAAAGAAAGACAGAAATCCCCTGGACTGTCCCGAGGGGCGGATTCAGTGGCAGATGCTTCCTTCCAGGCCACTGCCTCTGGCTGTTGGCTCCCTCAGGGGCTTTAGATCTCCTACCGATGTCTGCACAGGAGGTCTGCATCTCATGAACTTGTACTCTGCTGGCTTTCTTTTACTGTCCTTTTTAAGTTCCAATTTTTCCTGGCGACGTCTGGAGCAGCAGATTTGGAGTCTTCTTCCTCAGAGGTGTAGTCTAACTTTTTATATTTTTTCCTTTTATTTCAGATGACTAAAATGCTTCCAGGTACAGAAAATACCTAAAGTGCATTTCACCCCTGCACAAACCCAGTGCTGGAGCTCACCCCTGGCTGCACTTGACCAGCTTACTGAGAGGTGCCACCGAGGTTCAGAACTGGAAGGTCTAAAGCTGCCGCCAAGCTCTGCCCTGCTTACGCCCTGGCGTGGCCCCTGAAGCGCACCGCCCTCTGCCCAACAGCCCCCATCTCACACCAACTGTGACTAATCTGCTGAAAACTGGGGTCCTCACTGACGCTCTGCCCTCCACTTCCACACCCCGTGGGTCTTGCTGCTGCGAGTCTCAGGAGCCCTGGGTTCCTCTCCTGGTCAGCGCCACTGGCCTAGCTCAAAGCTCCATCTTCCCCAGCACAGCAGGAGATCCTCCTGGTCCTTCAGGTGCCACAGCAGGAGATCCCCGTGGTCCTTCAGGTGCCACAGCAGAAGATCCACCTGGTCCTTCAGGTGCCACAGCAGGAGATCCTCTTGGTCCTTCAGGTGCCACATCAGGAGATCCTCCTGGTCCTTCAGGTGCCACAGCAGGAGATCCTCTTGGTCCTTCAGGTGCCACATCAGGAGATCCTCCTGGTCCTTCAGGTGCCACAGCAGGAGATCCTCCTGGTCCTTCAGGTGCCACAGCAGAAGATCCACCTGGTCCTTCAGGTGCCACAGCATGAGATCCTCGTGGTCCTTCAGGTGCCACAGCAGAAGATCCACCTGGTCCTTCAGGTGCCACAGCAGGAGATCCTCGTGGCCCTTCAGGTGCCACAGCAGGAGATCCTCGTGGTCCTTCAGGTGCCACAGCAGGAGATCCACCTGGTCCTTCAGGTGCCACAGCAGGAGATCCACCTGGTCCTTCAGGTGCCAAAGCAGGAGATCCTCTTGGTCCTTCAGGTGCCACAGCAGGAGAGCCACCTGGTCCTTCAGGTGCCACATCAGGAGATCCTCCTGGTCCTTCAGGTGCCACAGCAGGAGATCCTCGTGGTCCTTCAGGTGCCACAGCAGGAGATCCTTGTGGTCCTTCAGGTGCCACAGCAGGAGATCCTCGTGGTCCTCAGGTGCCACATCACGAGATCCTCCTGGTCCTTCAGGTGCCACAGCAGGAGATCCTCCTGGTCCTTAGGTGCCACATCAGGAGATCCTCCTGGTCCTTCAGGTGCCACAGCAGGAGATCCTCGTGGTCCTTCAGGTGCCACAGCAGGCGATCCTTGTGGTCCTCAGGTGCCACAGCAGGCGATCCTCGTGGTCCTTCAGGTGCCACAGCAGGAGATCCTCGTGGTCCTCAGGTGCCACAGCAGGAGATCCTCGTGGTCCTCAGGTGCCACATCAGGAGATCCTCCTGGTCCTTCAGGTGCCACAGCAGGAGATCCACCTGGTCCTTCAGGTGCCACAGCAGGAGATCCTTGTGGTCCTTCAGGTGCCACAGCAGAAGATCCTCCTGGTCCTTCAGGTGCCACAGCAGGAGATCCTCCTGGTCCTCAGGTGCCACAGCAGGAGATCCTCCTGGTCCTTCAGGTGCCACAGCAGGAGATCCTCGTGGTCCTCAGGTGCCACAGCAGGAGATCCTCCTGGTCCTTCAGGTGCCACAGCAGGAGATCCACCTGGTCCTTCAGGTGCCAAAGCAGGAGATCCTCTTGGTCCTTCAGGTGCCACAGCAGGAGAGCCACCTGGTCCTTCAGGTGCCACATCAGGAGATCCTCCTGGTCCTTCAGGTGCCACAGCAGGAGATCCTCATGGTCCTCAGGTGCCACAGCAGGAGATCCTCCTGGTCCTTCAGGTGCCACAGCAGGAGATCCTCGTGGTCCTCAGGTGCTACAGTAGGAGATCCACCTGGTCCTTCAGGTGCCACAGCAGGAGATCCTCCTGGTTCTTCAGGTGCCACAGCAGGAGATCCTCGTGGTCCTTCAGATGCCACTCCTGGGTGCTCACACTCAGAGTGGACCATATCTCCCTCTGCCCAACAAAATTTAGTTTCCCTCCATGGCATCTTTCTCACCGAAGCCCCCTCCTTGCAAGCCAGCGACCCAGCCCCTGGAACTTCTGGCGCCCCTGTTCTCAGCCTCCCAAGGAACCCTGAATGTTCCACCCTTCAGGTCTTCAGAAATGGTCTCATTTTCTGTCCGGAGGACGCCACACAGTGCCTGGAGTCTGGAATGTTCCCCGCTCTGTTCTCCTGGCCACCTCCTTTTATCCCTTCAGGTCTCCTTTTAACAGCTACTGTCACCAACTCTTTCCAACTGCTCAGCTCTACACGCCTGTCCTCCTCTGTCACGGAACAGGGCTTTCTTCCTCAGAGTCCCAAGCACACACACTCACTGTTGTGCTCATTTGTTGCAAGGGTCTCTGCTAAACTGTCTTAGCTGAATTCTCAGGAATTACACCGGCTGTGCCTCTGTCACATGTTGAACAAGGGCCTGGCACATGGTAACCGCTTGACCCAGATTTGTTTCTGCTTCAGGGATCACTCAGGGCGTGCCGGGCCTCGCCTGGCTCCTTGACAGGGAAGAAGTGGACATTCACCCCAAGGAGCATCCACGTCGCCTCTTTGGGTCTTCAGGCCCAAAGAGCGCCAGGTTCCCACAGATGAAGAAAGCCCCACCGGTCATGGAGCAGCAGAACCCGTCAGGTGCTGTGCAGGCGCTGGTGTCTTAGGAACAGATGGCTCTGGGGGCCTTTGGGGAGCCTCAGCCCTGGAAGTGGGGGACTCCCATGAGTTCTTGTCCTTGCACAGAGCTGAGCCCCTGCAGCGGAGCGACCTGTGCTCGCTGGCCCACACCCTGCAGCTCAACAGCACGGCTTCCGGCATGCTGGAGTCTTGGGCACCAGCAGGTGCAGTCACCTTCCAGCCTGACTCCTTCCACTGTCTGCATTTGTGGCTGAGCCTGATCAACCTCAGGGTGGGGGAGAGGCTGGTGTGGTCTCCAGGAAACAGCTGGGAGTCGGAAACACTCTGCTTGAGGTCTACCTGTGCCGGGGTTTCTTTACCAACAATGCACGTCAGGAGAGGCTGCTGTGTCTCAAAGCTTCTGGAGTGCTCTCTGCCACTGACCCTTGGCAGAAACTTCCCTGTTTAATATCAAGAATTGGAATGAGATTAAGGATATTCCTTTGTCCGTCGTTCTTCCTTTAACACATTGCAAGGCCAAAGACTGTGTCTCTAAAATATTCCCTGTAAAAATAATGCAGTGCGCCGAGACCTGTCCTCTGAAAAGATTGCATTTTCCTGGCTCCACAAAGTCCTTGATAAACTGCTCAGGGTGGTGCGAACACGTGGTCTCCAAGGCAGGCTGCTGTTAGCACTCAGCTGGCCATAAATTAAGTGCAACATGCCAAGTGGGTCTCCTGTTAAAAGAATCTCAGGAATAACCAGTCTTTACCACGAATCTGGAAAGAAAAGTTGCATAAATATCATTTATGATCTCCTAAACTGAGGAAGGCATATAGAAAATCAGGAGAAAAAATGAGAAAATGCTGCCACCATATCCTTGTAAGAAGAAAGCATGCACTTTTCCCCAATTGTCTCCAAAATCATGCAACCAAAGCAAAGGAGCTGTCAGATCCCTTTCTAATTAAATTCATACATTTGTTCCTCTTCAAAAATGGCCACACACTCCATCTGCTCGTGCAAAATGCCTGGTTTTCTCAGCCAGCATTCTCCTGCTAGGCTGTTCACACGGAGTCGAGGGGCACGGGGGCCTGAACCCTTCCAACAGCTCCCTGAACAGAACTGAAAGAATGTTCTGTTTGCATTTGAGTTATGTATTTTCACTTTTATGATAAAAAAATCTAATACTGCATGAAAGTTAAATCATCGGAGGGTTCAAATTGCAGGCACAGCCCTGACAGGCTGAGGAACATTTTTAGTGGTATGATAATTTGGTTGAAATGCAGTGATTCTTTTTAACAGCTCATATTAAATCAGAAGAGTCGTTAACTACAGCTACTCAAAAAAAAAAAAAAAAAATCTCAGACATTTCATGTGCATTCGCCCAGCATGTGTGATGATCCACGGGCCCGTTGTCCTTGTTCCCTGGTACTCACACAAAACCCCTCGGTCACCTCTGCAGCCTAAGGAGGTGGGAGCCTCGTGGCACCTCCTTCACCCTGCCCTGCTGCCTCCAGAAATTCTCCCCGGGAACTCTGATTTCTATCTGAGTTCAAGTGAAAATCTCCTGTGTGGGTCCCAAAACTCTTGTTCTACAAAAATTATGTCATTTTCTCTCCCAGATTCATCTCTTTCCTCATTCACTCCACAAATACGGTGCTATTTTTATCCTCCCAATCCTTCTGCAAGAATCTGATTGTCTCCTTCTCTGGCTCCCTAACCCCTTCCTCCCTTCCGTCCTTTATCTAGTAATGGATACAATCTCATCGTCTGTGATTACATAAACGGGCAAGTGGGGCTGTGATAACCCTGTGACAAGACCACATCCCATCAGCTCAAGTTTAATCATCATCCTCATTATTGTTGCTATTTTTGTCAGTCATCAAAGCCAGAGTAAGTGCCTAATAATCTGGAAGGTTATTCTTGTTCTCAACAAATGCCACGGCAGGAGGTTTCAGGCAGGTTTTCTGAGAGTGAATCAGGTCATGTCGAGCAACTCCACCTGCTCGCGGGCAGCGCCACCTCTCCTCGGCAGGCTGCATGGCACAGACCACCTAAGTTACTGCCGTCCTCCTCCCCTCCAATACCCTAACTGTTCCCCTCGGAGTATGGAAAATGAGTCTCATCCTTGCCGTTCTGAGTGCTGACAGTACATTTCACTCAGTAGGTTTTATGGAGAAGGCAAACAGCTGTCCCTGGTCATCATCACTAAAGTCGTCCACTCAGCAGAGTGCCAGCCCTGCGTCATCCCTCCCCCTCGGATCCTGGCTGCTCCAGCGTCTCCTGTCCGTCTTCTCACATTTGGTGTAGGATGCTAAGCTGGTCAGTCATTTAGGGCGGGCGCCTGGTCTTCCCTTCTTCTGACTACAGCTGAAGTGGACTCTCTGGTTTCATTTGGTGTGTCCTCTTCTGCTAGCAAGATTCCCTCCTTCCTCTGGTGACCCCAAGGCTGCCCACACCACCAGACATGCTGGACCAGAATCCCCAGAGGAAGGGACTTGAGTCGTGTCTACCTCCTGGAGACCGCAGTCTCTGCTCCGTGCTGAGAACTCCAACAGCCCCGCTCCCCTCTCTCTCCTCAGCCTGCAGAGTGGCAGAACCCATGACTGAGCAGGGAGATGCTCAAAGAGGTGGACTCCAGGCAGCTGGGTCCCTGAATCAGTGGACACCATCCCCTAAGATCCAGTGCGCCAGCCTTGTCCTCCTTTGCTCTCTGTTCCCTGGAACGAGGAGGGAGCTGTTCACCCACACGGACAGAACAAAGCAGCCGACCCCAGGAGGAGCAGTGGCTTCTGGCTGTCATTCAGTCTTTCAAATCATGTGAAATGCAGGAGCAGCAGCTCTTCGACCCGAGGGCGGGGGCGGGGGAAGTCCAAGTTTCCAGGGCCTTCTGCTGTATACAAATTCAGCAAAACTGGCAGCTCAAGAGAGGGCCAGGTGGACATTTTCTAGAAAGATATAAACTTCTTGGTCAAAGTCCTTTGCAGGTAAAAGGAAGCACTTAGTGTCAGGTGCCAAGATCATGGTACCTGTGCTGACGTCAGGCAAGAGTCTCTTGAATAACCAAGCTTTGTTTTAGAAAAGGAGGACGTTACTGAGGAAGAGCTCAGCAGGATAGAGGTGGAGCCAGGAATAACGACTGTTAAAGGTCTCTCACAGGGTAGCTCATCTGCCACCAGGCGTTTGTAGACCTTCTTATTTGAATCTTCACCATCACCCCAGCTTTGGCAGGTGCTAATTCCATATGGAGGAGAATCTAACTGAGAAGTTTGGAAGCTCTCCAGGTTCTTGCGTGTGAATTTCCAAGCCAGGACTCCAGCCAGGCTGCCTGACCCTGGCCCCCTCCCCTGCCTCACCTGCCCCGCAGCCGAAATACCCACTGGGGTCATTTAGGGACCAACACACTTTCTTCTAGTGACTCAGATTGTTCTGTAAATTTTCAAGAGGTGTTTACTTATTTCCTGAAAAGATTTTGTCTTCGTCCACCTAAAGCAGAAACTTGGTCCCCCTCTTCAAATCCCCAGCAGCACAGCACGTGAGGGCCACTGGCCATTCTCTTGCCCCACGTCCCTGAGAGGTCTCAGGCTGATTTAGACTGCTGCACTATCCAGTGGCTTAAAGCACAAAAGCTTACTCCTTTGATCCACTTGCCTCCTGCCATGTGGTGGGGTCTCTGCCCTGCCCTATCCCCCAGGAACCCAGGTGTCCTTAGTCACCATCTCAGGGTGGCCCAAGATGTCATTGGCAAGCATTGCTGTTGTTACAGCCTGTAACCAACATGCACCCTCCTCACACCCTGTCGCTGCCTGGAAGCAGCTGTGGGCTCCTAACATAAGAGAGCAGCACGTGTGTTCAGTCATGGGCCAGAGAGTAGAGAACCTGACCCTGGGTGCCCTGCACTCCCTCCACGCCCCTTGTTACTCGTTCTCAGCACCTGACTCTCCATGACAGCCCAGTCTTAGGGACCTGGGACCTCTGAGGACTTCTTTTGTTGAAGTCCTCATTCCTCACTGTCCACCGCACCCCTCCTTGACCACACGGTCAGAGAAATGTGATGTCTCGCAGAGGTCATCTTTTCACCCAGTGTCTGCTGTACTAAAGAGGAATTCAGCTCATTTAAATCATAGCCTCTGATATTAGGATGAAGACGGAGAAATCCAAGAGACAGGAAATGGAAATTCTCCAGGTCTTATGTATGGCAAACCCATCATTCAATGAGAGATTCCAGTGTTGCTGGAGGGGTATAAACTTGATGATCCCCACAAAGTCTCAGAAGGAGAGGTGTATGCTTCCTATTTTTAACTGAAGCAACTGATGCCTTAGGAGTTCACTTATGGTCATGGACAGTAACGGGAGTCGGGGGTAGGACCCGTTCTGCCTCACCCCAACCACTGTTCCATTTGCCCTGTCCAGAGTGAAAAATGGGAATCATAGTAATTTAGGGCTGTTTTATTAATAGGCTGCATGGGGACAAGGACAACACAGAAGTTATTTATCTTGCCTTTGCAAGGAAGCCATCTGGATGCCAGAACATTCAACACAGGACATCTTGGCATCACGTAGTATCCCTGGAGCTGCGTCCAATGATCCGAAGACCCCTCTTCCCTGCAAGGTGATGAACACTGTCGAAATGCCTGCTCAGACTCCGGGTTGACCCCTTCAGCTGCCTGTGGCTTCAGTAGTGTTGATCATAAAGAAGCGATTCTTTCTCTGTCTGATCTGTTACTAAGATGTAAATATTTGACGTTTGAGGGATGGCACTTTTGTGCCTTAGACATGACCTTGAGGCTAATCGGAAGGTGGAATAGAACTCCCGATCAAACTTTCCAAACAAATACAAAGGACAGCAAGTGTCAGAGCCAAGTCCTGGGTATTGAGGCACCAGCTATGTCTGGTATCACCTAGGTTAGCATCCGTTTTTCCAGATTTATTGAAGTCAATTAACAAATAAAATTCTGTAGATTTCAGGTGTACGACTTTCATGTTTTGATACGCATACCACTGAGAAGTGCTTACCACAGTTGGGCCACCCCTCACAGTTAGCATGCACTTTCTGTTTACTTTCTTATGATGGAGACACTTAAGATCCACAATCTCAGCAAACCTCGGGTACACAGCTCAGAATTGTGTGTCACGTGGGTCACATCATAGACATGAGACCCTGGAGCCGACTCATCTTGACAAAGTAGAACTGTGCACCCTTGGAGTGGCGCGTCTGCTTCTCCAGCACCCACCAGCCCACTCCCGTGTCCACTCTCCACTCTGTGCTTTCATAAGTCTGACTACTGAGTCCCACAGGTGCGTGCGGTCATGTAGTGTCTGTCTTCTATCTGGCTTGCTTCACTCAGAAAGTTTACCAGGTTCCTCTGTGTTACAAACACCAGAATTTTTTTCTTTTTAATATTTCTGAGTGTGTTTGTGGGGGGCTGGTTGGGGGGAATATTCCCTTTATCCATTCATCTGTCAGCAGACATTTAGGTTGGAGCCACTAATTTTTTTTTTTTTTTTTTAACCAGCTCCAGGCTTCCTTGTGGTCACTGTAGATGTGCAAACATTGCTAACCTAGCATAATGCCCACTGGAAGCCAACGTTTTCAGTGGTTTTGATCATAAAGAAGTGATTCTTTCTCTGTCTGATTTTTTCAAGGGTGTGAAAATATTATTAACAAATATAAAAAAGCAAAAATATTCCTTCTGATAGGTGAAGTAAAATCTGTAGCTCTTCTCTGTTTTTCTAACTCTGTGTCTCTTCCTTTCTGGGTGGCTGAACCCCCCAAAAGCAATTTTGAGTCACAGGAATACTATGAAAGCACTGTATTTTGAAATACCAGGAGAATTCAAGAGACATATATTTGTGTTACTTTAGTGAAAGGACACATATTTCTAAAATAATCACCAGTTTCCAAATGTGTCAGAATACATTGTTACATATATTCTAAATATATTGTTCTGGTTCCACAAATCGCCACAGTTGTCTGGGTTAATTGATGGCAGTTGGATATGACATTAGTCTTTCTGTCTTACACATATCTGTCTTACACATATAAAGAAAATCTGGGCCTGGGGTTGAAGCTCAGTGGTAGAGTGCTTGCTTTGCATGCGTGAGGCACTGGGTTTGATTCTCAGCACTGCATACAAACAAACAAATAAATAAAGGTCCATTAATAACAAATAAAATATTTAAAAAAGAAAATCTGGACTCATGCTAGTATGTACTGGAAAAGTGAGGGGTATTTTAATAGCCTTCCAGATAGCTGTGGATATTCTATTAAATTTACATCAAAATTCAGCAAATCACCATCTTACAGGTTTGGTTGCAGTGTGGCATCTGAAACCTTGTCAATGAACTCTGCACATTGCCTTCAGGTGGAGACAGCGTGCAGAAAACCATGGCTCTTTGCCACAGTCCCATTACAAGGTCTTTGCACAGGGCCATTCAACAGTCATTGTAAAAGCAAACACATGCTTAGTACCTCTGGCACTTTGATAAAGACAGTTAATTTGATGATCAACTCGCCCACCAGGAAAGAGTACTGCACCAGTGGTGAAGATCATAAGTCCCAGATGAAACCATCAGGATCAGGTGGATAACTTACTGGATTGGTCTCAGTTTTCTGGTCTGTAAGTTGGGGACTCTAACATCAATGATTTCGATGGGTCACAGCAGGCCTTAAATCAGACATTCTCATAATGTGCCAGGCTTGTGAGAGTGGTTGATGTATTCAGATGATCATCTCTACTGAGTATATGTGCAAAAATTTGTGAAACTTCTTGTTAATTCATTCAATACATTTTTTATTCAGCATTTATTTGGCACCAGATACGCTTAAGTCTCCAGGGATATAACAGCTAGTAGGACTTGGTGTGTACTCCTAGGGAGCTCCCACATGTGCAGTGAAGAAAACAGGAGTGTCATCCAGTACGTGCACAATAATGTTGGAGATGATACCCCGCACGAAGGACAAGGAAGGGGCCGCAGGAGGGAGCGTGCTACTTAAGGGCCTTGATCAGGGACATCTCTGTGGACGTGAGATGTGAACAGAAGCTCATTCAAACAGTGAGCAGGTACACTTCTGAGAGTCAAGATCCAGGCCAACGAAGCAGCCCATGCAAAGGCACTGAGGTGCATTGTCCAAGCCAGCTGAGGATCAGGGGCCGGCTTCTGAAGAGAGGCCGAGGGCCTCCTCCCAGGCTGTTGAAGTTCTGCTGCTTCATCTTCATTCTGTGTCAGAGCCGAAGCCATTCCTCATGGGGACAGTGTAGCTGTGACATTGTCAGGTTAACACACAGGTCTGCAGAAGAGCAAAGACAAATAATCAGCAAATTCATTCTTGGTACACTTTCTCTGCCACTGAGTCTCAGCATCTTAACACTTAACACACTATTAGTGCTCAGGACGACGTACCTATAGATGAAACGTGGTCAAAGGCCAACTTTCAGACTCAGTCCCAACTCTGATTACAAACGACACATTTTAAGGAAATATAAATTCAGAATAGTATCTCCCACTAAAATTGCACAGGGGTTCTGTTTGGGGAGAGCCTTTTCCAGGGATCCTGGACTTTAATACCTAAGACAGCTCCCTGGACTGTCCTGTGGTCACACCTGGTACACGTCCACATCACACTCATCAAATCAGCACATTTAAGACACTAAGATCCATGTGGATGAACTGAACACACATGCACTGTATTGCTTCTTTAATATTTGTCCAAGCAAATTAAAAATAGTCTTAAGCCCCCTTCTTAAAATCCATGTTAAATGCAAAGTCTTAATGAGAAAGTATTCATATATGTAAAAGCACATACACAAACATCTTTCTGCAGAAAACTGTATCTCAAAATGTACTTTGTGTTGATTTATTTAAATGCTCATAAGGCTTGTTAGCAAAAATTGAAAGTGAGAGTTTTGAAAATGCATTTGGACAATAGTAAATGCAACATTTTAATTATTTTATTTATTTTACTGAGACAATATGCACAGCTCATGCTTTGCATCTTTTCAAATCTTTGGCAGCAAATATTCTGCAACATCTAAAGCAGATGGCCCACTAATTTTAAAGTCCCATGTTAACCAAAAATATTGGAATATGGTAAAAGTTGAATTAATAAAATTATATGCAAACATCCAACAAAAACTAGTGCTTGTGCCAAATTCAATAAATACTCAGTTGGAGCTCTCCACTGTTAGATACCGCACACGCCATAATAAATATATTCTTTAAGGCTTCTGCAGGCCCCAGCATGGAAGCCAGATGGAAGGCTTTATTTAATCTGGCCCTATTAAGCCAGAGCATATTTCTCTCCCTGTTATCATGTGCCTGCATGATAGGTTTAAACTGTAATGCAGACAGGTCTCAAATATTAACCCCCTGTTGTAATCTGCCTTAAAAGACAGGATGCGTAGCTAGTGTGCCCCAGAGATGCCTGGGCTGTGCCATCCTCTGTGCCAGGCTCTCCTGTGCACAGAAGGGTGGTCAGGAGCAGCTGGCCCCCATCCAGTAGTCCCGGTTGGACCCCTGCCTGCCACCTGTAGTTGAGGCAGTCAAAAATGTCTCCAGTATCTCCAAATGTCCTTTTGATATCAAGAAATCAAAGTTGTGGCACTGGCTTCTCATTAAGGGGTTACAGTGATAGACCTTTTGATGGAGAAAGAGAATTCCTCTGTCCATGAAGACTGTCCATGAAGACCACCAGACACACCACCGTAGCTGGCACCAAAAAGAGATGTCTCCCTCCTATCAGGAAATAAAATCTAACACAATAGAATAAAACATGTATTTGTCCTCCACCAATTTATGTCTTGTAATTCCAACCAGAATTTCAATAAATGTTTGAAAGAAAACCTGGTGAATTCAAATGTTTCCCCATTTATTTCTTCATTAAAGTTGATGTATATAACTGACTGAACCAAAAAGGAGTGATTTTTCCGCATTGCCTGTTACCTCTCTAGTCTGGCTCCTATTTAACATCTTATAAGTTGTATGATAGTTGTGTTGGTACCAGATTTCCAGCAAGGGTCCATTTCTCATTCTTGAGCAAAATGAGTCCTAAACACGTAAATGTGCAAGAAGAAAGATATAATTCTGCCATCGATAAGAGTTACTGAAGCTTTAATCAAAGATACTCCATGAATCTCTTAGAAATAACATTTAATCTATACACAGCCAGCAACCATAGTTCCCTGTTGGTGGAAATAAATGATTGTTTCAGTTCCATATTTTCAAATGAGAAATGGACACATGTATTCAAAATATTTTCTCTCTAGTGATCATATTGTTACTTTCGGAAGCAGATTCCCAGCCTCCCCTGTTAACCTTGAAAACACAGAAGTGTCTCTTTAGGACAGTCTGGGCCTCGGAACAGTTTCAGCCACCTAGTGAAAACCGCTGTGTGGAGCAGCGGCTCCCGTGTACTGTGAGGCCTTCCTCCCCCACCTGTGTCCACCCTGTGATTCTCTGCATCTCCCAAATGCCAGGGAGCCTATAGAATCGATCTGTTGATAACGGATCCGAGATTCTATCCTCTGCCCATGCATTTCTAGGGCTTTTGAAAACTGAGTCCGTCTGTTGGAGAAGATGGGATGATGTGAACCGTGTCAGTAGACACGCCTGTGCTGTCTCCACGTTCACCCAGTCCTGACTTCACCCTGAACATCCCAAGGGGTGGAGAAATCAGACTCAGGGCCCACATTAAGACACATGTTCCTATGTGGTGTGGAAGGGAACGGGGTTTGTGCTTTGCCGTCTGTGCTACGGGACTCTACTGGAGGGAGCCTGCACGCAGCGTTCAGCAAGGGGCACCTGCTTGAGGCCCTCCTCCACCAGGAGCTGGGTGGGCCTAGCTGGCTGGTGATGACCTGTCATTGACCTTTAGTGGCCTGGTCCTGTATTCCATGCCACTGACAAGATCTGGCCTCCTGCACCCAAATAAAATCCAACTTAGTGATCATCGGCCTTCCATAAGCAAGTGGTAAGAGGTTCAAAAGAATAGGAGAGTTTCAATATTGTGAACACGTGTGTACATTTCTCATTTGAAAATATGGAACTGAAACAATCATTTATTTCCAGAAAGTTGAGTTCTCTTTTTGTGGTCCCGGGGATTGAACCCAGGGAGCTCTACCACTGAGCCACGTCTTAGCTCACTTTAAAATTTTATTTTGAGACTGGGTCTTGCTAAATTGCCCAGCTGGCCTGGAATTTTAGATTCTCCTGCCTCAGCTGCCCAAGTAGCAGGGCTGACAGGTGTGTGTCACCATGTCCAGACAGTCTCAGGTGTTCAGAGGCCCTGACAGCTCCTGCCTCGGGAGACAGAGGCAGCCTTGGACCAGCGGCAGGAGGCCAGATTGCTCCTTTGGCGACTGCACAAGGGTGCCGCGTGCTTCTGAGACGTGTTCTCTAAACATGGCTTCACTGGGCTGTGTAGCATATCACAGAAGCAGCAAATCTGACTGGACGGTGCCCCGATTCGTGGTCCAGTGGCCTTAACACCACTGGCACTCCCTAGTGTCACTGTGGGATCCTCCCCATGCTGCCATGGCCCGCAGAGCTGAAGGGACCCTGAGCTGCACTGCGGGCAGATCCCTTGCTTCCTCCCGCTCTCATCCTTGCTCCCAGGCCTGGCCCTGCAACCACCATTCCTGGCTCTCCTCCTGCAACACGCCATGGTCTCTGGGCTCTCTGCACGTCACTGACAGGACCCTTCCCACCGTCTCCCATGACCTCCCACCCTCTCCCAGGCCCAGTTTCAGGAATCCAGCTTCTCCACACCAGACTCCAGCTCGTCTTTCTCACCTGTAAAAGGGACTGTGCCTCTCTCCTCCCAAATCCCACAGGGGCTTCTTGTCTCAGTAAGTGAGGTGCAATCCCCACCTCCTGGCTGCCTCCTGATCTGCTCCACATCCCCACCCACCCACAAAGCGTGGAACAGCCCCTGCCACACAACCCCACTTGTTCTGTGCTGGGGACCATGTTCTCTGCTGTTCCATGGTTGGCACATTCTGTTCCCTTTCTCAGAAGGTTCTCCCACATCATCTGTTAATCTTTGGGTCCTAAAATCATAACTAGTATTACTACTCTGCTGCACCTGGTGATCACTTCTGTGTGCTCCGGGATACCTGTGCCATCACCTGCATTTGACAGACAGAAGGAGGTGCACAGAGGTTTTCTCCCTAAATGTCATGGTTCCTAAATGGATTTAAACGCAGTAGCTGACCACCAAATCCTGGCTGTTGCCTTTGCACCAAGAGGCTTCTTTCACAAATCCAAGTAGACACCACCCCCCGTCCAGGATGCTGGCCTGAGCCCTCCCTCTAGGTCAACAAGGGACCCCAGGCACCCCAGATGTTGCTCCGGTGACAACTGAGATGCTCTGATCCTGTGTATATGTCCTCCTGCCCTATTCAGACGTGAGGGGGTGAATTGTATTTAGATGCCGATCCTCAAGGACAAGCAAAGGACGGGGTGTACCAGGGATTTGGAAGTACTGCATGGGTGAGTGAATATGGAAACAGATTAAAAAGAAATAGAGAAAGTCGAGTCAGAGAATGGACTCTGGCTTACAGCTTGAACACTTTCAGGAGCAAGATAAAGCTCCTCCTTCACCTAGATATGCACACACACACACACACACACACAGAAAGATCAGCACATGTTCTCCTCAGACAATGAACTCCCAGTCTTAGAAAAAGAACATGTACTGATTATGTAATTTAATAATATATTAGAGAGACACTTGGTAGGTTAGAGATGTTGAAAAATCAGACAGGGTCTGTGCTAGATCTCTGCTCTCTCCAGTAGCTTTAATTAACCCCTGTACTTGTTGCTCTCATTCTTAACAAGAGCAGCTCTCTCCTCCCCATCCTGTGTTTTGAATTCTGTCTCTGACTAAGGCTCTGGAGCTCAGGATGATCGTCCACCTCAGCAGATATATTGTGTGCTCCTAGAATAAGCTTACTGGGGTTCTCTCTATTCTTCTTGCCCACTGTGCATTTTCCCAAGGTGACTTCACTCTTCCTCTTCACAACGCTGCCGTGCTTACCTACAGGAGGACATTTTTCTCCAGTGCCTCCCACGTTGCACAATTTATCACACCACTCTCAACCCCCTCACCTGTGAATTTTTCTTCAGATTTTTCTTCTTGTACCCAGGAAAGTCAATTAAGGTGCTTCAGTATGCTAGCTCAGAAACTGTCTCTAAATATTGTCCCTCAAAATCAGAATCGGAAGTCACTGTATATCAAATTTGCAAACATCTCTGCCACCATGAGTTAGTTTGTTACAATTAATACTTGAGATAAAACATGTTTGCTTGCTGGATCTCCTTCAAGCAGATCATTTACTCTGTAAATGCATCAGTCTAATTTAATTGAGTGTCAATTTGAAATAAAGAATGCTGTATCTGGGGCTCCGAGTTTGCATTTAAAATTTTACTTGTATCTACCTGTGACAACATTGATTTGTAGAGTAAGAAAACAAGGTTAAATCTCTGCTTTCTCTTTGGAAATAAATTAGGTTATAAAGACTTTTAATAATGTGCTTCTGTTTTAGTCTTTATTATGCTTTTTAAAAGATATTTCATTATTTGTGGCAATCCCCAATTATTTGAGGGAAGAGAAGGAATTCCCCGTTTTCCTGTAAGCACTCTTCTGCCAATGAGAGCTAAGATAAGTTTAAAGGCCTAAATCCCCCCAGGGCTAGCTTTGACTCCCTAATATGTTACTGTGAACACTGGGGCTGCTCCATACCCCATTCCCATTTCCATTACTCGAGAAGTTCTGGGGGCCCAGCCAGGCACTCATTCCTCCTAAGGGGCATTCGGGCCACCGATCCATTCTGTGTCTGCAGGTGCCTCTCGGAAGGGAGGACTGGCAGCTCAGCACTGACCTGCAGGGTGAAGCCCAGCGGCTCACACTCAGGGAGACCATGACAAGGGAACTCAGCAGGGGGCATGTGAGCCTGCGCAGAGCAGACAGTGTTTCAGAAGAAGCCAGGCCATCTGCTTCAGTCTGCTTAAATTGGGGGACTCCAGCAACACAGGACTTCTCCGGTGGGACTCACAGGTCCGGAGCTGCAAAATAGGGAGCCTGGGCAGGTCCTCCTTTGACCTTTAATTTAGAAATTCTGCAGACCCTGCCTACTGATGCAGGGTCGACTTACACTTTCAATTAAATAAGCAAAAGAGGGGCTGGGGTTGGGGCTGCGCAGTGGAGTGCTTGCCTAGCATGTGTGTGACCCTGGGTTCCATCCTCCGCACCACATAAAAATAGATAAATAAAATAAAGGATCGTGTCCAACTACACCCAATAAACAAATAAATAAATAAGCAATAGATAAAATTGTTATGACTGTGCAGATTTCTTAAAAGAACTGCCTAGCAAAAGCCTTTATTGCATTAGGAAGCACCTTTCAGTCTCGTTTTTAAATATGTAACTATATTGCCTATTTAGGATTCCACATGTCTAGTAATCACTTATTTACATAGAATATGACCCATATTCAAATGGAATTTTAGAGAGCTGAGTACTTGCCAAAATAAATGAGGTAAAATGAATAGAAAATTAAGGTGAAGAAAATGATGCCAGGGTAAGTGTGATAGACCTAAAGAACACTGCCATTTCTTATCCTGGCACCAAAGAGTTAACCTAAAATTCAACTCTAAACTCAAGAGAAAGCAGGGCTACAAGCTGCAAATCATATAAACGAAAAATCCTCAGTGTCTGCAAATGTCGCTCATAAGATGAACATGTTCATGCAAGTGACATCATGGTCTACTTGTGTGTCTCTACATACCCTGGATCATCTGACTATCTCCACTGGCACCAGCTCTGGAGGCACACCTGTGAGTCTAGGACCACGACAAGAGATGGTGGAAATCGCCCCCAGGGAAATTCAGAACCACAAAGAACCTTGGGTATCCATCAGTCAATTCAACTACCCTTTCCCAGGTGTGGAAATCAAAGCCCAGGGAGGAATGGACGTTTGCCCCCTGGTACTAGGGAACCTTGTGTCATTTTAGACTTGTGGGCATCTCTTTTCTACCTGGAAGACTCCAATAAGAACCCAAGGCTTTCTTTCAAAAGGAATGAAAACCCCGGGGGGATTTTATTATATATCAATGCACCCTTAAAAACAACTGGGCAGGAAACATGGGACCCAATGCCTTTCTCTACTTAGGTGTAAACGGCCACTGTCCTTTCTTGACCTTCACCCTGGCTCGGCTCTCCACTGACAGCAGGGTTGCGACCAGCCTCCTACACAGTCTAGAAGAGTCCTGACAGAATCCTGACAGACTGGCCACCAAGAGCCTTCTGCAGAATGCTGGGGGAAACTGTGGACCATAGAGACGACTCCAGCAGCACCGACAGACTTCCCCACCCTCAGCTCGCCCAGTGCCCCTGGGTTTCTTGGTTGGCATATCATCCTGCACCTGTTGGGCTGCATCAAAAGGCTGAGTACCAGAGATGATCCAGGGAGCTGCTGTTTAGGTCATGCCACAAAAGCATGGAAGCATATATTTTGAATATGAGTTCATGAAGGTCAATAAGTCCTTGAAGTGCAGACAGGACCCTGAACACCAGGTGAGCAGATGGTTGAGGCATGGGAGAAGGAACAGAATCTTTTGGATATGAGGCCAGTTGTAGGGGGTGGCTTCAGGGTCAATAATAGAAGCAGAAGACATGGAGGACAAGAGGAGCAAAAGTGGACAAGGAAGAGCAGCGGGAACCTCTGGGCATCATGGGGCACGGGGGAGTCTGAGTACGCGGGGCCTTGATTCTGTCAAGGACTCTCAGAGGCACTGGGCTTATGACCAGCATGTGCCCTTGCACCTGTCTACTTAGAGGTGCCAGCTCATCAGTGCAGAGAGGTTCGAGGTGACAGGCTCGTGGACACTAGAACAGCTCAGAGCCTGCTCCCACACGTCCTGCAGAGCCTGGAACACAGTCAGGTTCTCCTGCCAGGCTGGTGCCTCCTCGCTCTGCACCTTCTGCCTCCTCGATCCAGGGTCCTGGAGTACGCACTTCCCCAGGTGTAGGGGGTCCAGTAGTAGATGGCATAGAGAAAAGACAGTGTCGGCTTCCAGGCTGTCCCTGCAGGAAGGCACATCCAGGCAATAGTGGCCCATGCTGCCTTGCATGTGTGTGCACCACAAAACACCTGAGTAAGTGCATGGGTGGGACTTCTCCATGTCCCAGAGAAGCAACATGGGAAGGCCGGGAGGAAGAGCGCTGTTTGAATGTGACCGTGGATACTTCCTGCTGGAGGAAGAGGTGAGCTGGTCCCAGAGCGTCCATGGGAGTCATGCAGGAATGGAGTCATAGCCCCTGGTGCTGAGCGGCCTGTCTATGCCATGTCACAGAGGAAGACAGGGAGGGGCAGGTGCTTGGGCAGAGCTCCTGGATGAGGGGAGCTGTGGGGTAGGAGAAGGGGCTCGGGTCCATCTGCCCCACGGGAATTCTCTGCTGTAGGACTGTCAGCCGTAGATCCCAAGGGAGAAGGCAGCCATTATCATTCTGAGGACACTGAGTTTTACAACCAGAAAGGACTGTAACAGCTCTGGGACGAGGTGCTAGGTTGGAGTCCTACCCGGCCCTGGGATTCCATGGAGGGCCTTCACGTGAGAGTCCATCAACACACTCCTTGTGTCTACTAGTTTGACAATTTCCAGGAAGCCCAAACTCAGGATCCCTTATTTTATCCTCTGAAAATAAAATTCTAAAGTTTATCTCTTCTTCAGACAGTATGACCAAAATTCCGACATTCCCATTGTTTAAAACAACGTGATATGTAAAAGCACGTGTCCGTTTATGTTGAAAGAACAAAGGCACAGGAGAGCAGAAGGCCCCGTGTACCTGAGCAGAGAGCCTGTTGCCTCCCGGACACGGGGCTGTGAGGTCCATGCTCCAAACCGTCTGTCTCTTCCTGCAGCAGGAAAATGACAGGCAGCGCAGCTTCTCCACACACAGCAAGAGCGACCCAGCTGCTGTAAGTGTGCAAGGGCTAGGTCACATTAAGTGTGTAAGTTAGTGTGTAAGAGCTTGGTCACATTAATTACTCAAATTATTCTAATCTTGCTTCTTCAAAATTGTTATTGATTAACAAAGTAATTAGTTGCACTTGTAATTTTCTGTCTACTCATAAAAATAAAAAAAGAGAGAGAAAAATAAAAAGAAACAGAAAGCACATCATTCTTTTTTTTTTCTGGGACTTTGGAACCAAGGAGTAGTACTATGAGACAGAGAGTGCTGCTTACAAAAATCCACATCAAACTTGAAACCGTACTTATTCTAACAAAGTCTGAAAGCCATTCTAACTGTGAAGTTGATTCAAGGCTTCAATAGATTGATTCTTATTGAAGCATTAGAAACACTAATACATTGGCAAAGCTCTGTGCACATAAACGGACCTGGTGTTTACGGACCTGGTGTTTACGGACCTGGTGTTTATGCCCCAGAACAGAGTTCTGGGAAGGCGCCTGGCCTCCTAGGATCCCGGGTGCTTCCCGCCATTATGGAGGAAGGCGCCTCCTTCCCTGTGGTGTCGTAAGGACTCTGAGGAGACAGTGCAAGAGGGATCTCCTTGTCTCTAAAGCCATGGTCCTCCTCATCGGCCCCTTCAGACTGTCCCGATGACATGGTCATAGAATGGCTCAGACGGGGGACAGAGGTGTGCGATTATGCCTGGAAGGAGGGAGGGTGAGGGCCTTGGGGAACGCCCCCGAGCCGCTGACACATCTGCTAGCCGCACATTTCCCTGAACACACTCAGGTGCAGCCAGGTAGGCAGTGCAGGGTGCTCTGGTGGTCTGCTCCCCAGAAAAAAGCCTCCGCGACCTGTGAAGGCTGACATGGGAGGCTAATTACAGAGAGGACTCGAGAGTTTATGGGTAAATTGTACATTGTTTGAAAAGGCAAATATGGAAACTAAGTCTCAAAAAATACTACCAAAATTAAACATTTGACTGAGAAAAATATGGACCACGTGAAAATGTCACGTGCAAATTTAGCTGAGAGTGCCCCGTGTGGCCAAATCCTTCCTTCCCAGGCTTTCAAACTGATCTCAGAATGGATTGAGATGCTATTTTTTTTAAACAATGGATTGATAGTAGAGAAGTGTTTATGTGCTACACAACAGTTGTCTCTATTTTATTGTTAAAGTCTGGCAGCTTTCAGATCTGCAATTAGCAAAGAACAGACATGCATGAATAAAACATTTTCTAATAATCCTAACAGTTTTAATCACCTGATACTTACTTTACTTTGGGCTGCTCTAGCAGGACGCCATATACTGGGCAGCTTCCACAGAAGATGCCTCTGTCCACATTGGAGGCTGGAAATCAAGGTTGAGGAGCCAGCAGGATTGGAGTCCAGTGAGTGCCAAATGGACACAGAAGTCATAGAAGGACGATGTCCCCTATGTCCTCACATGGCAGAAAGGGAGCAAGTGGTCATATTTATAAGGGCTATAATAGCACACATGAAGTCTGCACACTCATGACCCAGTCACCCCCAAAGGCCCAACTCCCAACATGATCACCCTGGGGCAGGATTTCAACATAGGAATTGGGGGAGCACAAACATTCAGTTCATTGAAATACCACAAAATCTTTAATATGTAATCAGTGAAACAGATCAATTTTACTATCCAAAGTGTCAGTGCCCTCAAAATTGACTTTATGTTCTTTATTCTAAGCCACTGATTTTGAATATTGAGGATCACATTATTGAAGGTAATAACACACCAACATGGTTTGCCTCAGAGGACATATAGTTTTTCTGAAGCTTGTTCTGAAGGGTTAAGAAACCACGAGAGCTATTCTCAAGTTGATACCACTTGGAGTTCGACACTGAGCTGTCCAAATAGAAGAAATCATTTTATTTTCTCTGGAGACTGTTTTCCTGGTAACTCGCGTCAGAATGTCTTTCTCTGCAGAGAGTCTGGGATCTCCAGAATGGGAAGCCTGGGCCCGTGTTGCTTCTGACATGCAAGGGTGGTGGGCAAGCTCCAGGGCTGATGCCAGGCGAGCAGTGGTAAGCCAGGTCATCAGGCGGCACCACGACAAAGGGACCTGGTCCTGGGCGTGGAGCAGAGGTTAGGCATCAAAGCAGCAGTTGGCTTGTGGCCTGGAGTGGTGCTGGTCCCAGGAGGAATAAAGTTGTGCAAGAGAGAAGTCACGGACGACAGGTCAAGGGGACCACTCGGAATGCACAGTTGCAGATTTGCAGCTCATCTCCAGATCCAACCCAGCCCTGAGTCAGGAGACCCCTCAGAGTTCCTGCAAGCGCCTTTTGTCCTCATTCTCCAGCATTCAAAATCCCCAGCCTCTTGATAACCTGAGCGTTTCACACTTGCTGGCCATTGAACATCTTCTCTGTAACCCAAGAGCATCCTTCCAGCTTCCAGGTGGACAGCCTGAGGGGGACAGTGGGGGTGGGGTCCTAAAACCAGGAGCTGCTGTGGGGCACATCCTTGTGAGTCCTAAACCACGTTCTAGGTGCAAACTTCTACATAAAAAAATGTCAGAATTATGGTGGACACTTTATGTCTACAGTATATGTATTATTTCGCCATCACTATCTGTCATACTTAAATATTTCTTAACTTTTAAAGCTTTGATTTTATATATATAACCAACTCAGATGTTCTTCTTTACTTTCATAGTTACATAGATAAATATTGACCATGAGAAAGTCGAGCTGATTGTAACCAATGTCTGAAGAAGAAAACTATAAAGAATAATTTTTTAAATGCAAAGCAGGAGAAACAGTTTGGGGAGTCTGAGGTTCCTTGTGTGTTTCCCCAACCCCGTTGGGCTTGGTGTGTCCCCAGGGAGGTGTGGCAACTCCATAGCAACCCCATTCCCTGGGGAGCCACTGAGCTCCTGCCTCCCAGGGCTTAGGGTGTCAGGTGCTAAGGAGCTTCACGGACCCTCAACACTGAGCACTGGCTTGCTCTCTTTCTCTGGGTCTGCCACATTCTGCTGTGATTATTTACAAGCATCTTTACATAATGTCCTTGAACCTGCCAGAGTTATAGCAAGTCATAGGTCTGAGTAACGAATTGTTGAACTAAATCTAAAGACTCAACCAGCATCACAAAAGCAAGAACAAAAACTAAAATGATACAGAAAGAGAAGACTGCATTTTAGACCTAAAAGTTCTAGGAGGCAGACCAAAGCGCAGATCTAAGGTTGAAACTCCACCCCCAGCAAGGAGGGACTGAGGGCTCTTATCAGGTGACCCACTGGTGCTGAGCACTGCTGTGACTGATGTCCTGTGCCATATGACAGGGTGAGAAACTAGCAAGTCTCTGGAAATGAATTTACAGCCAGCAGTGAGTACACAGTGAACATACAGATGCTAATGTGAGATAAGTGAGGCAGTAAGAAAATACACATAATAGCTGGGAGAACAGAGGAAGCACTTTCCTTGGAGATTTACAGGGCAAACAGGATTCAGTCTATATGTGAGTCCATGCAGGACTATGTAGGACTCCATGACTTGGATAGCGAGCTGATCTATGATGTGCGAGGTGCTGAAAAAGACAAGCCCAGGTGTGGGGAGATGGTGCCATTCTGCAGGACCAGACCCAGGGTGGCTAGCAATGGCAGGGGTGAAGACAGTTACAAGGTGGCCCTGGTGGCAGAGTTCTGAAGGCTACGCTCCTACTTGACCCTCTTGCGAAGCACTGATATCTCAGTTTTGCCTGTGGACATGTGGGTGCTTGTCTGAGTACTCACCACCCTGCGTCCCTCCTGCAGGCACACTAATGGGTCCCTGGAGTAACAGTGCACACACGTGGCCAGGTGAGAGCCACGTGCCGGAGGAGTGTGGATGCCAGAGCCAGGATGTAAGGGGACGTTCCGGTCTAGCTCCTTAGTGAGGGAGTGGTCTTGGCTGCTTAATGATCCGGGGTCTCGGCTGCTGACCTGAGCAGAGGGGATGGTGGGAGGAGCCTCACTGGGCTCTGGTGGGTGGCGTGAAGTCCCAGGAAGCAGACAGCTCAAGGGAAGTGTCTCCTCAGTTATATCCCAGACCTTCCCAGGAGAAGGTCAGCACCTGTGGGCATGGCTGGTTCCTTACACTCCTGTTGACCTCTCTAGGAAACAGATAAGGAGCAACTCAGCTGATGCTCTTTAAGTGTTAGATACAGGAAAACACTATGCGGTTTAGACCAACCCAACCATGGGGATCCGATCAGTCCTGCTCCTACCTCTCTCTTCTCCACCATGCAAGCTACTTAGCCTCCGCAGGGCCCTGTCCTCCCCCCTGGCCCACGTGGCTGCTGGCTTCATCCTCTGCTCTCTCTAGTCACGCGTGGTTTCTCTGAGACCCACAAGAGGTGGGCTTTGCTCCCTTGAATGGCACATGTGAGTGGAGTCTCATTGCCATGGGCACCTCCACTACCCATCCAGGAGCTCTGAGCACTCTGAGATGGAGGGGGGCGTGCTGTGTCTGCCCCCCTGCACAGGGCTGTGCACAAGCATGTGCTTGGTGAGCACTGGTGGATACTGGCCCGCATGAAGACGCAGAGGCCAGGGACACATCATGGTCGATGCTCTTTCCCGTTCTCATTCCAGGTTGGAGATCTCTGCACGTCTCGGACCAGGGAAGAGTCTGTGAGCAGCTGGGCTCCTGTGCAGAGAGCAGGCTCCTCGTCCTTCAGCAATGGCAGCCTCAGACAAGCTTCCTCCATCTTCCCTCCCACTTTTCTCCCCAAGAGCACTAATGTTTGAGACCTGCTGCAGGAGAACCTGGAGCTGACTTGAAGCCACACCCTGGAGAAATGTGCTAACTCAGCCGCAGCGATCCTTCTGCCATGCAGGGAAGACAAACCCGTCAGGAGGACGTGGCTCGAGCTTTGTTCTGGAATAGGAAGGCAGGTCCCAGAGTATCATGGGTTTGTGGCTCAGAGTCCCTCCAAAGACAGATGACACTGTTTGACAGTTGAGAGACTCAGAGCTGCTTCAATGCCTGTGGGAAATATTTTGATACAAAGCTTTTCTGAAGCTAACCGTCTGATTTCTTGAAAAAGAGAAGTTATCTGGAAGAAGGACTCTGAGCAGTTTAGATAAATATTTTATAGAAAATTCCCCACATTAAAAAAATCCTCCCACTGCTCTTATCAAATAGGTTTGGGCCGGCCGTCCTCAGAGGGAGTGTTGGTTTATAGAGCAAATCTCCCCAGATTCACCCCTTGGATCGACGGCTTACAGAGAGCTTAATTTAAATGATTACATATTTTCTTTTTTATCTTTATCCATCAGCCCGGCTCCAGGAATGCATCGATCTAGTCTGTGGGACAGAACCTGGGCTGTCAGTATCCCCCGTGAGTCCCCCTGCATCCGGTGAGATGGAACGCTGGGAGAACCTCGTCCTCCCTCCTTCCAGGCCACTCCTGCTGCAGCTGGGAGAGAAACCCAGAGGGCGGATGTAACAACCCCAGCCCTAGATCTCAGGGGAGCCTGGCCCCAAAGAAAGGCACTGTGGGACCTTCCAGCGCAGCCAGGGACTGCCCACCCTGGCAGCACCATGGGACCAACCACCCTACTTCATTTAGTCGGTCTCCTGTGCTTTTCCTTTTCCCTTCTGTGCCTGTGTGGTCTTGTTCCACTGACTGGTACAGGTACTTACACACACACACACACGCACACTCACACACACACGCACACTCACACACACATACTCAGGGTGCCCAATCACAGACAATATTCAATCTGTGGACCCACACGATAGACAGTTCTCTTCCATCTTGGTCATTTTTCTCCCACTTGTTCACTATTCAGCTTCAGCATTCAAACACAGGGCTTTCGTAGGCTTGTTTGGGTTTGATGGCTGGTTTTCACCTTCGTTTTTTCCTTTCCTTTCTCCTTCTTCTCTTTCTCCCCCCTCTGATAGCCAGTTCTTCCTGTCTCCCTTCATTTCGTTACTTTTAATTATTCTTTATTCATTCTTCTTTGTAACAGTCACCTGCTGCTCCCACCCCTGCTTCTCCTCTGTTCACTTTTTAAATATTTCAAACTTCCTCTTCCCTTCCGACCTCACTTCCTCTTCACTAAGAGACTGCAGTCTTACTGTATTTAATAAATATCCAGTTTATAAGCTTCCCGCCCACTCTCCATTGGTCCTGGGGATGGAAGAGTTGACTTCTGCTACTATCCCTGGGTCAGGTTCATGGCTGTTCCTTGGTGTCGATGCTCAATGCTGACTCCGGAATCCCTTTATGTGGCAGTTAGTGTTGTGGACATAGCAGGCGTGGGACATTTATTTTAACCCTGATTGTTGGCTGCTGCTGTTCTTGCTATTGCTTGTTTCCCTTTTCAAAGAGGGGCTGGGAAGTGATCAGGACACTACAAGTTTATAGGGTAGAAGCTGTGCTGATGAGCTACATCCACGACTCGGCCAAGTGACGACAAACTTCTCTCTGTGCACAATCTAGCTCCAGTCAAGCTCCAACAGGACTGGAACACATAGAATATGGGAGAGAAAACTCGAAACCAATGGCCAGGTCCCACATAGGAACAGCAAGAGGGAGACTCCAAGTTCCACCCCTGGGCATCCACTCAAAAAGCAAAAACAGAGACAGAGCCCAAGAGGACAGTGCAGAGGGACCAAGAGTACTGCAGAAGCTCTCCAGGAGCGAATAAAGCAGAAGTTCTACGGTAGCAAGCTTTGGAAGTTGAAATTAATACTTAGATTGTTCTGACACTAAAAGATACCAACAACACAGGACTTCCTACAAAAAGATAACTGCACACCAAAGGACACTCATAAAAGAGGAAGAGGAATAAATCTCAACAGATTTGCAAGTCCAAGATGTCGGAAAACAAAAGGAAACAGGCGAAGGAGTCCCCGTGTCCCCCAAATTTACAATTCCATGAAAATGAAACCCACAGATAAGGTAGTGGATGCAATTATAGAAAAAGATTATAAAAATTTGATTTCTAAAATGTTAAATGAACTACAGGAAGACCTAAGGAACTAATTTAGATAACAAATACAATACCCGAAAGACCATTGCAATAAAGAGGTAGAGATTTTGAAAAGCAATTAGTCAGAACCCCTAGAAATGAAAGACTCAATGAATCAATAAAAAATGTATTTGAACCAAATTTACCACAACCAATGAGATTTTGTAGAGAAAAAAACTTCAGGTCTTAGAAACGGCATATGAGCTTGAACCCCCAGTATTTAAAATAAAAGGCATCATGATCAGAACATTTAAGGATTCTGAGAGAACATGAAGAGTCCACATTAAGAGTCTTCAGTATAGAAGAGAGCATGGGATATAGGATGAAGATATTAAGAATTTTTTTCAGTGAAATAATGGCAGAAAACTTTCCAAACCTTAGAAATGAAATGAACATTCACATACAGCAGGCATATAGAACTCCAAATAGATAAATAAAAAGAACGTCTCCAAGATAGATGATAATCAAAATGCCTAAAATAAAGAAGGAAGAAGGAACATTAAGGCCATATGGGGAAAACATCAGGTCATATTTAGAAGTAAACCAATAAGGCTCATTCTGACTTTGCAACTCAGATGCTAAAATCAAGGAAGATTTGGAATTAGGTATTTCAAGCTCTTAAGTAAACAATTACCAATCAAGATTTCTATAATCAGCAAAGCCATCTACCAGAATTGGAGGAAAAATGAAAACTTTACACAATAAGGAAAATCTAAGCTAACACTACAAAAATATATAATATATACTACATACAGAAAAATTCCAAAACAAACCTCAAAGCTCTCTGAAAGAGCAATTTAGTAAATGAGAATCAAGGCCAAATTAAAAGTAGGAAATAAACCAAAATTGTAAGAAATAAAAAAGTCTATCTATAATAACACTGGATATAAATGATCTGGACTCTCCAATTAAGACATAGATTGACAGGATGGATTTTTTTAAAAAAAAATCTGGCCATATGTTATTTTAAAGAGACTTATCCCATAGGAAAATACATTCACAGGTCGAAAATAAAAGGATAGGAAGATATTCTATGCAAATGGAGTCTAAACACAAGTGGGAGTAGCTATTCTTATGCTGACAAAGCAGATTTCAGGCAAAAAATCAATCAGAAGTGACAAAGTAGGTCACTATGTAATGGTAAAGGAAACAATTCAACAAGAATATGTAAAAGAGTAAATATTTATTCCTCAAATGTTGGTGTACCTAATAACATAAAACAAACACTTCATGGCATTAAATCCAGATATATTGCAATAAAATAATACTTGTTTATTTCAACACATTCCTCTTATCAATAGAAAGGTCATTTAGCAATAAAAATAATGAATACTTCTGACAAAAATAATAATACAAATCAAATGGACTTCATAAAAATTTACAGAATACCTCATTCAAAAACATCTGAATTCATTTTCTTCTCAGCAGCTTCATGGAACATTTCCAAAGTAGATTGTATTCCAGGTCACAAACTAAGTCATGGTAAATATAAAAAAAAAAAAATAAAGTCCCATGCATCTTATCAAAATGGAATGAAGTTAGAAACCAACAGAAAAAACTATAGAAACCAGATAAACACATGGAGATTAAAAAATACCCTTTTAAATGAAAAATGGAGAACAGAAAAAAATGATAGAAGAAATTTGAAAATTCCTGGAATCAAACAAGAACAATGATCCAACACACCAAAAATCTCTAAGACACTATGAAGGCAGTTCTAAGAGAAAATTTTATAGCAGTAAGTACCTGTATCATAAAATAAAAGTAAAGAAAAAACCCAGAAATATCCAACATAAATATTCTGTCGCTACTAGAATAGCTAGTGTCTGCCTTACTAGGTCTCAAGACCCTTGTAAAGCGGGAACAAACTAATTTCAAAACCAGTAGAATATAATAAATAATTAAGATCAGAGCCCAAATTAATGACATAGAGAATAAAATAGATCACTATAACATGGAGGTAGTTCACTGAAAAGATAAACAAGATTGATAAATCCTTAGCCAAACTAACCAAATGAAAAAGAGTGGACACAAATCAACAAAAATTGGTAAAATTCAGAAAATAATTAGGGACTATTTTTAAAACTTTTATTCCAATATATTAGAAATTGTAGAATATGGTTAAAATTTTCTAGATATTTATGATCTACTCAGATTGAGCCAAGTGGATACAGAAAACTTAAATAAACTGGCATTGAGCAACAAGACTGAAATATTACTAAAAACCTTCCAACAACAACAACACAAAGCTCAGGATCACATAAATTATCATCTGAATTCTACTGAATCTTTAAAAAGGAACTAACAAATTATTTCATGAAATAGAAAAGGAGGGAACACTCCCAAACTCATTCTTTGAAGCCAGTATCACCCTGACACCAAAATCAAAGAGAGATATTGAAGAGAGCAAACTACAGAACACTATCAGTGATGAGCTTAGACATAAAAATCCTTAATAGAACACCAGGAAACTGCATTCAAAAGCACATTAAGAGGGTTGTATATCATAATCTAGTGGGTTTCAATATACATAAATCAATAATGTAATTCATTACATGAAATAGCATCCAGGAGCAAAATCACAAGATCATCTCAGCAGATGCAGAAAAAAACTTTTGACAAAATCTTGCATCCATTTATGTTATAAACAGTGAAGAAAATAGATGTGAAAGGAACATATCTGAATAACATAAAAGCTATATATCACAAACCCATAGCCAACATTATACTGAAAGGGGAAAACTGAAAGCATTTTTTCTAAAATTAGGAACAAGACACGGATGTCCTAGCTCAGTACTCCTATAGCAAATAGACCGAAGAAGGAAATTGAAGGGATTCAAATAGGAAAAGAAGAAGTCAGACCATCTGTTTGATTGTGGCATGATTCTATTCTTAAAATTCTTGAACACTTCACTAGAAGATGTCTCTGTCTGATAAACAAATTCAGCAAAGTGGCAAGATACAAAGTTAATGCATGAACATCAATAACATCACCTATATATGAATAATTAATTCAGAGAAAGGAATTAAAAAATTATGCCACATACCCTCAAAAATAAAACAAAATACTTGGGAAGAAATATAGCCAAGGAGGTGGAAGACCTCTATAATGAAAATTAGAAAGCACTGAAGAAAAATAATTAAAGACCTTAGAAAATGAAAAGACCAACCATTTTCCTGGATAGTAGAATTAATGTCTTCAAAATGGAGATATTATTTAAAGCAATCTACAGATTCAATACGGCCCGATGAAAACACCATGAGATTCTTCACAGGACTAGAAACACAGTCTAAACTTTCTATGAAAGACTAAAGATCAAGAATTCCCAAAGCAGTTCCAGGCAACAAGAGTGAGGATGCAGGCAATGCCTGACCTCAAGTCGTACTACAGGGGAGTTGTAACAAGAGAGCTTTGCCTTGGGAAAGAAGCGGTTGTGGACAGCAGTGGACTAGGGCAGCAGACAGACACAAGTCCACGTGAGCACAGATGATCCTGGAAGATAATGCTAAAAGCGTAAATCGGAGGAAAGATGGCTCTTTTAACAAATAGTGCTGGGAAAACGGAATATTCAAGTCAAATATTGAAACTGCATCCCAACCTTTCACCCTGCACAAGATGCACTCAAAGTGGGTGCAAGGCCCAGGAATTAGACCAGAAAGAGAGAAGCTGCCAGAGGGAATCAAAGGCACCACCCCAATGTACTGCCTGGGTACCAACTTCCTTCCAAGACTGTGAAAGCTCAAAACACAAAGCCAAGATCCCCAGGGACACGGCACTAGATTAAAAAGATGCTGCACAGGAAAGGGAACAATGATCTCAAAAACACCAAAAAACTAACAACCCACTCAATCAATGGGCAAAAGATCTACAAAGGCATTTCTCAAAAAAAAAAAAAATACAAATGGCCAACAAATATATGAGAGAAATGTTCAACATTCTTAGCCATCAGGGGCGATGAATCAAAACTACACGGGGATTCGCTCTCTCACCATCAGAATGGCATTCACCAGAATACAAATAATGGTGATTTCTGGTGAGGATCAGGGGAGAGGTATTTTATACCTTATCCGTTCAATCACTTTGTAAAGTAGTATCAAAATTCCTCAAAAAACTAGAAATGGAAGCACCTCTCCCACTCTTCAGTATTATCCCCAAAGAACTGAAATCAGCACCCTATTGTGATACTTGCATTCCAACGTTGATCGCAGCATACTTCACAATGACCAGCTGTGAAACAGCCGAGGTGCCAGGCAAGAAAGGGTAAAGAAAATGTGGTGTGCATGTTCACTGCAGTCTACTCCACCATGAAGAAGAATCAAGTCATGTGGCCTGCTGGTCTGTGGTGAGTAACAAAGATCTGCATCTGAGGAGGGAAAAAGGAAGGAGGAGGCCCAGAGAGGAGACCCACATGCAACCAGAGCAGAGCAGCTGAGCCCAGAGACAGGCCTTGCCGGGACGTGGGGCACACAGCTGATCCGAGGGAAGGGCCAGATTCGGGTGACGATGGCAGTTGGCACATGCTGCCCGTGAATGAACTTGACCTCAACTCATGGAAGGGCTTTGGACAGCCTCGTGAAAACAGCAGTCTTTGTGGCTAGGGACAGCCCTGGGAGTGAAGGAGGGTGACAGACAACCACACCAGGTGGTCGGAGACGGACACTATGTCGGCCAGGAGGGGGACAGTTTACTGTGCCCATGATAGGTTTACGCCCCCAGAGAAAGCTGTGCTTTCTCATTCCTACCATGGGAGTCAAATGTGTGACTCTGTGTGGCTTTGTTATGAAAATTACTAAGAAGATGTTCATAAAATTTAAACATCATGATATATACGTAAGTACGTCTGTAATGTCCACGTATACAGTAGGTGTCTGTGCAAATGCGTTCACAGAGCAGGCCTGGGGCTGCAGGAGCGTGTAGGGAGGGCAGGACGCTGGGCTTCCTCGCTCTGGACGGCAGCGCTCTCCCCGGGCCTCTCTGGTTCATGCTGGCTGTAAAGCCGATACCCTGCTACTTCAGGACACAAATGACGGAGCTCAGGTTTCCTGTGACATTGCTACAAAGCATGAATTTGTGGTGTTACTTTGTGATTTCCATAGTGTTCCTTATCGTCCAGGTCATCGTACATGAGCTTTCCCTTTTCAACAACAGGGAGGTATCTGAAGTCCGTGGGGAGAGGGTGCTGTAAGGATAATCCTGCCTTCAGAGGATACAAGATCAAAATCCCAAAGCCTCGGGTCCTCCCCAGACAATTTTAGCAGAGGCAGATATAGCACGTCGTGGACGGTGAGATAAAATGGCCAGAATCATTTTCATGGCAGAGTGGTTTTGATTGCAACCATATGGATTTCACTGATAACCAAATTCATGGGAAGGTATAAAAGAAGGGAAAAGGAGAGTAGGTGACCAGTCCTGGTGATGCTTAACCAGTCCTGGCGACCTCTGAACACCAACTCCCTACCGGGCTGAAGCTGCTTCCCGGAAGGCCAGCTTCAGCTCAATCTGGATGGATAGATGAGGTCTCCTAGTCCTCTTGAAGCCTGCAGATCATCCTAACCTGACCATTCTAACTAGTTTAAGTCCTTAACGGGTGCAGTGCTGCCATGATTACATCATTTATCTAGCTGAAGGACTTCAGGACATTAGGAAAGAAACTAAATGCAATGAAATCAGTGAAACCTTTAGTTACCAGTTAAAGAAACAGCAAAAGTGTCGGGGCTGCTGAGTCAGCCTTGAGCATCATCGTCCCCTGTCCTCCTGACTGCCAGGTTCTGCCACCGTCTGAAAGGCAAGCGGGTTTTCACTGAGAAATAAGATCATCCTTCACTTTAAAACCATATTAAGTACATTTAGAAACATGCACATGTAATTCTACCTGGTGTGTGTGTGGTGTGTGCACGTGTGTGGTGTGGTATATATGTGTATGTGCATGTGTGGTGTGTGTGTGTGGTGTGGGTGTGTGTGGAATGTGTGTGTGTGGTGTGTGAGTGTGCGTGTGTGGTGTGTGTGTGTGTGGTGTGTGTGTGCGTGTATGTGGTGTGTGTGTGGTATGTGTGTATGTGCATGGTGTGTGTATGTATGGTGTGTGTGTGTGAGTATGAGTGTATGTGGTGTGTGTGTGTGTGGTGTGTGTGGTGTGTGTATGTGTGTGCATGTGTATGATGTGTGTGTATGGTACGTGTGTGTATAGTGTGTGTGTGTATGGTGTGTGTGTGGTGTGTGTGTGGTGTGTGTGGTGTGGTGTGTGTGGTGTGTGTGTGGGGGGTGTGGTGTGTGTGTGTGGTGTGTGTGTGTGAGTGTGCATGTAGGAAAAGAGAAAGATTGAGCATCCCTATAAAGTTCATAAATCAAAAAGAGGTTTAAATGGGGCATAATAAAATAAAAACAGCATTTTCTTTAGAGAGTGAGATTATAAGTAATTTGTATATTCTCTTCATGCTTTTTTGTGTTTTTATCTTCCAAAAGAGGATGTATTACTTTTATTATTTGAAAATAGGAAAATGTTGATATGCCTTTTGTACTGACTTCTGTAGGTTTTCCCGTGTGCAGGAATTCTTCAGTGCTGACTACTTTTGAAACAGCATGAGGAACAGATCTTTCCTTTGCTGTTAAAAAGCATCTCCTCTTATCAGAGTTAAAATGCACCATTTCATGCAATCTCCTGTCAAGGAACGTGGTATTTCCAAGAATCAAACATCTGAATCTCGCCAGCATTTTCCGCAAGGGCCTGTTGGTCCCCAGTGCAGCAGTATATCTAACTTAAAGTGAGCGCTCCCCATCTGCTGGGCATGACCAGCACTAAGGGCTAAATCGCTCTTGGGCTTGGCTTGGCTCTCCTAGGGCAGGAGCAGCTGTCTGGATGGGCACCCCTGGAGTCAGGGAGACCAGCTAGGATCCAGCCGGGCATCTGCAGTTCTTCCCCTGAAGTTCTTGCCAGTGTCTCTTGTACATCAGGAAAATGGACAATAAGCGTGAAGCTGGGAAGCCCCTCCTCTAGCACCAGCATCTGACACCCCGCCCCTGCCAAACCCACGTAAGTGCCCCTTCTCTTCTATCAACTCCAGCCACCCTGAAGGAGTAACAGGTCCCTCAACTTTTGAGCTTAGTATTCATTAGCTTTTAAAATGTGCTTCATGACAAGCAAGGATACCATTATGGTTTACACTTCTTCTCTCATGTAACCAGCGTGACATCTGGCTGTGCACAGCCGTGCGGGACTTGCCCAACCCTGGGTCTGAATCCCAGGTGCTGCTGGCTGGGCCTACGGTGCTCCGGTTTGCTACTGCAGAACTCCCCTCTCTGTTTAAACCGCCACTTCCACTTCCATGTTCTGCTCCTAGGCACTGCGACTGCGGTAACTTCAGATGAGAAGGGTGCTGTGAGCGGGGGCCAGTGACTGTGCCCAGGGGCACGCCTGCACTTTCACAAGGTGCACCCCAGGAAGCTGCGGCTGGGTCAGATGGGTCAGAGCACAGGCAAATGCCAGGGGCACATTGGGTTGCCACGTGGCTACTCCACACACACCAAGCAGCTCTGTGAAGGAGCCCCGACCTGCCAACGTCTGGGGTCATCACACCTGTGATATTTTTGAATCCAAGGTCCACAGACTGGCAATAGAGTGTGGTAGGAACTGGCAGTTTTCTGAGTGAGACTGGGTTCAAGCTTTCCATCAGTGTTTGCTGTTCTGTGTAATAAGGTGCATCAGTTCTCGGGGTTCCCCTGGGCTGCTCCTGCTCCCTCAGGCCTCTTGTGCTGGGTGCGGGTATCTCCACCCAGAGTTTTTCACTTCTGTTATTTCTAGATATATTTTTGGGTGACACAGGGAACAACTTTTCCCATAGATCCTTGATTTATTGAAGGATCACACTTTTCCTGATATACTGAACAAGTTCTGCACTCTTCAGTGGTCGCCATTAGGGTTTCCCAATGTTTCCCACATTTTAAAAAACAATTCGACCGAGGCAGTGGCTGTACCATGCACTGAGCACATCTAAACCGCACAGTCCTGCAAGTTGTGAGTCGCGCATCCACACAAGAGACCACGAGCAAAATGAAGACAATGAGCCACACACCCCCTGTCGCTGTCAGACCCTCCTGTGTTCTTGGCCTTGGCTCCCCTCCCTCCTTGGCACCTTTCACTTTCTGTCTCTGTGGATTAGTTTGCATCATGTAGAATGTTACAGGAACGTAAAATTAAATTAATGCTTTTGTGCTGGTGTCTTTTATTCTGCCTAACAGTCATTTGCTGATCATTCATGTTGCTTCTGTAGCTATTAATTCACTTTTTTTTTTTTTTGCTAAGTATAATGCCACTGAGCAGATCTGCTAAAACATGTGCAGAAATTCCCCTTTTGATGGTCACTTATGTTATTTCTAGATTTTAGCCCTTACATTTCTGCACTGAGCATTCACGTACGTGTGTTTGACCCTAGGCTTTAATGTCCTCTAGGTAACTGTCTGGGGGTAGAATGGTTGGGTCATAAGTTTTCCAAATCTGTTGTCCTATTTTAAATTTCCTACCTCTAGAGTTTCAGTGCTACTTTGGTCACATCCTTGCAATGAGTGTTATAATCTTTTCAATTATTTCTATTCTACTAAGCTAATTAAGATGCTCTAATAAATTATTGCCAGGACAAAATTGGCATTTTTTATTTAAACTTTTATTTTTAAAGACTATGATGTTAAACAACTAACTGTTCATGAGCTTATTTTCCATTTGTATATTTCTTTGGTTATTATATGCTTAACTAATATTTTTCCTATTATTAAAGAAATGGCTTGCTTGTTTTCTTATAATCAAGTTTTGAGAGTCATTGATGTAGATAAAAATCTGTTTTTTTAACCTGTTATATGATTTGCAATGATTTTTCAATCTGTAGTTTGCCATTTTATTCTATTAAAAGTTTATTTCAAGGTAAAGTTCTTTGTTCTTTTAAACATTTGGATAGCTATAATTTATTTACTCAGAGTTATAGATTTCTATTCAGTTTCACTGATTTTTTTTACTTCTGCTGTCATTTCATATCACACAGGTTTTCTTCCACATGTGTGAAAAGGTCTCGCTTTTGCCTTCTCTTTTGAGAGTTATTTCTGCTGAGTATAGATTTTAGATTGGCAATTGGATTAATCTGTTTTCCTTTCGGTAACTTGACAATTTTTGTTCACTGTGTTCTGGCTTCTATTACTGCAAATGAAAAATTTTCCATCGTTTTAAACTTATTTTTGTATACAAATTCTATCTTATTTCTTTGACTATTTTTAACATTATTTTTCTTTGTCACTTGTCTTAAGCATTGCATCACAGGCCTGAGTGAGCTTTCTTCTTATGCTTGGAGTTTCTGGAGCATCTTGGATACATGAGTTTAGAGTTGTCATCAGATTTGAATGTTTTAGATGATTTTTCATGCTCTCTCCTTTCTTCTCCTTTAAGGAATGTAGCTACATCAAATGGACCCTTTGAATTTCCCCACAGTCCAGTGAGGCCCAGGTGATTTTCCAGCCATTGTCTCCCAGTGTTTTCCTCCCGTTTCTGCACAGACTCTTTCTTATGTTGCTAAGCCGATGAGTGGACGCTCAGCAGGGACCCGGTCCTCACTCCCACTGATGGCACTTTCCGTCCAAGACAGGGGCATCTTCAACTCAAGAATTCCTCTCCTTAAGTCCCGCCGACTGCCTGCTTCTTGAGCCTGTGGACACGTCACGATGAACCTTGTGGTGCCTGTGTCTGTGGATTTCAGGTTCGTGTCCTCTCTGGTTGCTTTACTGACTTAGCTCTGCCTCTTGAGGGCTGCATTTTCCTGCCCCTTTAAATCCTACGCAACTTTTATTGGGCTGTGCTTCCTGTAGTCTAGTCTGTTTTCTGCTAGCTATTTTCTAACCTTTCTAAATATGCTTGAGTTTTATTCTGAAGTGTGGGTGCGTTACACGGTCTCTACTTGCTGGTTGGGAGCATGTGGTCTCTCCAGTCCTGTGACTGAGCCAAATCCTTCTGCATCTGCATCTCCTGAGTTGGGAGGTCACTGCTCCCACTGGGACAAGCCGGCACCATTCCCAGCCCCACCTGAGCTACAGGCCCTGCCCCCTGGGTCGTTCTAGGGAGCTCTCACGGGCATTTCCCTGCCCTGCTCTGGCAGGTGTCCTGCCCACTGCTGAGCTCTCAGGACCCCGTCTGGGTGCTCTGCCACATGGCCAGCCACTCCTCTCTCCCTGGACACCAGGCTGTCTCACTAGCCTACCTGGCCTGTCTCCTCCGCCACACTGGGAACGTTTTTCTGGGCAATATCCTGGGGAATCATAGTGTGAAACATGCTTGCTTCCCATTTTCTAGGTTTCGCTGTGTTTCGGTGACTAATGTCTTGGCAATCAGCTTTACATGTTTTGTCTAATTGCTTTCTTAGCTGCTTCAGAGAGTGAGTAAATCTGTTCCTTGTTATTCTATTTGACCGCAAGTTGAAGCCAAATTACATTTGTTCAAATAATATGCCTATCTGGGCTTGTTGGCAAACCTCTTTTCTTTCTTCCTTTCAAATTCTTAAATATTGGTTAGATTTTATTGTCTAACTTTTATGGTTAAATTTATGATTTTTGTACTAATATTTCAATGAATTTTTCCATCCTCCCTTTTTACTACACTTGAGATTAAATTTTAATCTTTCAGTTTTTCTTTATCTAATAAAATATAGAACACCTAGTTTTTAAAATTTGAACATGCATAATTGAACAAATACTGAAGTTTTTGTCTTAAGCTCCATCCTAAGAATTGGAAAAAGCTTTAGGATCAATATGCTGCTTTTCCCTTTAACTGACTCTGAATCTGCACACATGCTCTTATCAGAGCACTGTTGGTGGTGTGGTAGATTGATAGCAAATTCTTTTATCTTATTTATATTTATGCCTTTTCTTTCACAAGTAAATTAATTTTCTCCATAAATAATCGACAGCAATAATTTTTATTTCATTATTTTAAAGATAAATTCTCTTTTTCTCTCATTTCCATTATTATCTTGAAAACTTTTGTTTTAAGAAACCTGTGTTTTCTCTATTGTAAACTCTTTCCAACATTGAAGTTTCACTGCAATTGATCTAAACATGATTTGCTTTTGGTTTGTTGTATGTGGTTCACATTTGCTTCTTTGAATTTTGGATCTTAACCATAGATTCGGGTATTACATTAGGCATTAAAAACTCATGTTATTGTGTGTTCAAATATTTCCTTCTCTCCACTTCTCCTTATCTCGTGGATTCTCCTTCACGTTTTCTGACTTATGCCACTGGGTTATGGTCTGTGTGATTTTTGTGGGATTGAGAATCTGGCTTTCTTTGTAATTTAGTCAACTGTTTAACAGTTAATTGTGTTAATGTGTGTTTGGGCTATGTACACATCAGACACACACATGTGGACGTACACACTTATGTGTTTATGTGTAAATAACCGACACTGTCTTTGGTTATTTATCAAAGCTGTCCTTCCCTCCCAGTCGTTTCCTGTTGCTCTCTCATTTCCTATTTAACAGCACACACTACCGCACAGCTCAGCCCTAAGGAATGCTTACCTCCCTGTCTCCACACGGGGTCCACACGGGGTCCACACGTGCACCTGCTGTCCTGGCTGACGGGCATGCATGGTGCCAGCTCGTGGGTGTGAGGAGCCCAGTGGTCACTCATAATAGTTGATTTCAATGTGTGAGAATCAGAACCCCTAATCTAAGGGCAGCTTTTCAGGGAGGACTTTGTCTGCTGCTCCTGAGCTCTGGGGGCACCCCTGACAAGGGCCACTTGAGTCTGAGAGGAGGGAGAATGTTGAGGCCACTGAAATGGAAGGGAGGTAGGTGGGGCAGGAGCTCCCACCGTGGAGGCCAGGAACTGCCTGGGAAAGACTTGAGAACGTTCCTGTGGGAGGAAGAAGGCTGAAGCCCTAAGGGCAAGTGTGATCCAGAACACACTGAACAGTGTCCTGACCTTACAGAACTCCTAGAAGGTACGTATCCAAAGAAGGGCTTTTATGGAAAAGCCACGGGGGATGAGATTGTGGTGAGAAGATGCATGACCCTCAGTTTAAGTTCTGGTGCACCGTGGCTGGAGAGAGAGAGGAGGTTGGTTTCCAGGCCCAAGGCAGGACAGAACAAGGGCCTGTCAAGGCGAGTGGTGACACTGGACCCTCTTTCACAGGAATAGAATCCTGCTTTCCTTGGGGATGGGAAAGCAGGGCACAGAGTCCCCATTTCTCAGCCTCTGTCCTGAAGGGTGATCCGCCATATTACAGCAGAAATAGTCAGCAGGGTGCCCTCCAGAAAGACCCTCTCTAGTGACTGACCCTTTGAGGAAGTGACTGCTCTTGGCTTCCTGACACTAAGGTCAGTGGCTAGGCCAGTAGTAGCCATTTCTGAACCTTAAAGAAGAGAATGAGGTCAGCAGGAGATGAGGCACCGGGTCTCTGGCCACCTCTTGGGACTGCCACCTAGCGCCCCCACTCCAGGATGACCCTGCACCCCTGGTTGACACGGGGCCTTTCCTGACAGTCACAATCAACTTAAAAGGAAAATAACATCTACCTCAGGGAAGTGAACAAACACAAGATAGACTAAAGAATTCTCCAGATTTTAAAATTCCTGAAGAAGAATTTACTCTGTGTAACATTTCATCTCCGGGAAGCATTTCCATATGGCTTTCTTTCCAAAAGCACAATAATTTGTTTGTGAAATGTTTCTGAATTTCTAAAAGTCAACACTCAATTCAGAGTGTGCTTGTTGGTTCCAGTCCCTGTCTGTGTGTTAGGGACAGTGCACTTCTGGGCCCATGTTGCTGCCACGTGCTCAACTTTGTAGCTCAGTAGGAGAAAGGAGGGAAAGGAAGTAAAAGCCTGTTGCTTCCCAGTAGCCAGCACGTTGGCTCTTGGTCTAGATGTTGCCATCTCCCCGTTGTTTTCTGATGGAAGCTGCAGCTGGTGAGACAGGACCCTCCCCCCTCCTGCCCTCTTCTCAGTGCCAGGTGCCATGGCTCCCCAGACCTGGCCCTGGACCGGAGCCTGCTTCCCCAGTGGTAAGCTAACCCCAGCCTCAGGAGCACACCTGCCCCCAGAGCTGATGAGGAGGAAGCTTCTGCGCCCTTAGAATTGGAGCAGATTAACCAGCACCATCCTGGCTTTACAGATTCCTGTTCCCGCATCAGCAGCTCCTGCCCTTCTAAGAATGACACTACAGGAGTGGACGCTGATAGGCAGGGAGTTGCTGCCACTCGGAGACGGTGACTTGGACTGAGGTCCTTAGCAAGTGTGCACAGATTTGCAAAGATTGAAGGGAGGAAGAGTGCTCACAGGTGACATGGCCCGCAGGGGGCAGGGACCCCCTCAACATGCTGGGGGAGCAGCAGCAGCACCCCTCTGGGGGAGACCCTGGGGGGAGATTGATCACCAGCCTCCAGACAAGCTTCCTCCGCGGCAGAGTGAGCATCAGGCCATAATTAGGCATGTTCTAGCATTTCTGTAATTTCATCCAATTATAACTCTGAATGCAGCCATGATCCTGGTTTAAATTCTTTGTAATAACAATCAGCCTTGGACAGGGAACCTGTCTCCTGGGAAAGCCCTTGAGGCTGACGGGCAGAGGCCCCGCACTCACTGAAGGGTCCAGCAGCATAAGAATGGAGCACCCCGGAGAAGGTTTCCTTCCAGGGAAAATTTTCAGTTATGACCAGCAAATATTTATTAACCCTTTGTATTTTATGGAAGGCCAATTTAATTAGATGTGGTTCCTTCGCTCTAGAGGGTAGGTGAAGGCTGGGTCGGGAATTATACTAAACACAGAAGGAAGGTGTCAGTCAATCAGCCTGCATCGGGGCTCAAGAGGAGGCCAAGGCTGGGGAGGTTTGAGAAACAGAAGCACAAGAGATGGAAGAGAAAGAGACCCCACAGCCCAGAGCACAGTCTGGGCTTTGGTTTACCACGACTGTGACCCTCGGCTGGGACAGCAGGTAGGTCTCCCGCTGGAAGTGAAGCTATTATTTGAACTTTTATAAAGCTTGTGGCTGAAATAATTAAAGTCATTTGAAAGTATTTAAAATATGCTCCATGAACCTCTCAAGGTCTCCAGAATTCTTTCGGAGAGAGTATAAGGTTAAAATTATTTTCATAATAACATTAAGACACAATTCACCTTTTTAATTCTGGCTGGCATCTGACCTGTTAGTGCAAAAGCTAAGGCAAGTCAAAGGCTGGTGCCTCTGCAGCAAGTCCAGGAATTAAACCAAGCCACACAAATGACCACGGTATTCCTCCCCGGCGCCCATCCCGAGTGGGAAATCCAGGCCCTCGTGGTAGTATCCTGGGAAAGCATTAAACATCACTGACTGTGTCACATGTGAGGCCTTGAGCAAAATCTCCTTGTGTGGCTGTTCCCCCCTGCCTGGCACTGCAGCTCAGAGCCCCTGTGACCACCGCAGCTGGCCCTGCACTGCAGGCTTCCACCATTTCCTGCAGAGGTGCCAAACCTGCACTTCTCAGATTGAGATATTTGATGGGTGTTTTCTGAACAATGAGTGGCATGATCCTCACAGCTACAAAGAATGAACTGGTACTATCATTTACCTATGATAGAATTCAAATTCTCAGAGCAAAATTTGGTATTTTAGAAAATTTACGATTGCCACTCTGACCTCAACAGCTTCCCCATATTTAAAGTTCTTTTGATGAGCTCTGTGGTGATACTAAGGAATGTGGGTTTCAAGATGTATTTAATGAAACATTTGGAAGACCTTGTAAGTGGGTAACAATTTTTTAAATGACTAATGCATGTTACAGAATCATGGTAATAAATGATCTCTTTGTGGTTGGAGTTGGAGAATATCATGCTAAGCAAAATAAGTCAATCCCACAAAACCAAAAGTCAAATGTTTTCTCAAATATGTGGATGCTAATTCACAATAAGGTGGGGGGCACTAGAGAGAAGTGATGGGAGGGGAGGGGAGGGGATATGGGATAGGAAAGATAGGGGAATGAAACAGACATTATACTGTATGTACATATGTGACTGCATGACCAATATGATTCTGCAACATGAACACTCAGAAAAATGAAATCATATCCTTTCTATGTATGATATATCAAAGTGCATAAATGCATTCTGCTTTTAGGCATAACTAATTAAAATAAATTAAAAATAAAAAATAAGTAAATAAATGATCCTTTTGAACTAGAAAACTGACAGGGATAATTTAAAGTAACAGTGTAAAATTATCAATGTGGTTTCAGATTTCACATTGCAACTAAATGTTGACAAACTTCCACTTGGTGAATTTCTGTTTGCATTTGAGTGAAATATTTATAAACATCTGAAAATCTATTAAAAATCCCCTGCCTTTTCCAAGTACATATTTGTGTGCCACTGACTTTTTGGTTTAGATTTCAAGCAAATCAACACCTGACAATGGATCACCTCAGCAAGCGCCTGTGACAGAGTGTGGTTACCTACAAACAAGGTCATTTGTTGAGGATGGGAAACAATGCCAGTCCTCTCAGTGTATTTTATTTTTCTGCTCCTGTTTTATTTTCAAACCCATTTTTTTTTTTACAAAACTGGCTACATTTTTATGTAATCAGTACATTATTGTTACCATTGCATGAATTAATATACTTTAAATTCTTGGTTTTGATTTATTGTTGTGTATAGCTATAACACATAAATAAAATACTTTTGTATTCTCGGTCATTTTTAACAGTATCATTAACACTGGGTGTGGCAGTGGCACTCCCTGTCATTCCAGAAACTTAGGAAGCTGAGGCAGGAGAATCACAGGTTCAAATCCAGCCTCAGCAACTTAGCCACTTTAGTAATACCGTGTTTCAAAATAAAAAATAAAACAACTGGGGATGTAGCTCAGAGATAGAGCACTGCTGGGTTCAATCTACAGTACCAGGAAAAGGAAGGAAGGAAGGGAGGGAGGGAGGGAGGGAGGGAAAGAAAAAAAGAAAGAAAAAACCCTATTATTAAGTCCTGAGGAAAAAAAAATGATCAGAGACAAATAGCTCTAAACTGCAAAAGTGTGCAATCTCACTGTGATGAGCTGCTTTTATCGGGGGACGGTGGGCAGTGTATGAAGACTCTGGGGCCAAAGAGGAAAGCTTTTCTGTTTTACTGGACACAGGAGGCGGCAGTGATCAGATGGACTCGGCAGAAGGCAGAAGACCAATTAGAAGACCCGCTAACATGAGGCTCTGCCAGCAGGATCTTAGAATAGAAAATAAATGAGTGCCGCTGGAGCATTCGCAAGAAGGAAGCTCAGTGGTGCATTAGATGAGGAAGTGCCTCATGGCCCGAGGAGGGGAGAAGCAGGCTCCTCCGCGCTCTGAGGTAGGCAGACGGGGTAGGGGAGGGGCTGTGGTTCCCAAGAGGAGGACCCAGTGGGCTCAAGAGACTGCCTCCAGGCAGGTTGAAGGTCGAGTTCCACCTGAGGCAGAGGTCAGCGCTGGAGGCACAGGGCCAATCTTATCAAGACAGAGGGGTTTCCGGGTTCTTCCTTGAAAAGGGAAAAGCATGATTGCGAGAAGTGGGTCTCTGAGGAATGGACACCTTAGCTGGTTCCATAACTTGGGCACTTGAATCGTGCAGCTATAAACACAGGTACACCTGTATCATTATAGGGTGCTGATTTCAGTTCTTCTGGATAAACATGAAGGAGTGGGGTAGCTGGCTCCCATGGCTGCTCCCTTCCCAGTCTTTTGAAGCATCTGCATGTTACTTTCCACAGTCGGCGCCCTAATTGGCAGCTCCACCAGGAAGGCTAGCATGCACCTTTCCCCTGACATCCTTACCTGCATTTGTATCACTCATATTTTTGATGAATGCCATTCTAACTAAAGAGAGACATGATTTCAATGTCATTCTGATTTGTATTTCTCTGATTGCTAAGAACTACTGGATAAAGAAAATGGGAAATATACATACAATGGAGTTTACTCAGCCATAAAGAAGCCTGAAATGATGGCTTTTGCTGGTCAATGGATGGAGCTGGAGAACATCATGCTGAGTGAAATAAGCCAGACTCAGAAAGCCAAGGGTCAAAGGTTTCCCCTTCTATGTAGAAGCTAGAGAGAAGAAAGGCATTTTAAATGGGAGAGGCGTTTCATGAAGGGGAACCAGAAGGAGGGAAGAGGCCAGGGAAAGAGGATGAACAGAAAAATCAAATTAATCAACTGCCTCATGTGCATGTGCAAACCTATCACTCTGAATTCCACTCAGTGTGTAACTATGTGGGGTGCAACAAGTGGGGGTGCAGGGAGAACTGGATCTCTGAAATTTCCACTCAGGAAAGACAGAAGAATGCAAGGAAGAGCAACAAGAGGCATCAGGGCAGGGCTGTGCCACATCAAGTCAAGAGGGAAGATTGCTACAAAAGTGGCCTTTGTGAGACTTCTCCTAGGGACACACACACACACACACACACACACACACACACATACACACACACACACACACACTGTTAAGAACACTGCAATTTTTTTTCTCTTGTGACATATTTTTAAGCAAAACCCATCACTAGCTGGGACACTGAATTATTTTTCCCAAGTGCAGCTAATTTCAAGAGGTGCATTCTCTTTTGTTGCACTGTATTTTAAAGATGCACCTAATGTTCAGGTACCCAAACAATCTCAAACCCAGTGCTGTGTTCCTGCAACTCAGGGAACCAATTCCCAACTGCTACTGCAAAAAGCAAGGAAAGCCCTTCCTCCAGTTTTGCAGGTCAGAAATGTGCCCCGAGCACATCTGTGGACAAGAGCAGTGTGCTTGATCTCCAGGGGCCCATGGAGGATCTGTTTCCTTCACTTTCCATAATCTAAAGGCCACTAGCATTCCTTGGCTTCTGGCCCCTTTCTGCTTCAAATCCCAAACTGGTTAGCTGAGTCCTTCGTACATTGCCTCTCAGCAGGACCCCTCTGCCCTCCTCATTCAGGACTCTCCCTGGGTTAGGGCCAGTGATGAGCCCAGTTAGTCCTATCTGCCATATTAGTTCCCTCTTGCCACCTTCACATGCTCCAGAGAGCAGGACGTGCACACTGTGGGGGACACAGTTCTGCTGTCTACTGTGTGAGTGTTTCTTGCCTCAATATCTATTTATGGAAGAATGAGAAGCCACACAATAAACACAGCTTTGCAGAATTCCCTGTGTGGCCAGCCTTGGGGCGCTGAAGAGGGAGCCCAAGGCAACTGCTCTGCCACCAAACTGGGTCTGCCACCCTGAATTCCTTTGTTTGTTTGTTTTTTAAATTAAACGTTACTGTGTTTAATGTCTTTAACTAGGGAATAATTTTATAAATGCTTTGTGTAAAATAAAAAAAATCCTATTGAAATTATATTAATAAAAAATGCCAATCTCTGCTAAACAGTTTCTCTGAAGAAAAGCTGTCTTGACAGAGAAAGGTTTCTAAACAGCTGCTGCGGCCAGTGTGCGCGGGTCCAGCATGACACTGGCCCTGCTGCTCTGAGATCTCTTGTACTGCGGAATGTTATTTTTAAACATAATAAAATTGTCTTACCCCTTGCTTAATTTAATGACATATGGTTTTATATTCTGCAAAGTATTTTTGATGTGACATATGGTTGTTTTTCAGACCAGTTATTACAGATTCATAGCATTTTATTAGATCCTGGAGAGGTGCAGTGAGAAGGGCCGGTGGGATCTGGGCCCGGGGACTCCTTTGCATCACTTCCCAGCTCAGTGCTCTGTGCATGGCCTGGTCCTCTCCACCATCCACCATGCTGGACTCCTTACCTGGCAGCTGGCCTCTGAGAATGCACAGGCAAGGGGTCATGCTCCTGAGAAGCCACGGCAGAGCTCACAAACCATCATAATCAACATAGTAAACTGGTCCCTCAAGAGAGAGAATTCCAGGGGGTGAAAATGGGTTCCAGGCCAGGAATAACACAGACATGCCCTCATCTGCAGGCACAGGCACACACAGGCCTGGAGAAACATTCAGCCACCTTTGCAAATTAATGCATTCGCACTCCTCTTTGGTGGCCTGACTGATATCTTAGATATTAGATTTTCAACTTAAAAGTCTCCTCAGAAAGGGAATTTCTGAGACCTCAGAGAGTATTGCCCCTTCTCATTTGATTTCACTTTTGAATCTGTCATTCCGATCTCTACTTGCTAGGGGGGAAATCAGGCCACAGTGATTGTCTTCTGCCTATATTTCCTATGAATGCAACGAGAACTCATTGTGGGGTTTTAAGAAAAGGTGTGAAGTCATTGGATAGTCTTTTATTTTCTTTTTAATACTCCTAACTACTGGGTAATGGGGAATTTGGAGTAGAAATCAGGAAGATCCAGTGGGAAACCACCACTGATCCACACGGCATCACGGTGAGCTGAGCAGGGTGTTGGTGCTGAGTGGGATGGAAACAGACACAGGAGGCATCTGGGGGAACTGGTGACAGAGCTTGATGTCTTGGGTGTGGACTAAAGAGGAGACACAGCAGAAATACAGGGAGGATCTGAAGGTTTGGCTGTGACTTGGGAAATGGGAAAATGTGAGCTGATAATCTTCACCCGAGGTTTCTTACCTAGAACCGCCTGCCACAGAATCCTCCACCGAATCCCTCCTCCTGCTGCCTGGGTGCAGAGTACTCACTGGTAGTTTTCTTCAGACTTTAAACTTCATTGCAGGTAAAGTTCTTTCACTTCGCCTATAAGCTGTGGGTCAGCAGGACGTGGTCTGCAGGCCCAATTGGACCCAACACCTGCCTTGATCAATCAGGTTTTAGTGGAACACAGCCTCACTCACCACCACTGCCAGGGGACTGCAGCTAAGACAGAGACTCACACAGGCTCAAACACTGGCTCGGACCCTGTGAAGTGTGCTGACCGCTGTGCGTCCTGTATGGTTCCTCCATCAGGAGCCCAGGAACGGGCAGCCAGGCAGCCTCCTCACTTACGTAAGTCCGAGTTAAATCAGGATTTTTGGTCAGAGGAATATGCCCCAGTAACTGTGCTGTCCCAACTTCACTCCTGCTTTTGTGTCTAACCCTACTACAGGGCACAGCAGGTGTGCTCATGTGCAGTCACAACACTGAATGTGCACAGAACTGGCAATGAACCCGCGACTTTCCATGTGGGGACGTTAGGCACAAACACAGGTGCTCTGTGTGTGTTTAAGATACTGAAATCAAGGACTTGAATTGGGCAAAGTTAGTGTCAAAAAAGAATTTTGAGCCACGTGCGGCGGCACACACCTATAATCCCAAGTGGCTTGGGAGGCAGAGGAAGAAAGAGTTCAAGTTCAAAGCCAGCCTCAGCAAAAGTGAGGCGCTAAGCAACTCAGTGAGACCCTGTCTTTAAATAAAATACCAAACCAGGCTGGGGACGTGGCTCAGTGGTTGAGTGCCCCTGAGTTCAATCCTAGGTATCCAAAAAATAAAAATAAATAAATAACTCGTGAGTTATTTTTATTTTATTTATTTTTTAAACTTCTGTACTTCCTGACTCTTCATGCCGGTTGCTACTGTGAAGCTGAATGACAAGTGGCCCAAGCCTGTGCTTCAGACACAAGCCACCACATTGGTCAAGTTCTAACAAGGAGAAAGCAGGAGAGGGAGTCAGTGCGGCAGGAGGTTGGACTTTCAAGTCAAGAAGTTGACGATAAATAAATATGGCAGGTAGGTCATCATGCATGCGAGATCGTAGACTAGCCTGGAGAGGGGACAAGAGGAATATAAAGGAAAAGCGAACACAGTTTTGTACGATGAGCTCTTTGTGAAGCAAGTGCAGGGTTGAACGAGGAGCCTTGGTCGGCGAAGTCCTCACTGTGCCAGGCCACGGTGTGCAGGGACTTCATGTGGCCCCCTGATGCATGTGGCTTGCACTTCTCAGGGGCCGATTCCAGAGGCAGGGCTGGCTCCGGTGCCCCCAGACCCAACAGTTTATTTCTCACTCTGTGACATGTTGACGGAAGTCATATCCTTTCAGGGTTCTCATCAAAATGATGGCGGTTTCTCAGCAAAGAGGTAATGGCCAGAATAAAATCTGCATTAAGCTGTCCTGTGGCGAGTGTCAGCCTGCTAGTTCAGGAGCTGATGGAGAGGCAGTCTGCATGTCTTGTCCGTCCCTCGCCACCTGCTCCCTAAACTCAAGCACTTGGGGCTGTGGGAGAGTCCCAACAGTCCGCCCCACTGAGAAGGAGGAATGGCAGGCAGCAGCAGGCGTTGCCTTGTGGCCAGGTGGCACCTCCTGGACCCAGGGAGCACAACTAGGCATGAGCTCCTCTCCTCTGTGCCCCCTCCAAGGGCTCCCCTGCTCACTAGTCTCCAGTCCCTTACATCACTGGGCTGGAGAGGCACCATCTTCTTGGGCGAGACAGGTTTCGTAGCTCGGTCCACGGCAGTGCTAGTTGAAGGGTCAAACACTGTTTCTCTGCTGTGCCAGTCCAGCCTGGCTCTGCTTTCTTGGACAAACTGTTCTTTCAAAGACCAGCACACGGGTGAACTGCTTCCTTTCCCTCAGTACCTGTGGCAGCAAAGACGTAAGTCCTCCATCTGACATCCTTCTTGCCTGATTAACTGACCTGCTCCGTTTCCTACCCACTAAACTAAAGCTACCTGTGTCCACTTGGAATACCAGGCCTGACTCAGCAGGCCACGCCCCTACAGGTTTGATATCCACTTGTGTGTTTCTTGTTCTTGACCCTTCTTTTGTCATTTCTTCTGCCCTTCAAGTCAACAAACAGCACATACTTCTGAGGTCCCAATGTTCTGGACTTTCCCTTTATTTTCCATTTTTGTTTGCAAACACATTTATTTTTTGCCTGACTTCATTGTTTTCTGATATTTTACTATACAAGGCAATAGTTTCCAAGAAATCACAAGGTATTTTTATCTAATGTCTCAACATAAGACTAGGCTCAGGGGATACACAGTCTCCTTCCAAATGGCAGAAGCAATGTTTTATCAAATATTTTGCTACTGCTTTATGAGGATCTCTCTCAAATCAGATCCGTGGTCCATGTTTTCTACCCATTAAACCGAAGCTACACATTTTAGACTCTTGCTGTAGCAACAACCTGTATCTAGTGTTTCTTTTTTCATTACTAACACTGGTTGTCCATCAGGGAGTCCTCCTGAGGCCAGGCCCTGGTACCCCACCTCTTTGGCTGCCCCAGGAAGTGGGTGTCCTCGGCTGCCAGCATGACTATTACTTGTCCTTAGAGGGTGTGATCTTGGCTGAGTCAAGGCAGACCAACTGGAACCTGTCCGAAAGTCACGCTGTGCCAGCTGGGCAGGACACTGCCCTGCTCCATCTGGCACGTCTCTGCTCAGAGACCCGCTGCTGGGGAGCTCAGCTGTCCTCGCACACTGTGCCTCCAGCACTGAGTCCAGCCTTCCAGGAGGCTGATTGAGGTGAATTCTGCAGGTGATTGACTGTGTTCCCAGACCATCTGGTGTCTTTTCACAGGGTGGGCGGGTGATGCCCACTGATCCCCATCATCTCCTAACCTGTGCCTCTTCAGTTCCGCAAATCTCAAGAGCGAAGCTCATGGTTGCCTCTTCTGCTCAGTCACTGATTAGTCAGTCCATGTGCAGTCCCTAAACATCACACCAGGCCATGTGGGGAGCTGCCCTGAGCTCCCCCTGCTTGTAATGCAGAGGGCCTCCTCATGTTGGGCCCGGGGACAGGCTCAGGCTCCAGCCCCAGGCCGCCATGTCACCCACAGGTGTGTACTTCTGCAGCTAAGAAGAGAGACTTCATCTTCTTGCTCTTTGCATTTCCAAGAGGGTTTGTATTCTCTCCCCCAACTTAATTTATAATTGGCTGGGAGTGGATTCTAGAATAGTCACACCACGGTGCTTTATTGACTCCTAGTTCCCACTGTGAAATTGTTAAGTACAGTGACATTTAGGATTTCATTTCTGTCCAAGAGGATTATTTTGGTTGTGAGCTTTTGGTTCTGTTTTTGGAACTTTTCTTTATTCTTAATGTATTGAAAGAAAATATACATTATAATTTTTTTATTTCCATTTTATTTGAAGAAGATTCCAACTTGAATATTTCTGTTCTTTTTTTTTTTCCATTTTCTATGTTTCTTTTTCTGTAATGCGTGTACATCAGACGCAGAGCTTTCTTGATTGATCCTCTCTTTGTTAGTTTTAGGGGCTGCCATAATTAGTGACTACAATCTGGGTGGCTAAAAAAACAACAGAAACTTGTTATCTCAGCACTAGAGACTGGAGATCTAAGAGCCAGGTGTCAGCAAGGCTGTGCTTCCTACAATGGCTCTAGGGGACCTGTTTCCAGCCTCCTCTATCATAGATTTCCTGGCTTGGAGACCCCTGGCTCCAGTCTGGCTTCCCTTTAACAAGGTGTCTCTCCTGCACCATGCAGAGACGGCCACTCCCTGGAACTGGCCCTGTTCGCTAGCATCTGGAGGATGGCTGGAGGTGGGTGGCTGCCGCTCTCAAGCCTGGTTTCTTGCTGGATGAGGGTCATCAGGCAAAGAGCACAGCTTCGGTGGAGGTGGAGCTGGACATTCTCTTCTCTCTCCTCTTCTCCTAGGAACCCCAGGCACACATCAGCATTGAATCCTCTTAACTAATTACTGCTGCTAGGACCAGCTTCCCACAGGTCACATTCTGAGGCCGGGGAAGCAGAAGTTCCACTTGCCTTTGTAGAAAACACAATTTAACCTATGACACTCTCTGGCCCCCTTCTATTTTGTTGTAATTCTTGTCCTTTTTTTTTTCTTGTTGTTGCTTCTCTTTTTATTCTATATTCTGAGAGTTTTTTCCCACTTTATTTTCCCACTTTTCTGGGATAGTTTCATTCTGGTGATGTGATACTTAATTTCCAGCAGGTTTCTTAGCTTCGAATTGTTGCTTTCCTGGATTTATTTCTGAAAAACTATTTAAATGTGATTTTTAAAATGATAGCAGTTGTTTTAGTTAGCTTTTCCATTGCTGTGACTGAAAGACCTGACAAGAACGATTTTAGAGGATGGAAACCTTAGTTTGCACTCATGGATTCAGAGCTCTCAGGCCAAAGATGGCCAACTCCATTCTTCTCTGTTCCCCAGGACTTGAGGTGAGGCAGAACATCACGGCAGGAGAGTGTGGCAGGGGAAAGCAGCTGGGGACACTGTACCAGGAAGGAGAGAGAGAGAGAGAGAGAGAGAGAGAGAGAGAGAGAGAGAGAGGTCCTCACAACAATCTCTAAGCCCCGTAGGCACACCCCAATGACCTACCTCTCTGGCCACACCCCACCTACCCACAGTTCGGGCTCTCAGAACCCAGTCGTCTCCCCTGTGAACATGTATTGTCTCACACAAGAGCTTTGGGGGGACACCTAACATCTACAACGTAACTTAAATGTCATCTCTGAATTATTTTTTCTGGAATTTTTTCTGTTTATCTTTTTTCCTTCTTTTATTCTCAGAAGTCTGCAATACTGGGTGATGGGTAGTTGCCCCTGCATTTTGAAGACAAGATGGTGGAAAGTAACATCTGATCCATGCATGGGGGAGAATTTGTTGTGAGCTATGTGTTGTATTTTCATGTAGCGATGTCTTATTTTTCAGTTATATCTCTCTTGTGTCTCACGAAGTCTGTCTGTATTGCAGGAGGGGGTCTCTGGATGGAGGAGACAACCGACTTACTGACGGGTTAGGTAATGGCTTCCATCTGCTCTAGTTGGTCCATATTTTTGAGGATTCTGAAAACAATACATCAGTACATATTGTACATGGATTGAAATATCACATGGTACCTCTTTAATATGTACAATTATTAAGTGATAACCAAAACATCAAAATATGCCTACAGAAAGAAATGTGAACTACCCTTACTAATTATTATTACATATTTTACATGTATCAAGTTGTAACATCATGATCAATAAATATGTACAATTAAAATGGTAATTTTTAATGATTCTGCAAGACACCCCCTATTCAAGAATAGAATTTACTTCATGCACCACTGTCCCTGGCTTGTACCACAGCCAGATGGCATAACTTTGAGTGTCTCCTGTCTGACAATTTCATAAAGCTTCACAGTGACACCCACATTGGCTGGCGCATTCTCTCTCTCCCTCTCTCTCTCTCTCTCTCTCTCTCTATATATATATATATATATATATGCTTTTCTGCCTCTAGTTAGGGCCAAGTGAGGGTCTGGGACCCAAGCAGAAAATCAGAGTCACATGGATCTGAAGTGCGAATCAGGGGAGCCGCAGATGACAGGCTCCAACATCCAACATTAGCAAGTAGGGTTTGTGTCCAAGTCCATCAGCCTCAGGAGCCTGCGGCCTCTTCATCACACACTGTTTCCTCCAAATGCACAGGAGACTGCAGGCCCAGAGCCTCTTCCCACCCAGCAATGTGAAGAGCTCGCAACCTCAGGCACTCAGAGAGCAGGGTGGGACAAGAGAGCATCCTGCTTAATGCTCTAGGTCCTCTGGGATCTCTCTGAGTACCAGACCTGGACTGCATACAGCATCACGGGCTACGAAAGTTTTGGGTCTTAATGTGCATGAAAAGAATGCTCGAAGCAGAGGCGACATCCAAGCTGGTCCTTCAATTCAGAATCATTCTGGGACAGGTTCCTCTCTTAAGAAAGTTTGTGATGACATATATGAATTCATATTTAATTTTAGGGAAATCCAGTAGAGTATGTCCAAAAATTATATAAGCTACAAACATTTATAACATAAATTTTTAATCACAATTGCTTATTACTTGTAGAAATAAACATAAAACAGTAATAAAATAAAGCATTTGTGATTCAAGTTGCAAAGATTGTTGAAATAGTACTTCCCCATTGAGATGCTGGAAAGGGAAATTACAACAACTATTGGGGAAAAGTTAAGAAAGCATATGAATAATTTTAAGATGAAAATACACTCACGATGTATTTGCATCAAAGGATATTATATAAATGCTAAAATTCTATTGATTTAGCAATATAACTTTTAATATTTATTAAAGAGCTAACACAAATTCAGGTGTATCCATCCTCTACTTCTGCAAGATAGTATTTAGGATAAAGTTGCAGGTGCATGCCACCAGCTGGTGGGGGGTCCACGGCAGCTCTGCGGGTTCCCGTGGGCTCTCACCTAGCTTTGTTCCATCATGGTGCACTATCAGCAATAGCAGCGGGGCCACTTATAAGAGCAGGTATTTAAAATATCCCTTCCTGTCAGTCAGTCTGTAAACTCTGACCTAATGTCTAGGTGTACAGTGCTTTCTCCTGACTTTGCTCAGTCCTGTAAGAACAGCTGAGGAGCATTCATCTTAAAATATACCTGGAATGCAAGAGCTATAAATAAGTGAGTTGGTATCTCCAAAGTGCTTTCTGCAGGTAGCCTTCCCTCGGCCTTGGGCAGGGCCAGCAGCGCCTGGGCCTCTTCTCTCCAGTCACCATCTGGGGTCAGACAGTGACTGGACCATGAAGCAGCTGATGCTGAAAGTGTCTCCCTTGCAGATTTTAAATGCTCAGGAAAATTTTGCCAAACTACAATTACCATTATTGATATAATTTCTATAACACCTCTCCTGGTGCAGTATGCAGAGAAGACATTTCAATAAACTTTGTGCTACTTTCAAATCTTACATTATTTTGGCAGCAATATAAAAAAAAAACTTTGGTCATATTATAAGATTAAGTGTATAAAGTAAAGAAAACTAAAAATTGATTTATGAATGTTCTACTTTTTAAAAAGTGTGATGAGATGTCTATATATTTCCTTAAAAAAAACCTTAAGTTTAATGGATAGATTTCCAACAATGTTCTTTTTCCAGAAATAATATAACATAATATTTCATTTCACACTTTTCCTGTCAAACTAAACTATATTTAGAAGTAGATCCCCCTCCCTAGCTACTGAGGCACGTTAAGTGTTAATGTTCAAGGAATACAATTTTCATTAGTCTCATATTTCTTAAAGAGATACACTGGAGACACAGACTCCCAAGATTATTTCCAGTGGGAAGAAATATTTTCTCAAACAGGCACATTCAGTCTTCATGATCACACACACCTCGCTGTGTGTGCTTCATAAGCCCTTTTGCATGATTTCATCAGAAGGCCACACCACTCCGTGACTTAGTTGATGTTATTATTAACTACACATGGAAACCAGGGAAACAGTGGATGGGAACTAATTTAGCTAAAAGTGTTTGGGTGGAAAATATAATAATTTCATGCCAAATGAAAATAGCCCTTTCTTATGAGGACATAGGCATCATCTCTGGGGAAGCCATCTGTCCTTCCTCTCCATATTCCCTGTCTCTGCACACACAGCTTTGATCTCCCCACTCTCTCTGATGCCTCGATATTCTCTCTCTCTCTCTCTCTCTCTCTCTCTCTCTCTCTCTCTCTCTCTCTCTCTCTCATTCTCTCCCTTGGAAGGACAAGGAAGGTGACTAGACCGTGCTTTAGGTTCATCAAGAGATACAAAGAATTTTCTTTCGTAAAAATTACACGAGGCATGCTTCTCGTTGGCTGAGAAAAATAAATGGTGGTTTTGTTATAAAATAAGTACTAAGATGCTCATGGCTGTTTGAGGTAAGCCTTAGAAGTTCAGAAATGTTGTGTTCACTTCCCGGCGCCTGGACTTACAGGCAGACACCAGGCAAGCGCTTTTCCTTCTGTCCACTCTGAGGAGTGCTTTGTGAAGAGGCCCACTCTGTGGTGATTGGGTTTGGAAGGGAACTGATCGCTTCTTTCCATAAGTGTCTGCGGAGTTCGTTTTCCCAATCATTGGTTGGGTTATTTGTGTGTTATTTGTGATGAGTTGTGTACATATACAAGTGTGTAACAATGAATCCCACTATTGTATGTAATTAGAAGGCACCAGTAAAAAGAAAAAAATAAAATACTTTTATTGTTTAGTATTGTGAAAAAGAAGAGAAAAGCTTGAAATCGTATCTAGACCAGAAGTAACCCAGAAGAAACCCAGGCAGGAAAGGAGTTTTCAGTGCACAGATCCCATCACCTCCGCGTGTCTGAAGATACCGCCTGATGTTGCGCCAGGCACCTAAGCTGGTGGACAGTAGTGAAATATTCCCCAAGTTCTTATATGGGAAATAAGGCCATATGCTCCCATCTTTGTTTAAAATTGCCAGGTGAGGAGCATTTCGGTTTCCAACACACAAATATCCCTGGAGACGGCCCATGCATGGTCTCGGCTCTGCTTGGACTTATTTAATGAGCGCTGAAGGAAATCCGAGCTACAGGAATCGGCTTTATGACAATGTGCCTCTCAATGAAGTCACAGCACAAAGCCCCTGCAACAGTCCACGTGTACAGATAACGAAGGCAACGTCCAGTCATTGGAGCATCCTTCCCTCCCGGGGACCAGGGGACAGTCTACTGGAAGTCAGGCCCTGTGCCCAGTGCTCACTGTTCTGTGACGTGGGCTCGCATTTATCACAGGAATGGACGAGATGAGACCCACTTTCTTGAAAAGGTCAGTGCAGAAAGAGCACAGAGCCCGCGTCTCTGGTCTCTGGTGACTTTATTATGTGCTGCTCATTCCTTGGGGCCTGTCTCTGAAAGCACCTGTCTAGCGCACTTCCTGCTTGTGACAATCGTGGTTCCACTGTCCCAGGGATGCTGCTTTAATTAGGACTAAGCTTCTCCCACTGAGATTACCTGTCTCTCTGGCACAGTGCCATCCCAGAGGCAGCAGACAGAGTGAGGCCGTTTCCGTAAGCAAGGATGAACATCATTTATGTATGTATGTGTGTATGTGTGTATGTATGTATGTGTGTGTACATGTATGTGTGTATGTGTGTATGTATGTGTGTTTGTATGTATGTATGTGTGTATATGTATGTGTGGATGTGTGTATGTATGTGTGTATGTATGTGTGTATGTATGTGTGTATGTATGTGTGTATGTGTGTGTATGTGTGTATGTATGTGTGTATGTATGTGTGTATATGTGTGTATGTATGTGTGTATGTATATGTGTATATGTGTGTATGTATGTGTGTATGTATGTGTGTATGTATGTGTGTATGTGTGTGTGTATGTGTGTATGTATGTGTGTATGTATGTGTGTATGTGTGTATGTATGTATGTGTATATGTGTGTATGTATGTGTGTATGTGTGTATGTGTGTGTATGTGTGTATGTATGTGTGTATGTATGTGTGTATGTGTGTATGTATGTGTGTATGTGTGTATGTATGTATGTGTATATGTGTGTATGTATGTGTGTATGTGTGTATGTGTGTGTATGTGTGTATGTATGTGTGTATGTGTGTATGTATGTGTGTATGTATGTGTGTATGTGTGTATGTATGTATGTGTATATGTGTGTATGTATGTGTGTATGTGTGTATGTGTGTGTATGTGTGTATGTATGTGTGTATGTATGTTTGAAGTAGCTGATTGCCCACAGAAGAAGAGGGGTTCAGGGAGAGGCTGCTTGCTCGGGAGGCTTAATGCTCATGCAGGTGGGGAAGCTGAGGGACTCCTGAGCTCTGGTTGATGTGATTATGGAAAGGAAAGTGTCTAAACAAAACAACCCTCTGGAAATATTTGAAGCACCAAATAAAACAACCCTATTTCATGTAGACTTACAGGAAAACAGCTTTTTCTCTGGGCTGTGCCCACTGAAGGTCAGGTGACCTTAGCACTGAGTGAGAAATTTTCAGACATTCAAGACATAGCAGACCCAGCAGAGATCAATAATTAAATCTAAAGTTGTGTAAATGACAGCTTGTACATTGTGGCGATCAATTATTCCTTTAATTGATAATGAAATTAAAGTTCTTTTTTTATCTTGCTAATACACAGTATTGACTTACAACCATGACAACACAGAGATGTTAATAGTGCTGTTTGTTTTTTCAAAAAATAAAAAGTTTAAAAATTCCTTGGAGCATATCTGTAATGGAACAAAAACAAATTGAAAAAATACCTCCAAAGCCCTTCATCAATTAATCCTGGGAGCTACTGATGAGAGCCTGCCAATAGGCCCCAAGAGGAAACTCGGAATTCCAAATGTCAATTTGGGACTTTAGTTCTTATTGTAACAAGTGTGCTTTTAATCTAAACTGAAATACTTTATTTTGTACATTGCTTACTCCCAGTTGCTAATTGGTTTATAATTCCATTTTATAAAACTTCGTTGATAACGAAGTTAAAGAAAAGTCATAGAAACTGTGACCATGAGGAGGAATTGCTGTTTGCTTGGACAGTTGCCCACTGGGTTTGCTCTGTGGACACCCCATCTTGAGCTCTGCTCTCCTGGACGCTCTGCTTCAGGACAGGGCTCCAGGAAGCTGTCCTGGTTGCTGGAGGCGTGTTCTAATTTTAATTTCCTTTCACCCATACAAATTATATCCAGAAAAATTGTATTTGGTCTTTTGTAAAGAATGTTTTTGTTAACAAATCAATATGTGAATAACTCTATGTCAATTCGACTCATATCTGTTCACTGGTTCACATGTCAAGAGTGAGTCCAAATTGAAGGTGCATTTGTGCAAAGTTACAAAAGATGAAATTATTTTCATAATTTCCAAGCCAGCAATTTCCAAAAATTATTTTTCTTGAGTTTTTATATTTCTATTTACCATTTATTTGATAATAAATATTTATATAAACACATCAATCATCTTTAATAACATTCTCTTATTTTATTATTAATATTTCACTAAAATATCAAAATTCTTTATTCCCTAATTGTACTTTTAAGAGGATTCAAATGTAACTGCAATTTTCTCTAAAACTTCCATACATAAAAATACACACGTGTAAAATAGCAATAGTCCCCCAATAGATTTGAGCTTACATATAGAGGTTAATCATTAATTTTACCTTTTCCTAGACAGCTGACCATCTCTTATCAAATAAATGTATGGTTAAATATCAGAAATAGCTTCATATTGATGAAAAAAGGAGCTCATAATTGGAAATGTTTATGTAAAATCTGAATTTCAAAGACTAAATACAAAAATGGTGTAATTTCAGATAAAGATCTACGGAGTTGCAAAATCTAGTTGTGTGATAAATGTGCAATGTTGCTTTTCATCAGTTTATATAGTTCAACATTTTCACTTGAATATTCCTTTAAAGTATTCTATAATTGTGCTCTGTCTTTTTATGTCAATATGCATGTTTAATTTACAACTAACCCAGAGCAAGAGAACCTGACTCCCTCACAGACCATTAGGGGGCGCTGTCCCCTCGTGGGAGACTGGGCTGGGCAGCCAGAGTGACACAGTACTCAGAACTGTGACCTCTGCAGTGCATTGTCAATAAGCAGTTGTCTTATCTGGTTCCCTGATCTCATCATGCATCACAAGTGGAAGAGTAATAAGCCTGGACCGTGTGTAGACCAGAGGCCAGGGCTGCTTCGGGAACCACTGGACATCCTGATCCATATTTCTGTCTCCTTCTCCTTGAAGCAAAAGGATGAGGGCAGAGAAAACATGATATGGATGGGAACCCAGTGCCTTTGAAAGCCAGGGAGCGAGGGGTGTGACCAGCTGGGTCTGCCCACTATTCTGTGGCATCTTGCAGACGCCCTCATGTCCACCCAACACACAGCATTTCCCAGTGGTTCTCTGGAGCATCCAGCCTGGTGCTCTGTCTGCAGCCCAAATAGTGAGGTGCCACTTCCCTGCTCTTTCCTCCTGTTTATTTAGGCTGGCGTCTTCACTCGAGCTCTGTGGTGTCTATTGCGTGTGGCACGGAAGCATTAATTCCAAGATTCCGTGTAATCTGGCCCATTGCTTGTTGAGAGACACCGTGGAGGGTCACTCAGCTGCGGTGCAACTCCCAAGGACATGCGTGCGTTTGGTCCCCCTTGGCCATGGTTGAGGTGTCAACAACTTCCAGTGTGCACGTACTGTGACTTGAGACTGTGGCAAAGACTGCGAGGCAGTCACCAAAGTGAATAGCTCCTCTTATTCCTGGCACATGGCCAGGACACACTCTGCGTCTCCCTTGGTGTCCACGATGCTCATGTGCCCAACACAGAGAGAGAGAAGATGAGAGCGTCCAGGTCCGGCTCATAGGCAGTTGCTCTGTGGGCCGCCGTGATTTTATTCCTCTAAGAACAAGGACAGAAATGTCTCTATGGCCACAGGTCGTCCTCCCTCAAGGTCACAGGCTTGGGGCGCCTCCCACAGTGTGGCTCAACCCAGTCTCTCCACACTCAATGCCAAGGGCCCCCCAAGCTCCACGTGAGGCTGGCCCCAAAGGAGAACCAGGCAGCCAGGGACAGCTGTTATCTCCTGGGACAAGATGCACACTCAGAACTCGACCGCTAGTTTGCCAGAAAAACCTAAGGGCACTCCACACACAGTAGGTCAGTGGAACAAGGGCCTCCCGCAGCAGGTGAGGGGGTCTCTGGGGGTTAGCGGTAGGTCTGAGCAAGGCCACGGCAGTGGGGAAGCTGCACTCCCGGGCTGATTGGAACTCGCCAGCCTACGGGGGAAAACTGTCCTCGTGTCCAGGGAGCTTCCTGCTGTGCCCAGCATTGACCCTTCAGAGGTGTCTTGGAGAAGTCCTGGGCAATGCTGGCAAGGGGCCTGGAGGCTCTGCCTGGAGACATCCAAGGCAATAGCTGACCGGCTTGTTGGAAGATGGCGGGGGAGTGGGAAGGAGGACATCAGTGGGGATCCTTCCATAGACTTTGGCATCCATCACGGACCCCACCTTGGGTAGATGACTTTTGACACACAGGCCTGTGACGCCCTTGTCACCACAGTGAAAGAAGGAAACTTAGAGTAGCCCGAGAGCTCAGGCGATGCGGGCACCTCAGGACCAGTAAGTCATCATTATGCAAAAAGTTGCGTGTTTGCCTCTTCCCTGTGGTACCCCCTGTCTGGTTCTTGGCCTCATAACAAACTTCCTTCTTACATCTATACTGCACGAATCTGCTGACAGCCACGGCCGAGTCTGTATGGCCCCTGGCATTTTGCCAACAGTATTGGTTGACAGGCGAGGCATTACTATCCGCCTCTGCCGCTACTTTTGAGTTCTCCCGCTACTTAGGAGTTCTCGTGGGGATTCCCGGGGATTCCCCGAGAGTTCCCATTGGTTGGGGAAGTGTAGGAGGAGGGATTTCCAGGAGATATATTTCCGGCTGCGGGTTCCTGAAGGAGCCGCGTGGCGTTTGGGAGAATCCCCCGGGAGCGTGTGTGAAGTGTTTTCTTGCAGTTCAAAAATAAAGTTTGTTCCTGCTTCAGTGGCTCGTGATTTGTGCCCAGCCAGACTGCGGCACATGTCCAAAGCAGAATGCAGGACTTCCCCACCAAAATGTGGATCCAAGATCCTTGACCCCGGCTGACAGTGAGAAGCCCAGCAGCGCCCCGCTTTCTCCTCTTCCTGTCGGTAGAACTCGCATCATGTGCCAGGTCTTGAGCACCTCTCAGGAAAATCCAATTTCTGTCCCTTTCTACTTTGAGCAGCTCTAGTCCAGCCCAAGCCACTGCCCTACCTCCTCAGCCAGCACATTGACCTGCATCAGTCATAATGGCCTGCAGAGTGTCCACCACAGAAGAGTAGACCAAAACAAAACAAAAAGGTCTAAAACATTTTAATTAAAAAGAAAACATTACAAATGCATACGGAAACATGAGTGAATCTCACAGATACAGCACTAATCAAAAGAAGTCCAAGAAACCACAGATGTATTCATGAAGGTGGAAATAAAGAGGGTGGTGGCTTTGGTACATATGATTGGAGATTTCTAGACATGGTCTACCATTAAATGTGGATAGTGGTTGACATGGGTGTGCACATGTGCAAAGATGACTGAGCCAGGCACTTAAAATCTGTGCAAGTTATTTCATGTACACTTATAATTACATACCGAACTAAAACAAAGTGAAAAGTTAAATAATATGAACTAAATGTCACCCTGTTAAAATCTTTAAAAGGTTCTCATTCCTTTATATAGAAAACAAAGTATCTCTTAATTTCTGAGGCTGTTAGCTTCTGCCCAGCAACATCCCCGGAGCCCCATCCCTGGTAGTCTGGAAAAGCCACGTACCTGCAGCTGCTGTCACCATGGGGAGTGACAGGTTACCTTATAGTGGAAAGTGCTTGTTTCCACTTCTCCAAGGGTGCCCAAGCACTGAATGAACAGAGCAGGGCAATTCTTACTCAAATCAGACCCCAAGTTCCAGTATCAAGTGAGAACTTATGTTATACTTGTGAAAATCAGCAACTATGGTTCCAATATAAAGTTAATATGAATAAAGGAAAAAAGAAAGCATTGAGTTAGGCAGAAGTTGAACAGAATTATTAATATAGAAAGGCAATATGAAACATCTAGGACTGATACTGGAGAATGAACAAAAATAGCATATTTTCATTGTTGGAAAATAGCAAAAATCTGAAAGAAGCTTTCAAAGGTTTTACAAAGAAAGCTAATCAGGAAGGTTATTTGAGCTAATGTACATTGTTTGAGCTACTTTTCATTTTCCACCATACAACTCAGCATTCTGTCCACACCCTGCATATTTGTTGGACTAATGCCTGGCTGGTGGCAACACTGAGGTACATGAATGAAGGGCATTGTAACAGCCATATGCTGAAATAGTGTTACATTTAATGATAAAGTGAAACACAAAGCTATATATTTTATATCACAGCATGAAACTTCCCACACAATGTAGTAAGTGTAAGATATGATTGATACAGTGTTGATGACATTGGTGTTTTATAACTACTCTTACTTTTCACAACTGACAACTTGATATTCACTTAACAACAAGAAAAATGGAAAGAAAAGTTAGGTAGATAAATGCTGGAATCTTGAGTATTCATGATGTTTGAAACAATGTCTGCAGAAAGCAGCAAGCATTGTTCAGCTCCCTTACCACGGCTGCAGTTGTCCCTGGCTTTCCTGGAATACCACCCCGTGGTGGCTTTCAGACTTAACCAGGTGAAACTCTCTGAGCTTGGCAGGTGCTCAGCAAACCAACGATGCCAGCTTTAGAAATGTTTCCTTTGAAACAAAATAGCAATATCATTTGCATATCATTTATACATATCATCATTTACTTATAAATGTCATTATTACTTACAACAACTCTGTGGGGTAGACCGCAGCGGCTCCACTATACATACACCGCAGGATCCTGGACCTACCGCCAATTCCGCCCATGCTAATGTGGGAACAGAGATTATTCTCAATGCAAAGGAAGACTTAGGTTCTGGGTGGAGTCCTGTCTCCCATCGACTGTTCACATTCTGCTTCAGCAGGTTACCGTAAGGCTTGCAGTTCTTGTGATTGATGCCATCTACTGGGGCGCAAACAGAAGGACTGTCACACCCAGCCATAGCATATGCATGGAGAGTCAGCTTGAGGAGAAAGAGGGACAAAAAGAAAGAAGCTGTGTCTGGAAAAACAGAGCCCTGTTCTGGATCTGGGGTCCCAACAGCTCTGCAATCCAGTATCTCTGTTAGCCTTGATCTTCACATTGTAAAATGCAGGCAGAATAGCAGTGTTCCTATGCCTGTTCTTCAGGGTAATGTTTATCAACAGTCTAAAGATCAAATTTAAAAAATTATGTTGGAACTTAAGAGACCACGGTCTGCACCTTGCCTCAGTCACACATGAGCCATGAGACTATAGATATATCACACCATCTATTTAAGCACTGGCTCACACATTTAAGAAGCTGGAGAAACAACTGCTTTGTGGGTTTGCAGAAGAGATCAGAGGTGGTGCAGAGTCTGAGTCCAGTGTCTACAGTAATAGAGTTGTTGACCTAGAGCTGATTCTCCATTCTAGCTCATTCCATCCACACAGGGGCTTAAAGTGCATCCACAGGTGGGCGTCTGTGTTTCCTTTTCTGCTGCTTTACAATCCTGGGCAGGACTGGCTCTTGCGCTATCAATAAGCCACCATAGCAGTTCTGTGCCTCAGAGACTCAAAGAGGTTTGATTAAGAGTCCTCCTGCACATAGCTGTGACACACGGAAGATTCACCTGGAGCTCCAGCAAGTTCAATGTGCAGATTCATGGTGATTCCACCTTAAAACAGTGAGTGCCCTCCTTTAAAGATGGAAATTCCCAGCAAGTGGCTGCCTTGAATTTCCTCCGGGTATGAGGAAGGAGTGGTGAGAGTGAAGGTTCAGAGAAGCAGAGTGAGGACAGGAGCTGAAGGAGGGTAACTCCCTCTCCGGCCCATAGACCACTCTCTTCAGCCCAGTCTCACCATGCTGCACACTCCGCTAGACACAGGTGGAGGGATCGTCAGCTCTGGAGGTTCAATTCCCAACTTCAAGTGGTGATTCCTCAAGAACTTATTCCTTGGCCTTGGATATGACCTTCAACTTCTAGAACAGTTTCTTCTGTAAGATTGCTGTCATCTCTAATCTACTTATCTAAAACATTTCAAGGGAGCATCAAATGAGTTAAGACACACGGGGTTGTTTTGTAAATAAAAATCCTTATACAATGGGGAAATGTTTTCAATAATTTTATATTATATTCTGGTTTATATTTTATATTACATTTTGTATTTTTTGCCAATTTCCTGTATTATTCAGTTTCTTCAGATAGTTAAAATTCTTTTATAAGGATGAGATTAGATCTCATTGTCTTTCCAATTAGGTGAACTTCTTATGTAAAATTAATAGGATTATATAGAAAAGTAAATTTATGTAAATATCATGCAAATGATACCTCAGTGGCACCTCTTTGAACTCTCCACTAATTTCAGAAAACTAGGCATTGCGCCTCCTACAGGAGCAGGCGTCAGCTTCCACATGTGCGTGCTATGGCAGAATTAACCATATGCAGTATTATACCAGTGGTAAGCCAAGTTTCCAGTACATAAAAATGAATCGCTGACTTAGGGTTTGCAATCCCTGGGATTACTCCAGCAGCTGCCCGGGACTCGGATGTGATCCCAGGAGTTGTTGGAATTAGGACATGGTGGGGACAGAGGGAATGGTGGGAAGAGACTAGAGTTCGGAGAAAAATGTTCCTGTTTTTATTTATTTATTTGCATTTTGTGTGATTGTGATCTATTACAATATCTATATCATCTACGAGCACTCTCTGATATTTAGTATTCTGTAAAAGTCACCCTGAACATATTTATTTATTTAGTAGAGGTTTAATGATTACTTAGTATGCACAAAATGGGATGTTAAGTACAAAAGGAAGGTCTTTGCTCTTGTGAAGTTCTTGGCTAACAAGGGAGATAAGACAGGAAAGACTTCATTAGAATTCATGACAGGAGATCACAACAGGTTCCAGAAGGCTTTGGGGAGGTGACAGTGCTGAATCAGTACACTGAAAGATAAACAGAACTGATCACCTTGGTATCCATTAAGGGCTGTGTTAAAACCTCTTTTCACAAAGTATTAGTTTTCAGACAAATTTGATATTTAGGATCCTTCATGCCATTTCTATTGGTTTGACTTTTTGTTAGAAAGATTTTTAATTGTTGTTTATCAAACATGTTCCAACATTTGTTTCTATGTGGTCTCTACATTTTCAATTTGCTGGATAAGTGATTTTGCATATCTATTATAGATCAGGCATTAGGATTACTAGGTGTTGGAAATATGAAAATTAATAAATAGGGTCATCTTTGGTTTTCTTAGGCATCTCAATTACAGGGGAAGGTAGATATAGGCAATTAAATATGAGATGATAGCAACTACAAAAATGTTAAGTATAATATGGTATTATTTGTGGTCGCAACATTTACTATATAACTACACAACTGAGAGATAAGTAAACAAACTAGAAAGAGAGGTGCTTCCGGGACCCAGAGAAAGAATGGTGAGGCCAGAGAACAGCAAGCAACAGAAAGAATGCCCACAGACCAGGGCAGGACAGGCACCAGAGCCAGCTGGTGGCTTTGCAGAACGGTTTCCCTGCACCCGGGAACATGTGGAATGTCTGATGTATTAAGTTAAAGAATTTGAGAAAAAATAAATAAGCAACTTCAGCAACAAGTGAGAGCCAATCACCCAATTCTAGAGGGGATTCACTTTCTAAGGTTCTGTGAGTGTTCAATGTCATATAAAATTTTGTGGTAATAAACTTGAAAATATACTGAAAAGTATTTACTCCAAAGTATTTTTTCCCCTGGGGAAATGTAGAATGATCAACAGAATTCTTCAGAAAGTGTCTGGTCTGCAGGTTTTAGGAAGTCCACACATTCTTAAGGAATCCTTCCTAACCTACTTTGAGTTTCAAAACAGAACAGGGCCGCTGACTCATAATGGCATGGGGTGGGGGGGGCATAGGAGGAATGGAGGAACTTTAGGTAGGGGTGGGAGGGGAAGAGAGGGGACAACGGGGTAGGAATGATGGGCTATGAGTTAGACTTCATTAGCCTAGTACATGTATGAAGACACAGATGGTGTGGAAATACTTTGTGTACAATCAGTGACTTGAAAAATCACGCTCTATATGTGTAATATGAAATGAATTGCATTCTGCCGTCGTGTATAACAAATTAGAATAAATAAATAATTTTTAAAAAAGAAAATATATTTAAAATCTGGGGGGTCTTGGGAATGGGTCATTTGGTTACTTTATGTATATTACATATTATTTGGATAAATACATTGTTTTCCTAACTTTATCTTGCTTGGACAGATAATTGCTTGTGTTCAATTCACACCAGACTGAAAGTGGTGTGATCAGGTGACGGTGAAAGGGGAAAATGGGTTTATATTTTTTGATTATGTTTCAGAGATACAAATGCTTCTGATGTAAAATTAGTTGTATTGATATATTTTGTTGCTCTTGGAAATCCATTCAGTAAATAAAACAGGCTGTGCTGAGATGGTTCACCACGTGGTTAAAAAAAAAGCAGTGGAGAGTGGAGAGTGCTTCACGGGCTGATGCCGTGTCCATGACCCAACTTCCTGGCGTGATGTTGGAGGTGGGGACTCCGGTGCTGCTGGATTTGAGGGCTATTCCTTTAGGGGTAGCAGTGCCCTTTCAAAGGCACAAGAACAATTGTCCCTTGGCTCTATCTGCCAGGTGGGGACCGGGTGAGGAGGCAGCTACCTGTAAGTCAGGAAGAGAGCCCTCACCAGCACCAAACCTGCCTGCAGCCTGTCCTGGCCTCCAGTTGCATTAGTGTGAGGAAACTGTCTCTGCTATTTATTCTATTTTTGGTGCTGGGGGTTGAACCCAGAGGCACTTTACAACTGAGCTGCATTTCCAGCCCTTCTCATGTTTTAATTTTTAAAAAAAATTTTGTGACAGAGGCTCTCTAAGTTGCTTAGGGCCTCACTAAATTGCTGAGGCTGACCTTGAACTTGGGATCCTCCTGCCTTGGCCTCCTGAGTCTCTGGGATTAGAGGTGTGTGTCCCTGTGCCTGGCCAGTCTCTGTTTTCTAAAACACATAGTCTATGAGAAGTTGTTATAGCAACTCAGGCTAAGAAGAAGATTGATGACGCCATAGTAGCTATGCCTCCCCGAAGGCAAATATGCATGTGCCTGTGCACACACACATCAAGACCACAGGAATGTGCCAATATTGCAAAAATATTATCACATGGTGCCTAATTAGGGGGTAGAACCCATCCAAGTGATAGAAGAGGAAATTCCTCTACTCTGTTTGAGTGGCAACAAAATTAATTTTAAAATATAAAATATTTTCCTGATGAGAGGAGATGTCAGTGATCATGATATGCAAGAGCGAGATCTTCTATGATAAATGGAATATATCTCACACTGGCTTCAAGTGTCCTAATTAATGCGAGACCCAGAGGAATTCCTACTAAAATCAGGCACAAAATTATCAGACTCATTATCAACCCTGTAATTCAACATTATTCTTGAAGTCACCGCCAACATATTAGATAAGAAGTATGAATGTGTAGCACATACAAGAAAGAGGGTGCCACTGTTCTCCAAACATGTGATAAACAGAAAATCTGATAGCATCAAATGAGGAATCGTGCACATTTTCAAAATGAATAAAGGGGAAATAATTAGATTTCATCTACTAGAGAGTGGATGTCCTACACGCACATGCTCCAGGGCAGGCGGTGGCGTACAGCGTGCATCCCCTGGATGAAAACAACAAAAAGAACAGGTGTGCTGTCATACACCATTGGGACAATAATAGAAGTATTCCTTAATGAGAACTGTCAGCATGCCGTCAGCTGCGCTGTGAACAGCCCACCGCAGTCTCAGTCCTACTTCTGGATCCATGGCTGCTGCGCTTTATTTCCAGCTTTTTCTGTTCAGGACTTAAAGATAGGTGAGAATGTTGCAGTCTTTCTGACAAACGTGTTGGGAAGAGTCACTGTCACTCTCTCAGCACACAGCTAGCTGAGCTGTTCCCAGCTCTGCAGGAGGTGAAGCAGAGCCCTCTGCTGTTCTAAAGGGGGGCCCTGCAGGACCAGCTCTCCTTGGCTGCCTCACTGGGAACCCATGTCTTCTGTTCCACCAGGACCACCCCCTCCCAAATCTTGAGGACAGATGTTTCTGTTTTAGATGGAGCAATAAATTTATGTGGCACAGCAGCAGATCTAAGTGTCTCTCACTTGCTTTCTGTCTTCCAAGCTGACCACATGCTAACCCTGCTGGGTGGAGCATCCTAATGTCAACAAGTGCTTCCCAACTCCAAGAAGTCACTTCCCAAGTTTCCTGTTGGCATTGACCCCAGATCACAGCATTCCTGCTGAGTGGCTCTGCGGGAGGAACTCACTGTGAGAGCAGGTCCAGTCCCAACTGCACCCCAGTAACTGTCACATTTCAGCTTCACTCTGGCCCCCAGGGAATTTGAGCTCCCAGGTGTCCAAGGCCCAGCTGAGCATGCCTGCAGAGGAGGGACACCAGCTGCAAGCACTCCCCCTTCCCCAAGGCCTCACCCCGTTCTGCCTCGGACTTGTGGACTTGTGTTCTCTTTTATTGATTGCTTTAAATGCTTCCTTCACTTAATGTTTCAAGGAACCAAGTGATGGACAAATATGGCTTAAATGTCACAAGATGCTTCACATACTACCTTTCACTTTCTCCCTGCTTGATTTGCTCCACATCCTTAATAATTCACAATCTATCTTTTGTCCATTTGTCTATCATTCCCCAAATCTTAATAACTTTTGATCAAAAGAAGAAGCCTTAACTCAGCTGTAAGCTGATTACATTTCCTGACCGTGTCTGTATGTGGTGTGTACGTCTCTGTGTGTTGTTTTTGCTTTTTTGTTGTTTTGTTTTTAGCAACAGCAGCACATGTAAAAAAGAAAGGGAAACAGGAGACTTTTCATAAGGAATAAATGCAGGCTGGTTCTTAGGATGTCCGTGTACCAGTAAGATCTTGTGAGCACTAATTGCTTTAAACACCACTCTTAAAGTGTAGGGACAGTGAGTCTGTCTATTGCCTTATTATCCAAATCAGTATCAAGGCTTTGAAACTGGCCAGAAAATGAAGACCTGGAAGCTGCTCTTGTGGCAGGGAAACTAAAATGGAATATTAAATATTTAAAAAGTAGGTCAGACTTCATAAATGCATTTCGAGTAATCCAGCCTTTAAATTAAGCCACAGTATGGGATAGATGAACTTGAAATGATGTGCCAGCAGCCAGCCAGACCACAGGATGCTCCTATTATGTCAAAATTCTATTTACACAGAACGAGCTTAATGCAAATTTACATTCCCAAAACCATGATAAGGACCCAGAAAACTAAATGCCTAATTCTCCCTCAGGAGACAAATGTGCGGGAAGGGTGGGATCATGCTGAGAGCTGGTGTCCTTCAGTCTGGGGTGCAGAGTCACAGAGAAAAGAGGCTGTAACACACATACCACCGTTTGAGAAGGGGAAATTCCCACCTCCTCCAGCCTCCCCAGGACGGGGTTGTCCCTGCTGCACCAAGAGGAATGCGCCCCCATCCTGCTGGCAAGTTGGGCTTCTCGGAGACCCCTGGCTCTGCAGGCTAGGCATGCAGGGGCCAAGTGGATGTGTGTTCCAGCCTTTCTCTGTCCCTATTTTAGGATTGCACCACTGACCCCTTCTCCTGAAGATCAGCTTTCTGGAGAAAATGGGTGGCCCAGAACTTCTCTCCTTGAGTCAAAGACCAGAGGGCTTTTCCAATGCTTATTTTCTGGAATAGAGCTGTAACTAACAAGGAGTGAATCAGGTCTGTGTTTGGACTCCATCCATTTACCCCAGTGCACTGCACAGTACTGTGGGCAGTGGGGAGGATCCTGGCTGATTTCCAACTCGGCTGGACCATCTTGATTGATCTCACAAGTATGCAGGAAAACACCAGGTCGGTTCAATGGGAAGCAATTCTAGAATTCAAATGGCATCTGTGTTCTGAGTACCGGGTGCACCACACAATCCCCTGGGGAGTTTTCTAGCCATGGCTCAGGATCATCCACCGTCTGAGGCCCTCTCCAGACCAGCAGCATACAAACCTCTAGTTTCAGGGCCCATTAATGTGCTTTGAAATGCATCTCAGGTGACTGTTAAATTTCCCCTGGAGGGAGGACACTCCTATCCCTGTTGGAAACATGAAATCAGTTCAGACATTCTTCATAAGAATGGGTCTACCCTCTAAGAATTATAATGCCTTGTAATTCACTGCCACAAAAGACAGTCTAATTCAGTCTTTAAAAACCCTTTACTTTCTAAATTCATTCTTTATAGTGGAAAAAAAAAAAAAGAAAAGAACAAAACCTTCCCTGTAAGCTCCACCCTGTGACCCACTAGAGAACGTGTTCACCCCTCTGTATTCAGGGCGATTCTAGGTGCTGGGTTTTCCTTCTGCAGCCCCTGGCCTGTGGCCCTTCTGGCCTCGGGCTGTGTCTACACCAAATGTGTTTCCTGGTCACCAACTTAAATGCACGCAAAGCGAGGGGAAAACCCTCACCTGTCACAGGTTGCATATGAGGACTGGGTCTCCTGTGTGGATGCCACAGAAGGTCTTAGCAAAACCCTGAGAAGCAGCGGGGTCCATGCTTGAACTTAAGATGCTCACTGTGTCTAAGCTCCCACTGCCCTGCTGACCACGTGCTAGTCAAGCTGACCACGTGCTAGCCCTGCTGACCACGTGCTAGTCTAAGTGAGGCCATGAACAGAAGTGAGTCTGCTGAGCCTGCATGTCCGTCTTCTCTGTATTCACAAGTCCCTGTGAACCACTGATGTATTAGAGAGCCCAGAGAGTCAGATCTTCCTCCAGTATCGAGGCTGTCTTCAGCTCAAGTGCATTGATGCCTCTCCAGCGACAGTGATGCTCCGGCTTCTCTGGACCACTGGTGTGTTAGTCAGCTTTTCTCCACTCTGACCAAAAGACCTGACGAGGACGATTAGAGGAGGAAAAGATTATTTGGGGACAGTTTCAGCCCATGGTTGGTGACTCTAGCTCTGGCTCCAAGGGGAAGCAGAACATCATGGCCGATGGGCATGGTGGAGGAAAGCAGCTCAGGACATGGCAACAGGAAGCAGAGAGCTCTGTTCATCAGACACTAAATGTATACCCCCAAGGCACACCCCCAGGGACCAACCTCCTCCAGCCCCCGCCCTGCCCGCACTCCCCACCCCGTCAGGCCGTCAGTGGAGGGTCAAGATGCAGCTCTCCTGACCTAACCACTGCACCTCTGAATGCTCTTGCGTCACTTCCAACATGAGGTGGGGGGGACACTTCAAATCCGACAGTAACAACTGGTCTTTCCTATATTTTAATATTTGACATAAAGACATCTGTTGGGAATGTAGCTCAGTGATAGTGAGCACTTGCCTAGCATACGAAAAAAATTATAGACATTATTTTTAAATAGACTCACGCTCAGACGGTTTAAATAAAATATACATTGAGGGAGAGTTCTTAATTTTAATTGTAATGCACTGTTAACTGTACGATAACAGGAATATTATATAATTTGAAGGCAAAAATTAACTTGTATTTAGAACTTAACATTTTACACTGAGTTCTCAAATTATACCATTTGATCCTAAATATCTCTTCATAGACAGGTATCATCATTGTTATTATTTTATAGACATGAATACAAAGTTTTAGTAATGAAACCAATTAATAAATCATGGATTTACTTAGATTCTAAATTGATTTATCTTTCCACCATTTTATAAAAAACAAACAAAAATAATATGTTGGGGAAGCTATCATTTTTCTCTCCTCTCACAACCTGTCCCGTGTAGGCCTAACAAGACTGAAGGAAACAGAATTAGTAGCTGTATCACCGTGGTAGGTTCAGAATGGTTTGTTGCTGTTTGAGGTTTTTGGGGGGCTACCGGGGATTGAACTCAGGGCACTCAACCACTGAGCCACATCCCCAGCCCTATTTTGTATTTCATTTAGAGACAGGTTCTCACTGAGTTGCTTAGTGCCTCGATGTTACTGAGGCTGGCTTTGAACCTGCAATCCTCCTGCCTCAGCCTCTTGAGCTGCTGGTATTACCGACGTACACCTCCACACCTGGCCATGCAGAATGTTTTCATGAAATGTGTCCTTGCGACTTCCTGGAAGCTAGATCTACAATTGCCCCTTACCGGATTTTGCTTTCTATCTGTACATGCACATATAAATTCTTACCCCTGGTCATGACATCTATTGATCTACTTTTAAAGAGCGATTGTCTTCACTGGTGAATTACACATACCTCTTGGAGGAGGCAGGCTCTTCTGGAGCTGTCAGCAGCTCCTCTCTGGCCAAGGCTTCCCTTCCGTGTCTCAGCTTGGAACCTCCTCCACCCTGGCGCAGACCTCTCTCCATCTTGATTTAGACCAACAGGGGTACACTCCCCTCACCCCACCTGCCTTCCCAGATCTGGATCCCAGCCCTGTGCTGTCCACATTCTGGATTCCCAGGAACCTTCTATTAAGTGAATCAATGACTGAAAATGCAAACCGGGGCCCATCGCAGGACAAGAGTACTGGTGCCTGGGAACAAGCCCTGTTTAATCTTCCGTTCCTTCAAGGTAGGCTTGTAAAGGTGAAATTTTTAAGCTGATTCTAAGCCGCAGAGCCAGAGTTAAAGTGTAAAAGACCAGACATTGTGAAGTTTCTAGGCTACAAGGCTTGGGTTAAAAAGTAAAAGACCAAGTATTGTTACAATTCCTCTGCTACCCCTGGAACCTGTAATCTCTGTAGCTGTTAGGACAATACCCGAGCTGCCCAGTAAATATTCTCACTGACTCCTCTGGTTGTCTAATAACTTGGGACTCTGTGTAGAATGGCACGTAGGCATCGCAGGACCTAAAACCAATCAGTTTAAATGTGTACCCCGCTTAGAAGTGGCCAATCACCCCTGTCCAATCTGTTCCCGCCAATGAATGTACTAATCAGGTCTCAGAGTTGTTGTTCAATTTTCCCGCGCCTCATGATGATTTGTTCTGATGTATGCAAAGCCCCCCGCCCTCTCCAAAAAGTGTACTTAAGCTCTGCCTGACCTCTGCTCGGGGCTCTGGGCTGCTCTATCTTCCTGAATGAGCCTGGAGACTCAGCATGCTGAATCAATAAAACCCCTTCTGCCAATTGCATGGAGCCGATCTCTTGTGGTCTCTCCCTCCGACGCTTCGCCGGACCCTTACAGGCTCAGGTCTCAGTAAGGGCAGGAAGAAGATCCCAGGCAGAAGAGGACCACAGGGGGCCGTGTGCTTTCCGAACTAGCAAATGACCCTCGGAAGTCTCAGACTAGCTCTGTGTCCATTTGTCCTTCCATTCAACAAACAGCTCCAGGCCAGCTTTGTGTGCTGAGGGTCCTTCCCTTCTGATGATTCCACTTGTGATGAGAACAAACCATTGTCCCTCTCACGCCTGTTCATGTCCCCGCCCAGGCTGAGTGTCAGCGGACGTCTTTCTGGAAAGGCAATGGAGGTCAGCAATCTCACAGCTCAAGTGTCAGGCAGGTGACTGAGCTTCAGAAAGATAGAGGGATGGTTGGCTTAGCTTGAATCTGAAAACAAACAAGTAAACACAATATTCTGATTTTGAAAAATTATTGAGCAGATGTTTTTTTTTTTTTTTAAATCAAGGAGATTAAAATTTAAAATTAAAATAAAAAATCATGTTGGCCTTCTAACAACAAGGGCGAAAGCAACGGTTTGTAGCACACTAAAGAGTTAACTGATCAGATGAAGCCTGGTGAGAAGGGTTCACTCCCTCTGCCCTGAGGAAAGGGCAGGGGTTCTGGGGGACATCTAGTCACCAGCGCAATGCATTCTGTCCTAGAGATCCAGTGCTAGGGACACGTGGTGCTGGAGAGGAGGCCGGGCACCTGCGCAGGCACAGGTGTGCCCAGGGAGGGGGTGAGGGTGGCCCGTGCTTCTGAAGGCAGTGCCCTTGCCAGGGCCACTCAGCAGGCACCCGAGGGCAGCAGCTCTGACAGCGCAGGCCCTGCAGGGTGAGGTGCCCCGCAGAGCTCAGAGAGCAGGGCTGCCACTCAAGGAGTCATTAGCAACGAAAGGGAGGCTGCGGAGCTTGTTGTGTTGTCATCACACTGCGAGGAGGTTGGCTGCCGACCAAATTAGCTTGCTTAGGGAGTGTGAATCAAAATGACATGTAATCTGAATGTTAATGAAAATTCTCTCTCGCTTCAGGCTTCAGAGTCCGTCCAGAAAGCTGTCATCTGGAAGACGTTATCTTCTCTCTCATCCTCTCCCCCCTCGTTTTGGCTTGCGTTTTCAGGTTTACATACAATGTAAAAATAATTTATTTTTAACCAGCAGTGCTTGGACAACTGATGCGTTGTGAATGATAGAGCTGAGTCAGTGTGGGGCCTTCCTGAGGAGCGAGACTTCACGATGGGAATGTGGTTCTTTGCTTGGGTTTATGTCTATGTAACTGGAAAGCTCTATTCCCCAGTGAAAACACTTCTCAGAAAAGGGGTATGGTCGTCACAGTCAGTAGAATGGACGTCTGTTTTCTCCTGCATGTTATGACCCAGGTGGCTACCATCTACCACCTGGCACTACCTGCAAGGCCTCTCCTATTGCTAACATCAAGCAGGGTCATGTTCTTGATAGGGTATCTGTAAGAATTTTGATACTAAAATAGAGCAGGAATGTGCAGATAAAGGATGAATTATATAGATGCAACTATACTCTGAACTTTTGGTCTTGTGAGAAGAGATGCTTTGAGATGTGAATATATCTAAAATGCCAAAAATAAAAAATGGGTGGTTTAGCGGTAGAGTGCTTGCCTAGCACGTGCAGGACCCTGGGTTCAATCTTCAGCACCACATAAAAACAAATAAATAAAATATAGGTATTGTGCCCAACTACAACTAAAAAGAAAGTAAATATTTAAAAATAAATAATAATAATAATAATAATGATGATGATGATGATGATGATGATAAAAACCAGCAATCCCTTGGTTGGCCACAATCCTGTTCTATGGGTCATGGGGAAGAGCCAGAAGGAGTGACTACAAGCTTTGTGGAACCTCTTTCTCTCTTTCACTTGTTTTGTGAATGTAGTGAAATTGGGATTGTCCAATGGAAATTGAGCCTGTAGTTTATGGAATAGAGAAACCATTCTGCATCATAACAGAGGCAAATGGAGTCCCAGTCTTCTTAACAAAAAAATATGACAACCATATGACACTGGGGACTGGCTTCAAGGTGGTGGAACAGAGAGGGTCACTTTCCTGGCTGCTGCAGAGCATGAAACCAGAAAGCAGACGGGCGGCTTCTCTGGGAGGTGGGTGAGTGGAAGTCAAAGCAGGGGAGTCTGTACTGGAATTCAATACTGGACACTCAACACAGATCAGGGACTCAGGAGGTTGGATACGATGAAATAAAGAAGAAACCCTCAGTGCCACAGCCACTGTCGCAGCCAGAGACCACTTAGAGAAAAAGGAAGGAATGGAGAACTACAGGAACCTGTATTTTTAGGAGGAAGGAGACCTGTCTGGATACAGAGAGTTTGGAGCTCAAAGACACTGCCTGCCTTAACTGAAAGGTGTGCTGCACCAGATCCTCGTACGTAAAAAAAAGCCACATCCCTCCCAGATGCACATGGAGGACGAGGAAGGAACAAGTCTCTGTAGCCGCAGCATGGGGGCTGGCAGCTGGGGGAGCAAACCTGCGTTGGGCCTGAAATGCAGGCCTGGCAAAGCCACCCTGCCCATCAGACTATGTGCCTCAGTGGCCAGGGGAAAATCACACTTGGAGAGAGGCTTACACAGGGTACACCTGGTTGTGGAAACCCACACAAGTCTTCCTCCTCCCCTTGCAATCCTGCTGCTTATAGGGTCTGCTGGAAGAGATGTAACTGGCCAGGAACGAGAAGGCAGGGGCAGGAGAGACTGAACTTCAGGACTGAACCTGAGACCAAGGAACATGGGGTCCACAGGGACGGAGTGGACTAAGAATTAGCTCTTCCACCACATGAGTGGACCCCAGGGCAGATCTCTGGGTCGTAGTCTTCCAGTGTGGGCTGGCAAGTGCTGGGCCATGGGGGTGTGCCGGTTTAAAATCTCCCGGCCAATGGGCATTCTGCAAAAGCCCTGGACCATCCCTAAGCCCAAACCCACGTGTAGGAGTTTCACTGTGATACCAGATTGCTGGAGTGGTATCAGATAAACTGGACTTCAGGCCAAAGCTAATCAGAAAGGGCAAAAGAGGACATTTCATACTGCTGAAGGGAATTATACATCAACAAGACACAGCAATCATACATATTTATGACCAAAACAATGGAGCATCTATGTGTATCAAACAAACCCTTCTCAACTTCATGAATTACCTAGACCACAACATGATAATTCTGGGTGACTTTGACAAACCTCTTTCACCACTGGACAGATCCTCCAAACCAAATCTAAATAAAGAAGCTTTAGAAGTAAAAGATACAATTCAAAATCAACCTAACAGATATAGAGAATATTTCATCCGTCAATGACTAAATACATTTTCTTCTCAGCAGCACATGATCCTTTTCTAAAATAGACCATATCTTATGCCACAAAGCAGCTCTAAGCAAATACCAAAAAATGGAGATGATGCCTTGCCTTTTGATTTTGTCATATTTTTCTTGTTCATACACTTAATACTATAAATTTCATGCTAGGCTCTACTTCACTGCATCTACAAAATTTTTAAGTTACATTTTTATTGTTACTTAGTTACAACTAGGAAAATTCACTTAAGACTTCTTTCTTGATTCATGTTTTATTAGAAGTATTTTGTTTGATCTCCCAACATTTGGATGTTGCAGCTGTCTTCTTGTTGTCAATTTCCAATTTGATTCCCAAACTTTCCTATTTTGTTTGACTTCTATTCTTTCAAATTTATTTAGTTTTTTAAAGTATCATTATTAGTTGTTGTTCTGCATGAGCTTGAGCAGAATGCATATTTTGCGGTTATTGGATTGAGTACTCTCTATGTCAATTAAATCAAGCAATTGATGTTACTGTGCTATTTAAATAAATCCTTATGGATTTCCTGTTTATGGCCTGTATCAACAACTGGAAAAGATTGTTGACATCTCCAACCACAATAGTGGATTTGTCCATTTCTCCTTGCAACTATAGCTTTTTGTCTCACATATTTGGATTCTGCTGTTAGATACATTCATGCTAAGAACTGATACATAGTTTTAGAAAATTGGTCCTGTGCCATGATGTAGTGTCCATCTTTTCTTTGCATAATTTTTGCAGAATGTTCTGTTTGATAATTTACCATCATGCGGACTCTTGTGGCTGAGATTAACGTGACTACTCCAGCCATTTTTATTTAGATTTGGCCCGGCAAGTCTTTTTCCTACTCCTTTCTTTTTATTTCTATGTCTGATTTAAAGTAGATTTCTCATAGACAACAGATAAACAGATTTAATATTTTAGATACTTTGAAAAACTCTGTTTGAATAGAGTATAGACACGGTTCATAATAATATGGTTATCAGTTTTCTCCTTTATTTCAGCTGTAGATTTGTTGCACCTGTTTCCAATTTCTTCTTTCATTTTCAAAAATCTTCCCTTGACTTTCCTGTGTTTTTAATTGAATATTTTATGTGAATTAACTCTCTCTTATCTCTTAATATATCAATTGTGGGGTTTTTTTCAAATTATTTTAGTGTTTTTCTTAAGGTTCACAATATAGTTCGGGTAATTTACAAACTAGCATTCCCAATTCAACCCCGATCCCTATAACATTACAGCCATTTGTTTCACATGTCCATTACTAGCCATCCCAACAGATCACTCCTATTATCTCTTTTTTCCATTCTGTTAATTTGAGAATAGGAAAAACTTTATAATCAAGTGGTTTGTACTTTACTTATTTGCCCTGTGGTGCTTGTCATTTCTTTATGTAGAACCAAATTTCTGACATATCATTTTACTTCTGTCTGGAGATGTCCTTTTAGGATTCATTCAATTATTCATTCAAAAGTGGAAAAGAAATAGAGAACCTCACAAACAAAAAACAACAGAGGGAATTCATGTTTCTTCCTTTTAATCTGTATCTCTTTTTTTTTCTTGTCTTATTGCACTAGTTACATGCAATAAAAGTTGAATAAAAATTGTCATAAACAATATTCTTATTTTGTTCCTGATCTTAGGAAACTTCATTTTTGAGCATTAAATACCCAAGTAACTCTAAGAATTTCATAAGTTCTCCCTGTCTGGTTGAGGAACTTGGTATCTGAAGTTTATCTGGACAGAATATTGAATTCTGCTAAATGATTTGCTTTGCATTTAATAAGATAATTGGTGTTTTCTAATTTTCCTCTTCCAGTTTGTTAATTTAGTGGATTTCAGTTATTGGCTTATGAATGTTGAACCATCTGTGCATTCCTGGGATGCATGACTCTTGGTTTTATCACTGAAGATCCATCCATGTTTTGTTGTTTTCTTTCCCTGGGTCTCTCTTTCCCTGGGTCTTTCTTTCCCTGGTTTTAGTTTTAAGTAAGTACTGGCCTTAAAGTGAGTTGAAAAGTAATGGTGCTTCTACAATTTTCAGCACATATATTTGCATATTAGTATTATTTATTTTCCTTAAGTGTCTGATAAAATTAATATTGATGTCACCTGAGTAAGTAAATAGAAAAGCTTTAAAGTACAAATTTAATTATACTTCTTTAAAAGATATGGACTATTCAGGTTTTGTGTTATTTTCTTTAATAGTTTATAGTGAAGTTCAATAGCTTTTGTTTTTAAAGAAATTTGTTGATTTTATTGTGGTTTTCAAGTTAAAATGCTATTAAGAATATCCCTTTATTTACCATTTAACTGTCCAGAAAATGTGCATTGATATCATCTCTCATTTTCCTGATATTGATAATTTGTTTTAATTCATTTATTCCTGCTCACTATAGCTAAAGATTTTTGAATTATATTGATCTTTTCGGTAAGTCAAAATAATTTTCAATGATTTTTCTCTCTACTTTTTCTGTTCTCTCTTTTTTAAAATTTGTGCTGCTATCATTCTTATTTTTCTAATTCTATTTGCTTTTGGCTTAGCATTACCTCCTTTGCCTCTCTTGTCTAGTTATTTGAAGTGGGACATAAGTAAATTGATTTGATATGTTTCATATTTTAAAATAACCATCGAGTGCTATAAACATCCTAAATAAAGATTAAGCAGAACATCAGGAATGATGATATCGTATGTTTTCACTTTCACCTAATTCAAAATTGTTTTTAATATGCCCTTGGTTATTTTTCTTAACCAAGAAGATAATTCAGCAGTTTTATATTTTTCAGGTTTGGAGGATAACAATATATCATTTGGTTATTGACTTCTGATTTAATTAAGTGGTCTCGGAGAATATATTACACAATAATTGGATTATTTCAAATTAATTACTTACAAACTCATTTAATCATATATTTAATTTTCACAGCTCCAGAAATAATCCAGCTTGGTAAATGTCTCATGTGCACATGAGATAATGTCTACTTTGCTACCTTGAGTGCAATAGCTTATAACCATCACGTCAAGTAAACTGATAGAGTTATTTGGGTCATTTATAATTTTATGGATTTTCTGACTAACTGTTCTAGCTATAGTTGAGAGTGAATATTCATATCTATAAGCATAAATTTGGATTTATTTATTTCTGCTTGTAGTTGCATTGGTTTTTGCTTCATGTGCTTATCATTATATTCCATCCTGCTGATAATTTCTTTGCTCTGAATATTACTTTGTTAAACATCAATATATTATTAACATATTTTTCCTTTTTAGTTTTAATTTTTGTTCTTTTCAGTGCCTGTTGGTTTAGTACATCTACCTCCACCATTTTCTGTAAAACTAGTTGTGTTTATAATGTGGTGCATTCCTGTATGTAGCATGCAACTGAAGCTCACTTTGTTACCCAACCTGTTATCCAAATCTGATTTTAGTTGAGGTGTTTACTTCACTCCATTTATACAATGGTTGTCCTGCCTGAATTGAAGCCTAGCACAGTCCTATGCTCCCTGTTGCACCCACCTGTCATTTCCTTTCCTTTTTATATTTTTCTGTCTTCTTTTGAATCATTTTACTACTTTTGTTGACTATTAATCTATAACTATTCTTGTTTTAATTTTCATATGCTTCTTAGAATATATTTTTGTTTTTAGTTTTGTTATTTAAATTTATCTTAGTTGACATATATACTTAAAAATTGTATATATGTATGCAGTGCCACGTGATGCTTCAGCCCATGTATATATTGTGTAATGATTGAATTATGGAAAATGTATCTATCTCCTTAAAGATTTATCATTCTTGTTGGTGAAAATGTTTAAATCCTTTCTTCTAGCTTTTTGGTGTGTACAGTACATTATCATGATCAATAATCACCCTGCCATGAATAGCACACCAGCACTCTTACCCTTACCTAACTGTAATGTATTACCTATCAACCACCTCTATTGCCTGTTCCTGCTTACTCTCTCAGCCTCTGGTATCTACCATTTCACTCTGGACTTACTTGAAATCAATACTGAAGATTTCATGTATGAGTGAGATCATGAAATATTTGTTTTCCTTTGCCAGGCTAATTTCACATAGCATAACGGTCTCATTCCAGCCATGTTGTCATGATGACAGAATTGTGTTGTTCATCATTGCTTAATACTATTACATTGTATCAGATTTTTCTTATTTAGCCATCAGTTGATGGACACCTGGGTTGTTTCCACTTCTTGGATTTTGTGAATAGTACTACAGTTAACATAGAACTGCAGATATCTTTTCAACTTCATTTTCTTTGGCTGTATACTCAAGAGTGGGATTGCTGGATCGTGTGGTAGTTCTAATTTTAAGTGTAGAGGAAAAACCTCTTTTTCATATTGGCTGTAGTAATTTACAATTCCACCCACAGTGCACAGGGCTTATCGTTTCTACACATCCTCAGTAACCCTGCTACCTTAAGTCTTTTTGACAACAGGCATTTTTAATGGAGTGAGACAATGTCTCATTGTGGGTTGGATTTGCAGTTACCTGATGATTAGTGATGGTGACCTTTTTTTTTCCCCATAAACTTATTGTCCATTTGTATATGTTCTTTTAAGGAACATCTATTTAGCTATTTAGGCACACTGCTCATTTAAATTTTTTTATTTGTTCTAATTAGTTATACATAACAGTAGAATGTATTTTGAAACATTATACATAATGGACTATAACTTCTCATTCTTCTGGTTGTAGATTCAAACTGGTCATGTAATCATAGATGTACATCAGGTAATTACATTCAATTCATTCCACTATCCTTCCTACCCCATACCCTCTCCTCTCCCTTCACTCCCTCTTCCTAATCCAAAGTAACTCTATTTTTCATAGCCACCCCCCTTATTGTGAATTAGCATCTGCATATCAGAGAAAACATTTAGCCTTTGTTTTTAAGGATTATTTATTCTCCATCTCCATCCATTTACCAGCATATGCCATCATTTCATTCTTATTTAAAGCTAATAGTCCATTGTGCATATATGCCACATTTGCTTTATCCATTCATCTGTTGAAGGGCATCTAGGTTGGTTCTATAGTTTGGCTATTGTGATTTGAGCTGTTTTAAACATTGATGTGGCTGCCTTACTACAGTATGTTGATTTTAAGACCTTGGATATAAACTGAGAAATGGGATAGCTTGGTCAAATGGTGATTCCATTCCAAGTTTTCTGAGGAATCTCCATACTGTTTCCCACAATGGTTGCACCAGTTTGCAGTCCCACCAGCAACATATGAGTGTGCCTTTTCCACACATCCTCACCAACACTTATTGTTGCTTGTATTCTTGATAATTACCATTTTGACTAGAGTGAGATGAAATCTTAGAGTAGGTTTGATTTGCATTTCTCTAATTGCTAGAGATAAGAGCCTACACAACTAGAGAAAATCTTTACCACAATCTCTGCAGAGTATTAATCTCTAAAATACATAAAGAATACAAAAACTTAACACTATAAAAGCAAATAATCCAATCAATCAATAAAGGGGCTAGGGAACTGAATGGACACTTCACAGAACTAGAAATAGAATTTACAACAAATATATGAAAAAATGTTCAACATCTCCAGCAATTAGAGAAATGCAAAACATTACTCATTCTTTTAATTGAGCTTTTTTCAGTTTTTTTTTCTTTTGAGGTTTCAGAATATTTTTCAATATTAACCCTTTGTTAGATGTATAGTTTGCAAATATTTATCCACTGAAGCCTTTGATCCATGTAGAGATGATTCTTTTTCCCCACTGGTGAGAATCAGGGGCTAGTTTCATTCTTCTCTAGGTGGATGGAAAATTTTTCCAGCACCATTAACTGAAAATACTTTCTCTAATGCATATTGTTTGCATCTTCATTATTAATAGATGGCTATAGGTTTTTGGTTACCTCTAGGTTCTCCGTTCTGCTCCTGTCCCCACATCTAATTTTACACCAACTCACTGATGCTCGGTCAGGACAGCTTTGCAGCGTGTTTTGAGGTCAGGTAGAGCAACACCTCCTGCTTTGTTCTTGTTGCTGAAGACAGCTGTGTTTATACAGGATTCTCATGATTCCAGAAAAAAAGTTTAGAATTGTTTTTCTAGTTCTATAAATGATGTCATTGTTATATTTATAAAGGTTTCCTGAGACTGTAGATCACTTTATTTTGGACATTTTAACAATATGGAGACACCCATTCCATTAATGTGATGTTTTTCCATTTGTGTCCTTCTTAATTTCTTTCTCAGGGTTTCAAAGTTTTCCCTGTAGAGATTATTCATCTCCTTTGATAAATGTGTTTGTAGGTTTTCGTGAGTTTTTGTTCAGATTGTGTGCTATTACAATTTTTAAAGGTATTTATTTTTATATATTTCATAGTTTATAACAGTCAATTTCACTTATTAGTTATAAGAGTATTTTTGATGGAGTATTTGAACTTTTTCATATGAGATCATGTCATCTACAAACAGTTAATATTTCACTTCTTCTTTTCCATTCTAGATGACCTTTATTTCTTTCTTGACTGATTTCTTGGTTGTGTTAATTAGCTTTTCCTCTCCATGACCAAATTTCCCAGGAAGAACAATTTAGAGGAGGAAAAGTTTATTTTTTTTGGTTCCTGGTTTCAGAGGCTTAGTACATGGTCAGCTGGCTCTATTGCTCTGAGCCCAAGGTTAGGCAGAACATCGTGGTGGAAAGGCTCAGCCCGGGAGCACTACTCAGCTCATGGTGACCAGAAACAGAGAGAGAGAGGAAGGGGCTACAGAGAAGACAGAGTTTCTAGGACAGCCCCAGTGACCACCCCCTCCAGTATTGCCCCACCTGTCTTTGGTTACCACCCAGTAGAAAAGTCCTTTCAAATTAATAACCCATGGTGCGGTTTAATCCAATGAGGTCACACCTCCTATAATCTAATCATACAGCTCCGAACATCCCTTCATTAACACCTAATATGCAAATCAGAACAGCAGTGTAGGACTTCCTGGGCTGTGCTGAATGCAAGTGGAGAGAGTAAACCTGCTGGCTTTGCTCTGCTCTTCGGATGCTTCCACTTTGCCCATTCAGGGTTGTGGGGTGTTGGCTTGTGGAGGGTGACCTGCACTCTCCTCAGGTGCATCCCGTCTATATCTCATTAGTTCAGAGGTTGATCATGCAAGGATGCTGCATTTTACCAAATGACTGTAGTGCACCCATTAAGATGGTCATAGGTTTTTGTCCTTCCTTCTGCTGACCAGGTGTACACTTTACCTGATTTGTATATGTTACCCTCTTTGCATCCCTGGGCTGAGCTGCACCTGATCATGAGGAATGACAGTCCTACTGCACTGTGCAGCTCAGACTGCAGGTGCCTTATTGAAGAAGTTTGCCCCTGTGTTTGTCAGGACAGTGGCCCGTAGGTAGGTTTTTGGTGGTGGTGGTGTCCTTGTCCAGAGTTGGTATCAGTGTAATGCTTCCCTTCTGGAAGGAGTTTGGAAGAATTGCCATCTCTTCAAATTTTTGGAATAACCTAAGAAAAATTTGGTGTTAGTTGCTTTTTGAACGTTTGATTGAACTCCGTGGTGAAGCCCTCTGGTCTGGACTTTTCTTCGATGGGTGACTTTTGGCTACTGATTCAATGTCATGTATATTAGTTTTCTATTCAGGGTTTCTAATTCTTTTTGATTGGTTCTTTCTGTGGTTTATGAAAACTTTCCATTTCTTCTTGGCTATTTATTTACAGTCGTTCATGATAGTCTCTAATCATTTATTTTATACTTGTGTGGTGACAATTGTGAGGTCTCCCTTGTCGTCTTTGATTTCATTGATTTGAGTCTTCTATTTTTTCTTATATAATCAGGCTAAAGATATGTCTATATTCTTTATCTTTTGGAAGAAGCAGATCTTCATTTTATTGATTTTTTTTGTATTGCTTTTTAGTTTCTATTTCATTTATTTCTACTCTTATCCTTATTATGTATTTCCTTCTACAAACCCATGGTCAGTCAGTACTTGTCTCCCTCCTCCCCTGAGACGCAGTGACAGGTTGCCTATTTGAGACCTTCTGCTTTGGACATAAGCTTCCAGTGCTACCAACTACCTATTGCAATCGCTTTTCCTGTCTCTATACATTATGGGTGCTGTGCTCCCATTTCACTTTATTTCAAGAAGTGTTTTCATTTCCTTCCTGATTTCTTCCTTAATCAATTTCAAAGTTAAGATACTTAATTTCTGTGCACTTGAATAGTTTCCAAAATATTTCTGTTCTGTCATCTAAAAACACACTTGATAGGATTTCAATTCTTTGAGAACTTTAGAGTTTTGTTTTGTGGACTATCATAACATCTATCCTGGATACCATTCCATGTGCTATTGAGAAGAAACTATATCATGCAGTTTTTAGAAGAAATGCAAATTAATTCTGTTATTTTATTGATTTTTTTGCATGGATAATCTGCACATTGATTAAAGTCTGGTTTAGGTCCTCCACAATTATTGAATAGGAGTCAATCTCTTCCTTTACATTTATTAACATTTCCTTTTTATAGATGGGTACTCTGATATTGAATATGTATATATTGAAAATTTTTGTCTCCTCTTTCTGAATCAATTCCTTCTTATTATGAAATGACTTTCCTTGTTTATTTTATTGCTTTCATCTGATGTAAGTATGCGTTCTTGATTATTCCCTTTGCATGAGTAACTGATCTCTTTACGACCTCTTAGTGTCATGTCTTGCTCTAGGACTCAGTGTCGAACCCAGATTTTAGAAATTGAAGAAAATCCAAGGGGCACATAGAGGTCTACTTGCAAAACCAACTGTCTCCTTTGTCCAAAGTCTGAGGTCTCAGAACAAATGCATACTCATGGAGGATCTGCTCTGAAAGTTAGAAAGTTCCACCTGCAACAGCAGTTCAGTTCGCTCTCCCCAGGTTCCAGGCTGGTCCTGAAACATATAGACTATTGTTTAACAAACTCTGATTCAGATCACATAGAATTCCTGTAAGGTATTCTGTAAAGTATTTTGTCTCGGCCTTCTTGTAAATAATTTCTAAGATTATGATTTTAATGTTCTTCATGCTTTCTGTTATATAAAATATCTGGAAAAAATCACAGTATTTGTCCTTGTCAGGCTTTTGTGCCAACTAACATTCTATGGATGCTGTGTTTACATTGCTGATTAAGAAAATGTTACAGTTCATAAGATTTAGGAGGAGCTGGGGGCAGGCTGGCTTGATCTCACACAGGAGGTTGATTCAGAGTAGCCACAAGAATGTATGAAAAAGCCAAATATGTTGAAAACACTTCCATTTCAATATTTCAATAGACTTTGTCTACTTCATTCTCTTTGTAAATAAAAAGCATTCCCTACCTTTGTAAAACAGTAAAGGGAAAAAATAAGGAAAAAAAAAGTATCAGCAACAAGACAATCATTTTAGAATTCAATTCTGTCCAGATGTGGATTGGAAAAAAATAAATCCCTGAGGAATTTGTGTGCATAAAATTCGGCACGCTAACAGTCCTGTGGGAAAGCATCTGCAATATTGTTTTCATGAAGAAGCAATCTCCACATTCTAACAGCCAATATGTGGGGAGATAAGTGTGGAATGGAAAACTCAGTAATTTTAAAAATAATTTCACCTTTAAAATTCCTGCTGCGGGAGGCCCAAATTATGACTGGCTGTCATGGAAACCACCAATCAACTCGGCAACCCTTGCACTGATGGGGCAGGTCCACATAGGCAGACCGTCCCTGTCATTTCTGCCAGCTCTGGGCCCTCCTGCCCAGCCCACGCAGCACGCGTCCACTCCCCAGCTCCTGCCCCCACGTCTCAGGCTGTGCACCTGAGGGAAAGGTTAAAGGAGCAAATCGAATTTTCACAAATGTACTGCTTTCGCTTCCCATCAGAGAGTGCCTGAGAGGGATCAGGAACGTGAAGAGTGGATCATTAAATTTGCACTGCAGGCTCCTTGAACTGGAGTTTGCTTTTAAAAATAAAAGGCATAGATGCGGTGCTCCATAGGACACGAGAGTTCATGCCGTTTCAGTCTCCACACTGATTTCTATTCAGTGAAAAATACAAATTGCCGTTAAACAGAGATGCAATGAATGAGGCCCGGAAAGGGCAAAAGTAAGCACAGAGAGTTGGGGTGCCCACCTTCATGACGCCCTCCCTGTTCACAGAGCACTTATTTAAGCCCCCTGCCTTCACCTTCTGAGTACAACCCAATGGCTCCTCATGCCTCCTTTCAGACACCACCAGCGAAGCTGCAGCATTCTGCGGATGCCGCTAAACCACACCTGGGAGAGGAAGGTTATACACTCTCATTTGTTCTAACAATTCTCAGAGGGACTAATTAAGAGAATTCTGGATATTTATGCTTTTCCAAAACTGTATACATACTCTCATGCAGACCTTGCAAAACTGTTGGCATTGCAAGAGTTCTTCGCTTGAGTTTTTAAGTAGTCTGATAAAAATATAATGCGTTTAAATGTCAATACACACAAATAAAATCTGATGTTATTCGAAAAATACAGATTAAAATATCGAATTTAAATTTTCATGAGAAAAGAACGTCACAGGTGATAGGGTGATACCTGGGTCTGAAGGGATCGTGTTCCTTCACTGTGCAAATGTGTGTAAGAACTGGAAAAACAGAAACTTACTAACAACTATTTTTGATCTCTAACCTCTAGTGCATATTCCGCAAAAACTTCAGAAATATTTAAAATGAATCAATTTTTTCTGTATCAAAATATGACAATATAAATTAGGAAAAATTACATCATATAAGTGGAGCATATAAATACAAGAATTCTAGTTCATGCTATATATTTTAAGTTACTGATAACTTTGACATTATATTTCTTGGGAGGCAAGAAAAAGTGACCACATGCACATCTACACAGTTCCTATTTTCTAACTGAAAGAATATAGATTCTGTACAAAGCAAGAAAAAAAATCACGATTCCAAAATCTTTAAGATGTGGATAACTTATGGTTATGCCTAAATGACTGATAAAATATAACAGTATGAACAAATAATGTGGACCGGGCACGGTGGGGCACGCCTACAATCCCAGAGACTCAGGAGGCTGAGGCAAAGGATTGTGGGTTCAAAGCCAGCCTCAGCAAAAGCAAGCCAAGCCGCTAAGCAACTCAGTGAGACCCTGTCTCTAAATAAAACACAAAATAGGGCTGGGGATGTGGCTCAGTGGCCAAGTGCCCCTAAGTTCAATCCCCAGTATCACCCCCCCCCAAAAAAAAGAGTGAACAAATAATGTGGAAAAATTTTAAAGTGAGACTAAGTAAAAACTAAGAATATAATTTCAATGTCTCTATTAGTGACTTTATTTTTGAAAGGATTAAAATATATATAACTGTTTAGCTTTTCCTTTCTAAAGATACAAGGAAACCTGATTTACTATGCCCCATAGTATTTCAACCTGAATAACATTTTGCTAAACAATGTATCTGACTTTGTACCTCATGAAACACCTATGTGCTACTTGCTAGTCACTCCCACTGGCTAGGTTTGCCTTTGATAGAGAATGTACATACTTAGCATTCACTGAGCATGAAATGCTTCTCAGAAGTGGTTTCCGCCTCAGGTTCTGGAAAAGGAACAAGAGGTTCACCCTGCCTGCTCTGTCCCCCTGAATGCTCTTCGAAACTTGGAAAGAGGCCCTGCAAACTGAACAGCAGCAAGTGGAGCAAAGAAGGCTGGGTTAATGCACCAAAGGGCTTGGGGTGAGTTTTGCATCTGGCTCTTTTTCTTGGGTTTTCCAACCTGGAATAAGACCTCCAGGGACCTGGAAGGGGGCACGAATGGGGAAGCAGAGCTGCAGGAGGAGACCGCAGCTGTGGGCAGCGGGGCCTGGCTGCCGGGCAGGGAGAGCTGCTGTGGAGCGGGAGGCTCTGAAGCTCTAGGGAAACGATTTCCTGTTGGAGGGTGAGGGTCTGGAGAGTGCTGTGTCCACCTCATGTCCCATTGCCTAAAGACACAAGTCAGTGCTGTCGCAGGAAGTAGGACCCAGCAGGGTACCAAGAGACCTGGTTTCAGGATGAGGGGGCAGAAAGGGAGCCTTGGTAAGTTAAGACCCAGGGAGATTACAGAGGTGAGGGGCCTGGGGTCACAACTCTGGACATTGCTCCCATCCCTAAGCTCCTGCAGGGCTTGTGGGCCTGATCCATAGAGCAGGGCTTGAGGATGAGCTACAGGAAAGGTATTCTGCCAGGTTCTAGATGCAACTTTGGGTGGCTCACCATGAGAAATGGCTGGGGTGTCCCGAAAAGGCTTCAAAAGCTGAGCTCAACCTTGGAACCACAGCCCATAGGAGTGAGCCAGAACGTGTGGCCGAAACTAAGCCGCTGATGGTCCACTAGATCAGAAATACCAGCCCCATACAACACCTATAGTTTATAATAGAAAATCCAAAATGTACAGAGTATAACCTAAAGGCACTGGGCATACAAAGAATCACAAACATCTCAGTGTGTATAAAATGCAATCATTTGACAAACACCAATGGTGAGATGTGGGAATTATCAAACAAAGTCATGAAATCAACTATTGTTTGTTTCCTTGTAGAAGGAAATGAACTGGGACAAGGTTGAAACAATATTAATTTAGGAAACATTGTTAATAAAATTAAGGGAGAAGATATCAAGAAAAATGGGGAAAAAAGTTTTAGAAATTTAAAAAATCAATAAAAGAAAACATTTTAAATGGACTTGATACAATAATGGGTATATCAAAGGAAAATAATTCCAAAAATATTAAACAGTTTCAGGAACCTGTAGCACCCAGGGGCTACAGTCTGAGGCACCACACCAGGCACAGCTGCCCTCCTGGCACCAGGGGCTACAGTCTGAGGCACCTCCTTCAGACCTGAGCTGTTCTGAGAGCTGTCATTTCTTTCTCTCTCTGTTCTGTCATTCCATCAGTTTGAAGTGGGTCCTTACATGGAAATTGACAGTTGACTAGAGCCTGACTTTGATCATGTACGTGCTACTAACTTGGCTTCCTAGTCTGTATCTGATGAGCACTCTTAGAGAGACAAATTAAAGATTCCTTCTTGGGAAAATTGTTAAAACAATGTTTATACATTTGATTCTAGACTTTTTCTAAAATCACTCAGGACATTCATATCAGTGTGGTACTGGCATGGTGATAAATACTTGAGATGTTAAAAAGATGGATTGCATTATAATTGCTCCCAGAAAGAAGTCATATATAATTGCAATTACATACACATCAATAAATACATATATAATGCTGTTGGCATGAAGAGGCAGAAAACCTATCTTTTGCTACCAGAAATGTAAATCCCTGAATCTAATTTTGCTTGTGTATTCATTCAAAAGGAAATGATTGACAATTGTGTGCCAGGTTTTAAAATAGGCTCTGGATTTACAAACAGGATGAGGGGTTTATTTACTGAGTTCAGGTTGTCCACCGAGACATTCTCCAGGGATGCAGCTTCTGTTCTGAAGTGGACAAGGCCAGAGGACGTGGGCAGAAAGCCTGTGTGCAGGCCAGGGGCAAGGCTGTGTGCCCTGAGGCACGCTCCCCAAAGAGGGTCCTGAGCGGAGCAGCAGAGGGGGAGAGGGTGCTACTGGCACCTGTCAGGTCCAGGCAGAGGCCCGGGACGGTGGTAAAGATGCCACGGTGCACAGAAGGCTGCCCACAGCACCAGCTTCCCTGCCCAGCCTCCCACAGTGCTCAGGCCAAAGACTTCATGACGGACACCCACACAGGCAGTGATGAGCGACTGACACTCAGGTGAAGCCCACCAATGCAACAGCTGTCCACCAAGGTCATCCATCTGGCTGGGATTGCAAGCTGATCATTCCTCTGTGACTGACCAGATGTGACACACTCTGCCGTTATGACTGTAGGACAGGGTGTCCCCTCAGCTGGAACATTCCAGGACACCCAGTAGGGGCCTGACAGTACCGAGCCCTGGATATATTGTTTGTTTGTTTTGTATAGACACACCCATGGTAAAGTTTAGCCCATGACTTCTCTGTTAGAGAGCAACAGCGATTTAAATGGAATACAACAGTTCTGCCAGTACACTTTCATGCAAGTTATGAAAATGTGGTCTTTCTCTCTACTGCATTATAAATCTTAGTGACCTCAGCATATATTTCTTCTCTCTCCTCTCAGAATGTTCTCCATTTCACACAAACGAAGGACTTTGCAGCTTCTCGGTGGCATACCCAAATCACCAGCATCACTACTCTCGTGCTTTGCAGATGTGAGGGAGTAAAACAAGTGCCACTTGAATACCAGCAGTGCAAAACTGTGACAGGTGGTTTAGGAGCACTGACTGGTTACTGACCAATAATGGCCAGCAGCACGTACGGGGTGCTCACAGGACTCGGGGACTATTCGCCTTCTGAGCAGGGCACAGCAGGGCAGCTACTCAGAATGGCACACAATTTAAAAATTTCTCTCTGTTGGAATTTTACATTTAATGTTTCCAGACTGCGGTTGACAGTACATAACTAAAATCTCAGAGTGAAACCATGGTCAAGGGGGAGCTAGTGCACCATGTGGGAAAGGGATTCTCAAAAACTTTCAGATTTATATATATATACGTGTATACATATTATCATTATATATATGCATATATATATATCTCAAACAAACAATTTTGTCTTTAGTGGCAGGTGCTATAAACCCTAAATTATCATATTCTATATTGTAACTGTCTCTATTGGTACAGATCCAAAAATTAATTATATCCCAGTGAATTATGAGAATCGTTCTGGTTGTGCAGATGGGGCAAGTTATAGAAAATAGTTATGTGACTTTCCCAAGGCTTTTCCAAGGATGAAATTAAAGTTCCAAAATTTAAAAACATGCTATGCACAAACCAGCACACCGCTGCACACTAGTTTGCAATTATAAACGCCCTGAGCCAAACAATTAATGCTTAGGGGAAAATGAGAGCATCTTTCCTTATTTACCTTTTTTTGCTGTTTTATCCACATTAATCCTGGCTTCTGCTCTTCCAGGATTTTGTCTGAGAAATAATTTGACATATACATTCTTCTGCCCTCTCAAGTACATCATTTGATACTGAAAAATTAATGAACCTTCCCTCAACAGCCAGATAGGCCAAAAAAGCAGATGTAGCAATAACAAAGGATTAAACTTTAGCTAAGATATAGATCCCACACCCTTAAAACACACTTTTCATGTTTTAAATGATGGAAATGTTCTTCCATCTAATGAGACAGAGCATTCTATCCTTTCCGATAATTTTGAAAGCAACTGATATAGACATTTAAGATTTTTTTTTTTTCATGTGGACAATTAAGTACTACCTAAAAAGAAAAAAACACAAGATTCCCATGTAAGACTCTAAATGACCTTCACAGGTATGGGTTAGATTTTCCTTGTTGCAAATAGTTTGTTGGAACAGACAGACTGATGCTGACAAGATCACAGAAAGGTTTTGCTTACTTTGGATGTCCACATATTCTGTCTAAGAACCTCTCTGCCCATTTATTATCATGATGATGATGATGATGATGATGATGATGATGATGATGATGATGTGTGGTGCTGGGGATTGAACCCAGGGCCTTGTGCATGTGAGGCAAGCACTCTACCAACTGAGCTGTGTCCCCAGCCCCTCTCTCTGGGAGCCAATTCACCTTCCCCTCTACTGCTCCTGTAAGTGAGCCCCGAGCCTACCTGGGGGCATGGACACTGGGCCGGCCTTCCTGGCCACCCTGCCCGGAATCTCCTTTCCTCCTTGCTCTGTGCAAATTCTTTCCCTGGTCCTGCCCCGCCTCCCCACAGTCCCATGTCTCTGTGGCGGTTTGTCCCCCACCACGACCCCCAGCCTTCCCGTGGCCTTCTGAACCTCTCTGTCGGTGCTCCCCTGCAGAGTGCATTAGCAGAGGCTCCCGAGGGCTTCTCTGGATCCGGGACGCCACGCCCCCACAGTGAGGACCTCTGCCCGGTCCTGGCTGCGCAGAGCACAGCTCCCTGGGATCTGCTGCAGAGCAGCCCAGGCCCCTGGTTCCACCAGAGCAGCTCGTCCAGGGGCTTCCTGCACTGAAGCTGCCTGTCCATGAAGTTGGACAACGGACTTTGGCCCAGGATGTATTTTTCCGAGGCCTTATTAGATCCTTTACCTCAAAGGTTTCTAGTACATACCACTGAGGATGGTTAAAATCAATCAAAATGACCACAAGATGTGTCAGAGCAAATGTGCCAGTCTTGGCCTTCACACCACTGTGAGCCTTAAGCAAACACAATCACTTTAGGGGACAGTGTGAAATTCAAGTCACCTGTTTCTCATGATCCAATGTTTTCACTCCTAGGTGATGCCTAAATGCATGAATACAGAACGGCAGTAAGTTGCAAACAAACAGGTGAAGTGGGTAAGTAAGCGTGAATGCTTTACCTAACGGAATATGACACAGCAGAGAAAGAGACAATCTGAGGAAGACTTCTGTATGTGCCTGGTACAGTGTGTCCTGTAAAAGAACTCAGACACAACAAGGGACTTTCTGATTACTTATTTCAGATAAAGTTTTAAAAACACCATCAAATTGAACCAAACATTTTTAAGATACATGCTGAGGTGGTAGAATAACAAAGAAAAGCAGGAAAGTGATTGCCCTCAAAGGTTGGTGGTGGCTTTGTGGCTTGGATGGCTGGCATCACAGGGGCCCTGGCATGTTGCCATGCTTCCTGATCGGGCCCCGGGAGCACTGGGCTGTGGGATTCACTGAGTGATGGCAGATTCCTTGGTGCCTCTGTGGCCCCAAACGGTTGCATTTAGAGGGGAAACCCATTTAGCAGGCTCTGGGGAAGGCAACGCCCCTGGTGCCTAGTGACTTCTAGAAGAAGAAGCACTGATTTTTCTGATTACAGTGATATCACCTACATGTCCTCAGATCCCTCCATGGTTTGGAACAAGGGAAGGCTCTGCTTTACTTTGGGTTCCAAACCCAGCACGCTGCCTGGGTCTTGGCCTCTCCAGCTCTCTGGCCCTAAAGCCAGAGGGAGCCACCTATTTTAGTAAAGTGACCTCAGATTCATGCCAGGGACAGGCTGTCCTCTTAGCACGACTGGCTCTGGCCCTCATGATTCTATGTTAAAAACAGGGTGAGCGTGGGTCTGGATTGGTTCATGATGATGTTCTGGTGCCGGTTGTGATGGCCTCTCCCACTCTTCCATAACTTGGCAATTATTCCAAATACCAGTTTTGTGTTTCTCCTGGAAGGCCACAAACCTGCTGAGGGTCCTCCTCTGCTGCTCCACGGGAGCTCCTGTGAGAGACGGAGAGTCACGGGGAAGCACCAACACTTGAGGTTCTCCCTTAACAGGCGGGACTTGAAGATGTCCAGAGAGTCGGAAAGCCCAGGCATTTACAGAGGCACCTCCTGGCCTGTCTCCTTGGTGCTCTGCAGAGGGAGGAGGGACCAAGGCCGTGGTGAGGCGGGAAGAAGGGAGGGGCGCATGCCTCGGTCCCAACTCCACGTCTCCTCACCCACAGGGGAGGCCTGGTGCTTTGGTGGAGGAAACAGAAATATTTCTAGAGGAAGGGCCAGCACCGAAATATTAGACAGTCCTCATGGCCTAGTTTTAAGCCCTGACTTTCAATTCCACTTAAAAAATACAGTTAATATTTTGATCTCAGTCTGTTTCATTTCTATATTTACTTTTCCTTTGATTATGAACTTGGAAGAAGGTTCTGCTTTTCTGGGAAGAATTTGGTCTCAGGGCAGTGATCATTCAAGACTGTTAACCTACTTTACTCAGTTCTGATTCTATCGGCCAATTCCAATTTGCTAACATCTGAACAAAGTTCAAAACCCAGACTGCACATATTCCTACTCAGAACAGATGCAAACAAAATAGGAAGAAAATACTTCATAATATTTCTTTTTTAATTTCAAAAAATTAATGGACACATACAAATTGCACGTTGTGGTACAACATGCATATATGGGGGCATGGTTGAATCAAGGTAATTAACATGAATACCAGTTCATCTACTTGCTGTTTGTGCTGAGAACACTGAGCATCTATTCTCTTACCAAGAATACAACACATTGTCACTATGACCTTTATGATGTGCAATGGGTCTCTTGAACTTTTCTTCCTGTCAAACTGAAATTTTGTGTCATTTCCTCAACATCTCCCCAGGGCCCCTCCTCCAGCTCTGGTAATTACCATTCTACTCTCTGCTTCTATGAATCTGCTTTTTCAGATTCTATATGCAACTGAGGACAAGCAGCATATGTCTTTGTGCACCTGCCTTGTTTCACTTCATGCAAAAACATCTTCCAGAATTCCCTTCTTTTTGAAGGATACATAGTATTCCCTTGTGCAAATACCACACTTGTTGATGCACACTTAGGTGAGTCCAGCTCTTGGCTATGGTGAATGATGCTGGATGGACATGGGCACACAGATGTCTCTTCAACATATTTACTTCATTTCCTTTGCATATAGGCCAAGTAGCTGGACTACTGGAATGTATGGTAGTTGTGGTTCCATTTTTCTTTTTTGGGCACCTCCTATTTTCCATACCAACTCCATGACACCTGCATTAATTTAATTCCCCACCCAGTCTACAAGGGTTTCCTTTTCAACTCATTTCCACCAACTCTTGTACCTTGTCATTTTGATGACAGTCATTCAATCAGATGTGAGAAGATACACCCTGTCGGTTACTTCGAACTTCCCCTAAGATTAGAGATATACCTTTGATACACAAATGGCTTTTTATGTACCTGTTGGCCACTTGTATGTCTTCTTTTGAGATATGTCTGTTTAAGTTCATGCCTTCTTTATTGAATCATTTGTTTTCTTGATACTGACTTGGAGCTCCTTACGTAGTTTGGAACTGACATCTTATTAACATGCATGGTTTGCAAATGTCTTTTTTCATTCCATAGATGTCTCTTCTGATCATATTTCTGATATGACTTTGAAAATGCAATTTGAATTGTACTATCTTCCAGCCCCTTATAAAGGTCTCCTTCTCCTCCTCCTCTTTCTCCTCCTCCTTCATCTCCTCCTCCTTCATCTCCTCCTCCTTCATCTCCTCCTCCTCCTCCTCCTCCTCCTCTTCCTCGTCCTCCTCCTTCTCTTCTTTCATTCTCAACCTCTTTCTGTCTCTTCTTCTTCTTCTATTTTTCTTTTTACCAGGAACTGAACCTAGAGGGTCTCAACCACTGAGCTATCCCCATCCGTTTTCATTTATTTATTTTTGAGACAGGGTCTCACTAGGTTGCTTAGGGTCTTACTGAGTTGCTGAGGCTGGCATTGAACTTGTGATCATCCTGCCTCAGACTCCCAAGCCACTAGGATTACAGGCATGTGCCACTACACCCAGCTAGAAAGTCTTCTTGATTGGCTTTCACAATAAATATAAATAGATGGATAAATAGATTAACTATGTGGATGGATAGATCTAAAGATAGTGTATTAGTCATCTTTTTGTCACTGTGACCAAAACACCTGACATGAATAACTTAGAAGAGGAAAAGTTTATTTTGCCTCACAGTTTCAGAGGTTCAGTTCATCACGGGCCAACTCATTGCTCTGGGCCCCAAGATGAAGGACATCATGTCAGAGGTCATGGCAGAGGAAAGCAGAGCAGCTCATGACAGCCAGGAAGCAGAGAGAGCTTGCATGCCCAGGGGCCAGGGATGACGTCATCCCAACTCATCCACCAAATGGATTAATCTTCAATGAGTGTACAGTTCTCATAATCTTATCATTTCACCTCTGAACTGATTTGTCTCACTCACTAGTTTTAAAGGGACATCTCATTTCCAAACCAAGAAAGATAGATAGATAATATATAGTATTTTATTTAAATCACAGGACTTAAGAAATTTCAAAATTAAAAAAAAAAAAAAGATGTAATTATGGCGAATCTTTGAAAATTTTTATATGTGCATTTTAATTTATTTTCTTACTAACTATGCCATAAATAAAAAATGATATTTTATGCATCTAGAATATTTATGTTTACTATACTATTAATATTCATTAAGTATCTTACCCTTTTTTAGCCTATCCTCAGAAATTTCAACGTGATGATTGTAAAACAATCATTTTGTTTTGTTAAAACTAAAATAGAAAATTACATATGATTTTTTTTTTTGCCTGATTTGCCATCTACATGTGAAATGCATTTTTACCCTATGACTTTAGAATCGAGTTTGTCACTCTTATATTATACTTTTTGGGCCCATTGATCTCTCAGACCAGACTGCTTCCCATAGAAACTTGAATTTGGGACCAAGTTATTTTCTTTATTTTCATCAAGGCTTAAGGAGAAGTGGAAGCAACGGATAGTAGATGATAAATAGTAGGTATATAGGTAGGTACATAGGTAGGGAGACTGATAGATGGATGGATGGATAGATAGAATGGATGATAGACAGATCATAGATTTTAAATCTCCAGGTATTCTTAGGGAGTCAGAGCCCTATTTTATCCTTTTCTTCTGTTAATATCACCAAAAATGACTATTATGGTATTTTTAAAGCTAAATAATGACAGTTTTTCCTAAAAAAATAAAAGTGGAAGAATAGAAGCAGAAAACATTGAAGTCTCTCTGAGCGCAGGGAGATCCTGGTGTGACAAATCCAATTGATAGTTTAAAAAATAAGCAAAAGGTGATTTCTTAAGTCCCTACTAGGGACATCTGGAGCTCTGGTTCTGTTTCCCTCCTTCCTTTGTTGACAGATTCAGCTCCCCGAGTCCTGCAGAGTCAGATCAGGGGCTGAAGTCCCTGTGGCAATGGCCACTGTAGATGGGCTGAGCATTGGCAGCAGAACCCTGTCCAAGAGAGAGCAGAGAACAGGCAGGAGAGTGGAGTGGGCTGGGGTGGGGAAGGGGTGACAGGGACTCACAGGACGCCCGCAGAGCCCTGTGAGGAACGTGAGGGGGCAGAATCTGCCACCCGGGGCAGGGCAGGGTGGGCACCTGCATTTGAACCTCTAATCAACACTTGCGCGAGGAGAGCCAGGAGGGATCCACATGGCTGGAGTGAGGAGCTGCTGGATGAAGCGCATCTCTTCCTTCTCTGCGCTTCCTCCAGGACCTCTGGGCTCTGTCGGTGTGCGTGCTGGTATCAAGATCCCTGTCATAGATTTCCTTGGCCATAGCCATTTTCTCTCTGTCTGTCCTCAGGTGCAGAGAGAAGACCGTGTTGGTGTGCAGAAGGGAGTGCTGTTTCCCAGGCCCCCTCATGGCGTGGTCTTTCTTCCACCCAAGGCTGTCTTCTTCCTCGGCCCCAAAACCAAAGCATAACTGAGATGTGCTGCAGACGTGGTGCTCCCACCCAGTGGGGCTTGTCTGGCCTCCGCGGTGGGGGAGCGGCTGCTAGGGCACTCCGCGGCCAGGCTGCAGTGAACACAGTGGAGGCTGAGCAGTCCCTTCCTGGCCTGCACAGGCTCCACCCCCAGGGCCGGAGGAGGACGGCTACCTCCCCTGACAGTGGAGAGCAGGGAGCGCTCAGCCTCTGCATCTCTGAACCTGGGGAGCCATGGAAGGAAGATGTGAAGCCTCTCAGGACACTCTCCCCCCGAGACCCACATCAGGAAGAAAGCCAGTCAGCGTGCGCTCGGAGCAGAGGTGGGGAAGAGGGGGCTTCACCAGACCTTTCATTTGTCTTTCAATTAATACCATCTGAGTCTGATTCTTGCATTACATCTTCAGGAACTTTATTATTCTCTCTTCTGAGTGAAAATTGAGAAATTTGTCTCACTGTACGTCTTGTCTTCACCACATGACATTTTAGTGTGAAGATGGGCACAGGCACATTGCCACTTGCCAGTGACAGATGCTGCCTCCAATGCCCAAATTTAAAGATATCAGCAACCTTTTCTTCATTCTGAAAGATGTGCTGTAATCTCATAAAACACTGATACTAACAAATATTAATGCACAATGCAAGATCTTTTCCTTTAAATAAAATTTCATGACAACTGTAGGGAATGACTAGAATTCTCTGCCAGTTTGGGGCTGATGTGATCAGTCCAGCACTAACTGAAAGGCTATGTGTTATTAGAGCTAGACTTTCACGCTTGCCACAGTCAGACAGTGCTCACTTTTGAGGTGAGCGAATTAAAGATTAATTTCTATAGCTGCAAGAAGACAGCAGTAGGAGCCTAATCTGTCCATGCGGAGTATGGCCCCCTCATTCCAGGGTGGATGCACCCAATGCAGCCAGCTTGGGCCAGAGGGCGTGTGTCTCGGTGGCTTCCCATGCTCAGTGTCATTTTGTCATTCCTCCTGGGCTCCATTTCTTCCACAGTCAAAGACAGACTTCACGTTCGCCTCTTAGCCAGGGATGTGCAGAGATTAGGGATTTTGGAATCACCGTAAAGATGAGCTGAAGACATTATTCTACTTGTTAGCCCAGCCCTCATGACAGGGATGGACATGCTGTCCATCACAGGCTGGCACAGAGTTGACACATGCAGCCAGCTGGCCTTTGGCACCATGCAGAAAGTGCTCAAGATGGACTAAAGTCAACCTGGAGAAACAGAACAGTCGGTTAAATAGCAATTCTCCTTTTCTAGTAAATGCAATGCTAAGGATGGTGATACTGTGAGGCTGGTGGAGAGGAAGGTGGAGAGGCTCAACTACCCACCACACCTGAACTCAGCACTTCTCAAGGAAGCAGAATGGACCCCTCTGCAGGCTGCAGCACTCCACTCCACTCCACTGAAAAACAAAGCGGCTTTGGCACCTCTTGGCCTTCCGCTGGGGGAGCCTGTCCTTCCCTCCCTTGCCACCTCATCATCGTGCTCTGCTGCTGGTGGGAGTCCCTCCCTTGGGGCCGTGGGCTCCACGGGTGCAGCACCTCCTGGCTTCATCCCCCCAACACTCTGCTCTGCTCTCCTCAGACTGGACATCACACCCCGACGAGGTTGGGCTCTGGACTGTCCCTCAGCCTCAGTGCCGGAGTGTGATCCTCATAGGGCAAGGTTCAGAGGTGCGATGACGGGATTCCAGAAAAACAAAGACTTACCATGAGAGCAGTTTGGTGAACTGCGGGAGCACAAGGATAAGACCGTTCAAAGTCCTTTATGCGACCAAGACAGAAACCCCCTGTACCCATCCTCTCCAGGAATGCGCCCCACCGTCACGGGTGCTGCAGACGCGGGAGCTTCCCTCTGAACCTGGTCTTCTGGACACGGCCAGACCACCTGTCAGGTGTGCGTCTGTGAGCACGTCTGTGCACTCCAGTGTGACAGGAGCGAGCAGGGAGGCTGTCCCAAGACCCCCACAGGTGCCATGACACTGCTCGGTCAGGATCAGCCGCAGAGCGCTGCAGGGGCCCCTGTCAGGGAGAATGACGGTGATGAGAAGCTTAGTGAGTGTGAGTTCATGAGGAAAGTCACGCTTTCTTTTGGCAAAAAGCGAAATAAGACAAATGGAAATGACAGGGAAGTAGAAAACCCCACCAGAAAACCAAGGTCCAAATCTAACGCTTGGAAGCTCCTCCAGTAGGAAACGCTTGCACTTGGGTCTCTGAGCAGATGCCCTGAATCAGTTTTTGGTGAACTCATCAAGTAGTTTTGTATTGTTCTTCTGTTCCTAAGGAAAGGTGGCATGTGACATTATATTCCTGATTTGACAATTGTTTGATGAAGATAGCATGATGCAATGACACCAGAAGCTTCTTCAAATACCACGTGCTTGACACCGGAAAGGAGGAAAGACTGGAATCTCTATTCTTGACTCTGAAAAAAAACTACCTTTGGGTTACAGTGACACAAATGCTATTTGTGAGATTTGCAACTTTCATGTTAACCTGAGGGCAAACCAGAAACTTAGCCTTGGTATAAAGTGGGAATGTTATGGGATAAGAGGGGTCAAGCTGGCAGGATTTGGGAATGGAGAGAAATGGTACAAAGAAATGTGCCCTGATTAACCTGATGAACTCTCCAGGCAAGATTGCTGCAACAAGATACAATATTTACTGTTAAGGTCTGTAAACAAGTCAGATTGGCACCTGTTATTTTGCCAGAGAAATGTTAGAGTCTGTAAACAAGTCTGGATGGCGCCTGGCCAAATGCCAGAGGGAGTGGTTTGTGAAGTAACAAAAGCGAGCCATTAAGTGTGGAGATTCTTTATTGGTTGACTGCTGTATCTAGTTTATGCTAATTAAGATAAGCTGTGCAAAATGTATAAATACCTCTGTTATCCTACAATAAACGGCTTCCATTCCTGCTGCATCAACATACACAAGTCATTCGTCACCCCCCGGATATTCTGCTGCAGCCGGACTGCGGCAGATGGTGGCCCGTTACGGGGAGCCCCGGGACACTCGGGGGTAAGTGACGAAAAAAGCTGCCCGTCCATAGATAGGACGGGAGCAATCTGCTCGTCCCTAGGCAGATAAGGCGAGAGGAAAAATGGCCATTTCAAGAAAATGGAGAAGATTGATGCAGTATGTTTGTGTCTTGTTTTGTCTTGAAATGCTGTATTGTCTTTGTGATGAAAATATGGAAGGGGTGAGAAGTAAATTGATAAGGGAAGAAGGCACCCCAGTGGAATCAAGAATAGTAAGGGCATGTGTTGATAAAAGCCCAGAAACTCTAGTCAGAAAGAAAAAGAAAGTTCAGAAGAAGGATTATCAGGAAAAAAGTTGCAGCAAAAGGCTATTACTGAATACTTTTTGATACCAGAGGGTGCGTGAATCGACAAGGCGGCTGCCACCTGCCCAAGCCGATCATGGCGCAGCAAGAATTTTCCAAGCGGCAGTTGCCGGTTCTTCCCTGCCCCCCTGCCCCGGGGGAGCGGAATGCCCTGTGAGCCCAAATCTAGACCTGACCTGGAGGCACAGTCTCGCAGGCTCTTGCTCCCTGTGCCCGGAAGCAATTTGAGTCTGGGACTCTCCCCAGGGCCATCTGGGGCTGCCCAGGATGCTACAGCTGGCAGAAGACGCTACTGGCATCCCTGAAGTTTGATCATTTCCAATGTCAGTAACTACAATGGGTCTCCCACACCTGGAAGCTAATGAGTAATGAGCACTATTAAGGCTTATTTCAAATGTAAAAAACCTTGAAATAATGTACTAAATTGTTCAGAAGGTTGTTTTCTTAGTGAAATGCTACAGGATTTTCTTTAGCCATCCAGAGTTCCTGCCTTCGTCCCAGTGCTGGTGAAAACAAAGGTGAAAGAATTTACAGTGTTGCTGAGAACCGGAGGAAACTTCGGCTGAGAACCCGAGGAGACTTCGGAGCAGTTGCTGTTTCTGCTGCTACAACTTAAGCTAGCTGCCTGCAGAACTTACCTGGACTGTGATTTACCTGGACTGTGAGTTAATGTATTGAGACACTGCTTTATCTGGACTGAGACAACAAACTGTAATCTACAACAAATTGTAACTCGGTATCTTTGCTAATGGTGTCATTGCTGGTATTAATTTTTCCAAGGGCTTCTTGCATGGAGCCATCAATTGGCTTGGTATTGTACCATTTTGTATCCTCCCTTTCTGTTTCTAGCAGGTTATTTATGATATTTCTGTAAAAACCACTATGGTCGTTATTTAAATTAAACAAAAGAGGGAAATGTTAAGGTCTGTAAACAAGTCAGATTGGCACCTGTTATTTTGCCAGAGAAATGTTAGTCTGTAAACAAGTCTGGATGGCGCCTGGCCAAATGCCAGAGGGAGTGGTTTGTGAAGTAACGCCAGCGAGCCATTAAGTGTGGAGATTCTTTATTGGTTGACTGCTGTATCTAGTTTATGCTAATTAAGATAAGCTGTGCAAAATGTATAAATACCTCTGTTATCCTACAATAAATGGCTTCCATTCCTGCTGCATCAATGTACACAAGTTATTCGTCACCCCCCGGTTATTTTGCCCAGCCACCGGGCTACGGCAATTTACTTTTATTATCTTGGGGTATTATTTAAGTTTACCAAATAACCAATCAAGATCTAAAACTAATAATTAATAACCATCAAATATGGAGGAGAGCATACAGGAGGGGAAATGCAGGAAAAAGATATCTTGGGCTTTGGAGGTAGAGAGTTGTGTACTCTAACTCTAAATAGGATGGAACACTGTGGGTTTGAACTCATTTTAACTGTGGGGTTAAGCATTGTTGGGGGAGAGAGGGGGAAGGATGGGGAGATGAAGAGCCATTGGGGAGCAGCAGGAGTACCTGCCACTTGGAGAATGCATGCTTTGCATGGCATTGGGGCCCAGGGGAGAGAAAGAGGGACCAACCAGATCATTGTATTAACTTGGTTGCAACCTCATAATGTTTCTTTTCATATTATTTTATAGCACTTAAATAGCCAGACTTCACCCTAGCCTTAGTAACTCTGGTGAACTCTGTGTACCTGAACTCTGTGCCACCGTACAATGCAGCCTAACACGTGGAAGTTAAATAATTTTTCTTGTAACTGTTCCTTCTGTGCACAATGATTGCCTGCTGTTGCTGCCCTGTAGGAACTGTCAATCCTGAGAGTAGACTTCCTGCAGTCTGACATGGCCATGGAGTTACAATTATTTATGGCACCATAGTTAATTAGAAGATCAGTTGGGAAAGCCAAAGTATTGAAAATACCCAGCATAATTCACAAATGAACAAGAAAATAATCTTTTTTTTCCCCCGGATAGCTGGGAGTTACTGTGGTTTGTACATACATATTTTTTCCCCAAATATCATGGAAGGACAGTGCCTTGGAGACACAATATTGTAAAGATGTAGCTAACAACCTTTTTTAGCACCCAAATATGATTCAAAAGGATTAAATAAATGTATTCATAGGTTTTCAACCAATCAAGTCACAAAGCCAATTTCAACATTAATTTTCCAGAAAACTTAATTAGACAGCCCCAAGCTCTGACTTCTTATCAATTAGCAGGGCTGTAAAAATCTGGAGCTAATTTTACATCATATTAATCAACACATCTCATGTAGGAAAACAGACTTCACTATGGTCTCTGGGCTGAAAACTAAAACGGTAACCACAGTTGATTTTACTAGCAGTGAAATAAACCAACACGTTTTAGCTTAAAAAGATATCAGAACTTGAATTAGTTCATTCTCAGTCTTGCTGGTTGACCAGAATCAGAAGAGGCCGGGGGATTCTTCAGAACAGGAGAGCGCTAGGGACTGAGTGCTGAATGACAGCTTTTAAAGATGAAAGAGAAGAACTGGAAGGGAAGTGGCTTCAAGGGGAAATGGGAAGCAGTGGAAGCCGCACCCAGCAAGCACCAACCCTCTGAAGGAAGGTGTCCCAGGTGCGTGCGCAGAAAGGCCCCCAGGCCAGGGGTGGAGTCCTGACCTCCTGTCCCAGCTTCCCCCACAGCATTACCACCAACCCGATGACAACGCTGAGCTTGGATGAAAACCAAAGTAAACAGACAAAAAATGGAGTCAGTAGAATCCACTTTGCTGTGAAAAGAACACTCAATGGATTCAACATCTGAAACCCATCGTCGGTAGGTTTGAAGAACAAAAGAAACCAATTTTGGGAAGGAATACAAATTAATTCCAGTATAAAAACTATTTTAACTTTGGAATTGTCCTGATATTTGTCAAACTCATACGTCATTGAGGTTGATTCTAAATGCAGAGTAAAATTGGTTCTATGTGTTAAAATGTGCACACTATGTAGAGGCTGAGTCCCCAGGAATTCCCAGATGGTATTGTATTCAATTCTATTAAAATGCACTGAATAAGTCTATTTTATAAGCCTTTCTTTTCTCCCCCTTTTTCCCCCTTCTCTTTTGTTCGAAATCCAGTCGCCATAGAATTAGAAAACAATGACATTTTTTAAATTTGATTCCCAAAGTAGGGAAGGGAGATTCCACCACAGCATTCTTCTCTCACAGGACCCCAACCCATTCCTTGCCGCTCTCCCCATGACCTTGGCCATCTATCTGTGGAAAATCTGCTCTCTTACCTCACCCGGCATCATCGCGGACCACAGTCCCCAGGGTGCTGGCGGAGAGGTCTCAGCTGCACTGGGCAGTGCCCCTGGGTGCTGACTGCATAACCCATGCCCACCCCTTGCCGCTGGCGCAATCGCAAGCTGCTGCGCGGTCACAGGGTGTTCTCTTGCTTTCCTCTTGCAGAGCCGCCTGCCGTCAGAGACTGCGGCACCCTAGTCCTCAGCAGAAGGAAGCAAGGCACCGCAGGCCCGGGGCAACTGGGACCCTGTCTCCAAGCCGGGTCCTGCAGAGGTGGCCGACGGCCGTGCTGCCCTTCTCCTCTGTCTCCTGACCCACAGCTCGGAAACCGCCCTGGACTGGCACTTAGCCATGTCCCTTCACTGATGTTGACAAGCGATTTGAGGAAGGTGGAATTTGCTAATGCTGGGAAAATAACTTAAAAGCAAACAGTTACAAATAGCTAATGATTTTAACCATTAAAATGATACGCTATTGAAGAGTCAACTTAAGATTCAGTTGGATCTAGGAGTTTCCGTCTCTTCTCCCTTTCCCGTACCTTATAATCCCAGTGCAGCCCAGGAGTGGTTTTACTGTGCGCTTGATGAATGCCCCATTTTAGATGGTGCCCTTTATATCACTTTCACACAAGATAACAGGGTTCTTTACACCACATTCCTACATGCGCGTGGACATAATTGGCCAGTCTCACTGCCTGGTACCTGCCCATGTTCCCTCCTCTTCAGCCTCCTGTGACCCACTTTCTCAACTCTACTGACCCCCCTTCCACATCACTCTTTCAGGTGGGGCACTATAATCACACACGCATGCACACACGGGCCTGCAGGATCCATCGTGTGTCTCAGGACATGGACACGGCACCTTCCGCGGCTCTTCCCCGTGCACCCCTCCCCCTTACCCCCTTCCTATTTTCTCTTGGTGTCCCTTCTATTGTCATAGGAGCCCTTTTAGGGCTCACCACCCACCAGCTTCCACAGGTGAGGGGACACATTCAGCCCCTGACTTTCTGAGTCTGGCCTGGCTTACTTCGCTCAGTGTGCTCTTAGTTCTCCGGTACCGTTCATTTGCCACCAAATGCCATAATTTCCTTCTTTTTATGACTGAATAAAACTCCATTGTGTATATGGACCACAGAGTGTTATCTGTTTGTCTGTTAATGGACTCCTAGGTCCATGCTGCCTACCGTGGACCCTGCTGCTGTCAGCATTGGTGTGGCTGTGTCCCCACAGCATGTGGATCTCAGCTGCTTGGGATAAACAGCAGAGTGGGACAGCTGGTCGAGTGCCGTTCCATTCCTAGGGTTGGAGGAGTCTCAAGATGCTTTCTACAGTGGTTGCCCTAATTAGCATCCCACCCCACGGTGTAAGGGCACTTTCCCCCACATCCTCACCAGCATTCATTATTATCTGAATTCTTGATGACTGCCATTCACCTGGGACTGAGATGAAATCTCAGTGCAAGTTCGACTTGCATTCCCCTGATTGGTAGAGATGTTGAACCTTTTTTTTTTCCATATTTGTTAGCAATTCATATTTCTCTCTTGAGAAATGTCTGTTTAGATTATCATTGGTCCATTTATTGACTGAGTTATTTGGTTTTTTGATTTCTTTATATATTCTGGATAGCCCCTGTTGGAAGAGTAGCTGGCAGAGAGCTCCTCCCGTTCTGTAGATTTTCCTCTTCACCCCCTTGATTGTCTCCTTTGCTCCCCAGAAGCTTTTTACTTAATGTCTTCCCACTGTTGATTCTTGAGCTGAAGACTTAGCCTATGCCAGTGTTTTGGAATGCTGCCTCTGTTTCCGCATACGGATACTCAGTTTTCCCAGGCAAAAGGTGCCTTTCTTGAAAGGCAAACTTGTTACTTTCTTGGTAGGTTCAAACAATATTAAAGTTTTAAAACCATGTTTTAAATTGAAAATATGATCTAAATTTAATTAGTCAGTTTATATATCAAATGCAAAGAGACTTGAATGAGTTCATTATATAGAATTAAATCTAATAAGTAATATAATTGATGGTGAGAACCTGAAGATGTATGTCTGCTGCTTAATATGTCAGTACTAAGGACTCAGTTTATTTATTCATCAAATAAAAATTAGTAGTCGCAAGTTCCCTGAGCTAACTCAGTGGCTTTAAGAGGGATGACATGAGCCTGGTGCTTGGCTGGAGACCTGCGGAACTCTGGCCCTCTGACTCCATCGGGAGGCTCCCCATGAGGGATCACAGAGCAGAAACCAGGGCTACAGCCACGTGATCCCCGCAGCTGTCACGGGAAGCAGTTCAGAGAGTTCTGAACGTACAGTTTCAGGGCTGGAAAGGCCCTGCAGGTGAACTCCAGTTTCAGATACAGCCAGAGATGGAGACGGCGACAGCAGGAGAGAGCTAGGGAGGAGGGCAGGCAGGCCTCCCCCCAGGGATCGGCACCCTGGGTCGGGCACTTTTGAGAAGTATCTTCAATTTACTTACAGTTCACATGACCCAATCTATTCAAGAAGGGACTTGTGCCATCCTGCTCTTGTGGGAATGTACAAACCACAGAATGAGAAAAGCAAGTGTGGGAAGTCAGACCCCAGGGTCATCTTTCCACCGTAGCTCACAGCAGCCGAGAGCACAGGGCCCCAGGCCACCGGCTCCCAGCCGGCATTTCCTGCTGCAGTGCGGCAGCTTCTTCTAGAAAGACTCACAGGCAAACCCAGACGGCTTCCTTTATCTCCCGCTCCCACCAGAGGTGCATTTCTCAGGGCAGATGAATTCTACAACAACTTTGGAAAAGATTGTTTTTAAATAAGCCCTGGCCTAATGAGGCCCTGGTACATACACCTGCTCTGCCTGCTCAGGACATCCTGCCGCAGGATGACAACGGGGAAAGAGGATCCTTTCCATAGAAGAAGAGGTCCTCGATCCTCACCCGTGCAAGTGATCAACAGCAAGTGTCACCAGCCTTATGTCAAATGTGGAAGGTGTTGGTGGGGAGGCTGGGCAGGGGGAAACAGAGAAGTGGATTCTGACTGGATACCCATGAGCACTTGTTTATATATAGGGCATGTTCTGCTCATCATACAGAAAACAGTTCACAACGGAAACAGTAAGGTATGAAGTAAGGTTTAATCACACTTTGGTTCAACATATCCTTGAAGATCTTAACAATAACCAGGAAAATGTTCTACTCAGTGACATTGGGAAAAAAGCGTCCTTTGAAAATTGAATTAACAGCTGGAAGACACCTGCTTTTTTAATTTAAATAAAGCTGGACAGTTTTTCCATCTCCTTGTTTCCCTAGCACCCACCAATGGGGGATACACCACACACACACACACACACACACACACACACACGCGCATACACACACACACGTTTGAAGTATTAGGAACCTGAGGAATGGCAGGGAATCGTGGGGTCATCAAACTGGGGACCCAGTCCCGTTCCCAGCAGCACGGCTGCAGATGTGCCCTTCAGGTCGCGGCTCCAGGCACAAGCCCATGGCCAAGCCGCTCTCCTCATGCCCACCCCTCCCTGTGCACCGCTGGGCGGGGTCCAGGGCAGAGGAAGGAAGCCCCTCCTGCACATGCACCGCTGCTGGCCTCCCAGCGCGTCCTGACTGCACGGCGCCCTGGCTACGTCGGCCAGATTCTCAGGGAGGTCTGCATGTAGCATCCACAACATTCCAAGATGATTTTGGTTACTAGAAGGCACTTCTCCAAACTTTAAAAGGGAAACAAAGTAAAACCCAGAAAACAAACCAACAAACACATGAACCAACAAACACATGAACCAACAAACACATAAACCAACAAACACATGAACCAACATATGAACCAACAAACACATGAACCAACAAACACATGAACCAACAAACACATAAACCAACAAACACATAAACAAACACATAAACAAAGGAAACACGTTCTTGCCCATTCCCAGGGAGAGGAAGTGCCAAGGACAAAACCTCTTCTTTCAGGTTTTTTTTTTTCTTATTTTAATCAAGATTCTGGTAATAAATAAAAAATATGTATAAGGAGATTCAACAATATCCTCATTTCACTTATAAGTAGTTTAATATTTTCAAAAACATTGCATTAGTCAGATTTTCATTGCCTTAACTGAAATACCTGACAGGACAACTAAAAGAGAGAAAGTCTCTGTGTGCTCCTGGGTTCAGAGTCCACTCCGTGGTTGGCCACCTGTGGGGCTCTGGCCGGAGGAGAGGCAGACATCATGAAGGACAAGGCGGAGAAGAGCTATGCGCTTCATGGCAGCCAGGACACAGATCAACTGGGAAAATCTGCACCCCACAGGGGTGCGCCCCCAGTGACCCACCTCTCCAGGCCGTAGTCCACCTGCCTACAGGTACCACCCAGAAATGTACTCAAACTATCAGTCCATCGAATGGACCAGTCCACAGATGGGGCCGCAGGTCTCGTCATCTAGTCCTCTCACCTCTGCGTACTGCTGCATTGTCCAGGAGCTCCTCAAGACATCCCTCCCCTGCGGACTACATGAGCCTCTGCGTGCGCTGGGATCAAGGGCGCGGCCTGGTTCCACCCTCTGAAGCTGCTTTCTGGGACGTCAGCTGGGCAAGGAGCTCACTGCTGAGGGCTTCAGTGTCTGCACAAGACTAATAAAGACTAATAAAGAGGGCTCTGCAGGCAACGGTTCACCTTGCAGCCTCGCCTGGGTTGCCCCGCTGCATCCTGCATTTTTAGTCTGGAAGCAGGAAGCTGGCCACTGCCAGGGCATTTGCATCACAGAAATGGGCAAGTGCTAGAAATGGCCTTGTGCTTTTCCTGGACTGCACACCACTGCACATAAGGCAGGGGCAACTTCAACGGGACAGAGAACTCAGCTCGGGTCAGCCGCTAGAAACAGGGCGATAACAGCCGGGTCAGCACTGCTGTGCCTGCGCCCGTCCCAACAACCCTCGGGTTTTAGCCTGATGCCTACATAGCTGTCGATAATAAAGAGCAAAACGGATTTCAGGGTCCAAGCAACAAGACCCGGTGAATGGGACAGAGACCCTGACCATCCCAGTGTCCTCCCACTGCTGTGTGACCACAGGAAACTGGGGCACCAAGTCTGATTCCTCACTGAGGGACATGTAAAGACATCTGTGAGACATTTGCCTCAAGGAAACAGAACAAAACCAAAGGTCTGCTCTCACTGTCGGTGTATCCAGGAGAAACTTAGACGCCACTTGCCTCTAGAGACACTGAGTGATCAAAATTACAGCAAAACAAAACAGGTGTACAGGGCCCTCCTGGGCCCACAGGCCAGGGGGAGCCCTCCCTGCAGAGGACAGGCTCTCGTGTGGAGTCTGCAGCTGCCCCTGATCTGCTGGTCACACCATAGTGTGAAGGGGACAATCTGCTGTGGACCAACTGTGGGGAATCAGAGAAGTTGAAGCTAAGAAGGGAGAAGTAAATTTTGCTTGTAGATAACGCAGGTAATGAGACTGCTAGTCTTTAGCAAATAACATTTTAGCAAAGAATTTGCTCTTGAACCACGGAGGGAAATGAAGCCAAGAATCTGGGGTGAACGGTGCTTTAGAGTAAATCCTTTTCACAATGGTGATTCCAGAATATGATATTTTTTCTCCAGCTAGCACAAAAATCTGCTTTCCTCTCGAAAATGAAGCTGTAGACCCAGACAGCCACCTTGGGTGGTGTAATTTTAGCTCAGGTCTTATGTAATCTCACCCAGTCCACCTTCTGCTTATTCATCAAGGACTATTTACAGAAGAATAGGAGGTGGCAGAACATACATCCTGTGGAATTTTATAATAAAACAATCTAATTTGAAAGCCTTTTTCTCTGGGAAAGGCATTTGGGGAGCAACATAATTAAATGACTGCCATAAAATTAAGAGAATCTATTTTCTAATCTCATCTGAAAAGTTAGCTAGGATCTTAACATAATAACCATATTATTTTTATAGCTTTTCATTCCTGCTCTTCTTCACGCCTCCTGCAGCCTCTTGGTGAATTCTCTGGGCTGTTTCTTTTAAAGTGCACGTCATGCCATTAAATGCAAAGTATCTCCACGGATCTGCATAAAGGGATGTTTGGAACCGATGATGCCATGTGCTAGCGGAATGATAATGTGTCTAAAAAGGAACCAGAACCTTCCAATCCAACATTGGGCTTTCTGATGTCCAAAATGTCGAAGGAAAATAGTAAACATTGTTGCCCCCTGGCATCCTGGAGGAAGTGGGCAGGACCCCTTCCCTCCTCCAATATCAAAATCCACAAATTCAAAGTCCCTTGTCTAAACTGCTTCTGCCTAGCCCCTAAGCACAATGTCTTAGACACATTAGATTATAGGTGACTTATTTACATTGTGCAATAACTGATACAATGTGAATGCCACGTGCATAGTTGTCACGCCCGGCATTGCGTAGCGAGTGAGTACAAAGAGGTCTGCACGTGCTCTGAACAGACACAGCCTGTGTGCACTTTCAACCTTAGGTTGGTTGAATCTGTGGATGCAGAGCC